>NW_004444029.1:5606895-5649812 GCF_000243295.1 Trichechus manatus latirostris
CTGCATTATTTTCCTGAATTCTTCCAATTTTTTGTCTGTATTTTCCATGAATTTGTCTATTTTTTCCTCATGTTTGTCAGCTTTTTGCCTCAGCTCATGGAGAATTCTGAGTATTAGAGATTTGAATTCCCTATCAGGTAGTTCTAGTGAATTTTCTTCTACAGTAGTCATCTGGTGTTTTATTTTGGATGACTACTGGAACCATCCTGTCCTGTTTTTGTAAATGTTTTGATATTGTCTGCTGTCTTCGGGGCATTCCGTAGTTATTTTTCTCGTTAACTGATTGTAGTTTTGTTTGTTTCATCCCTTTTTTATTATTTTTAAAAATTTGACTATGTCTGAGCAGGCGGACTCTGTGTTCTTTGTTGTTTGCTTGTCTGTGGGTACAATACTTTTCACCTCCTTCTCCTATTGGCAGGGTCAGACACTGATATGGTACGGCAGGACAGATCTAGCTGAAGAGGAGTTACTGGGATGGGTTGTTTGTGGCACTTACTACAGCCACCAGAGCGGGTCGGTAATCAGTGCAGGGCAGGTTCCAGTAAGCCGTGCCTGTGCTGCTTGGTGGTGTGATGTCAAGCGCACTGTGAAGGTAGGCAGGATGCAATGTGGAGATTGTTATGTGTGGAACTAAGATGGATATGGGAGAGAGGAGAGAAGAACAGGAGGCAAAAACATAAAAACAAACAAAAAAGAATGCTAGGGGAGCTGCCGATGGAGTGGAGAGATGAGAGACTATGAAATGGAGAAAAACAGAAAGGGAAAGAGGAAGAAAAGAATGAATAAATAAAAAATGGAAAGGTTAAAGAACCACAAAGTTCCCAGGCATCCCACCGGTGCAGCTATGAGGTCTGGGGAAGTTGTTCTCAGGTGTTGCAGTACAGCCTGGCTAGAAGGCGTAGAGGTATACGACACCAGGTATTCAGGGAACAGAAAGAGAAGGAATATATAGAGAGACAAGAAACTGAGCAAAGAAGAAAGACAAAAAGGGAAAAAGAGGGAAAAGAAAACAAAACAAATTTAAAAAAAAAGAAAGAAAGCCCCCCAAAAAACAGGAAAAAAAAAAAAAACCACCGAAAAAAGAAATGCCCTCAGGGATCCCTCTCCACGTCTGTGAAAGCCGAGGGGAAAGTCTCCTTGCCACGCAGCACCGCCTGGCCAGAAAGGGCTCCCAACTCAAGAAAAGTAAAAAAAACAAACAATTCAAAACAAACAAATGAACAAAAGCCCTGGGATCCCACCAGCGCAGCAGCCCAGTCCAGGAAGCAGCTCTACACTCGAACAGAGCTCCACAGCCCCTCAGGAAGAAGCAAAGACAGTGCACGGAGCCAGGTATTTGAGCAAAAGGAGGGGGGGTGGTGAGAGGTAAGGAAGAAATCAAAAGAAGTGGAAAAAAGCAACACCAACAGCCAACAGATGGCACTCAGAGAGCCGGCCCGTTCAGGTGTGTGGAATCCAAGCAGCCAGTGTTTCCCGGACAAGACATTGTGGCTGCGGGAAGCAGAGGAGGCCGAGTCGGGGTGAAGAAGGGTTGGGGGTGGGAAAGCGTATATAGCAAATTACCAGTTGTTTTGTCTCCCGCTGGAAGCTCCATGAAGCTGCTTTCTCGTCCCCCGTTTGCTGGTCTCCGATAGGAGTCCAAGGTGGCGGATCCATGCTGCATTAGCTGGTAGGGGACCTCTGCATGAATCTCTCCTCACTCTCCATTCTCTGTCAGTTTCTCACTCCATTTGGTGCTTGGCTGAGTTCTTTATCTCTTCATTTGATGTTTTAGGGTTTCAGGATTGTTGTATTCTCTGTTCAGCTTAGTTTTTCAGATCTTTGCTGTGGAGGGACAGCGTGGTGCTTCTGCCTAGAGTGCCATTTTGCCGGAACTCTGGTCTTTTTTTTTGTGTGAGTTAGAATTTTGTTCTACATCCTTCTCCACCTCTGTCCAGAACCCTCTCTTGTGATCCCAGTCAGAGCAGTCAGTGGTGGTAGCCAGTTGGAGGCCTTGGTAGCTGTGGACCATTAGTCCTTTGGACTGCTCTTTTCTTTGTATCTTGTTCTCTTCATTCTCCTTTGCTCCCAGAGGGATGAGACCAGTGGAGTATCTTAGATGGCTGCTCACAGGCTTTTAAGACCCCAGACGCTACTCACCAAGGTAGAATGTAGAACATTGTCTTTATAAACTGTGTTATGCCAATTGAGCTAGATGTTCCCCGAAACAAGGTCCCCACAGCCCTCCACCCAGCAATTCAGTTCCTCAGGGAGTTTGGATGTGTCTATGGAGTTTCCATGACCTTTCCTTGTACAAGCTGTGCTGGTTTCCCCTGTATTGTGTACTGTCTCACCCTTCACCCAAGATACTACTTATGTATTGCCTATTTAGCATTCCCCCCTACCCCTCCCATCCCTGGTAACCAACAAATATTGTTACTTTTTGCTTGTGAACTTTTTCATGGGTTTTTACAATAGAGGTCTCATACAATATTTGTCCTTTTGTGATTGACTTATTTCACTCAGCATAATTAAAATAAACTTTATTTTTTTAGGGCAGCTTTAGGTTCACAGAAAAATTATAGAGAAAGTACAGAGAGTTTCCATATGTGCCCCTCCTCTGCACCCAGTTTCTCCTGATATTAACCTGTTGCACTCCTGTGGTGCATTTGTTATAACTGATGAACCAATCATGATACGTTATTATTAATGAAAGTCCACAGCTCACATTAGGGTTCACTCTTTGTGTTGTACCATCCTATGGGTTTTAACAAATGCATAATGTCATGTGTTACCATTACAGTATCGTACAGAGTCATTTCACTGCCCTAAACATGCTCTGGGCTCTGCTTGTGCATCCCTCTCCCCTCTCCCTGAGTCCCCAGTTGAGACTGGTTTTTATTCCAAATGTTTAAAGAAAACAGAAAAGCTATTGATGATTAAAAGTATAAAACTTAAACTCTCTGAAAAATAGAATGTTACATTTCAGGTAGGTGGTGTTTTAGAGGGTATTTTTAAAACATCTTACTGGAGACATCACCAAAGACTGCAGAGATTCAACACAATAAAATGCCAACACAGAGGTTCACTCAATGAAAACGTCAATATGTAAAATTGTCAGCAGATGTTCAAAAATAAGGCAAGGAAAAAAAAGCACAGTAAGATAATTGCATAATACATAAGAGCCCAGAAGAAACTTGTAACTTCTCCACAATGAAATGATTCCAAAAAAAACCACACAATCAAAATGTTAAGAATGGCTTATACCTACAGTATTAGCAAAGAAATGCTAGGAATTGTAGCAGCTCTTTGTCCAGGTCAGGTTAGGATGAAAGAGACGGTAGCATAATGATTAACTTTAATAGAGTAATTTAAAATATTGTTGGCATACACTTTGACCCAGCTATCCATTTCTAGGAATCATTGTTCTAGAATACTTACACAAGAGTACAGAGATAGACATAAAAAGATGGTGATTGATTCTTTACTTGAAATGATGCAAACTAGAAACAATGTATATGCCCACTGAAAGGAGACTGGTTAAACAAATTGTATCCATACATTGGAATACTATGTTTCCATTTAATAGGCGGGACTTTTATATATACTGCTACATGAGTTTGAGTGGAGTCCCTGGGTGGCACAAACAGTTAAATGTTGGACTACAAGCTGAAAGGCTGGTGGCTTGAACCCACCTAGAGGTGCCTTGGAAGACAGCCCTGGTCATCTGCTTCTGAAAGGTCACAGCCTTGAAAACTCTGTGGAGCAGTTCTACTGTGCACACCCGGGGTCGCCGTGAGTCGGAATTGACTTGATGGCAACTAACAACGATAAGACTGAATACTTTAAAAGAAATAAAAAATCAAGTTGCAAAACAGAAGTATTACGTATTTTGTTTTAAAAAATCTTTGGGGCTTGTGTGTGTGTGTGTTTATGTGTATGTGTGTGGTGTGTGTGCGAATACGTGTGTGGTGTGTATATGTATGTGTTTGAGCATATGTGCTTGTGTGTGTGGTGTGTGTCTGTGTGTAGTGTGTGTGAATGTGTTTGTGTGTGGTGTGTTTGTGTGTGCCTGTGTGTAAATGTGTATGTGAGTGTATGTGTGTGGTGTGTGTGTGAATGTGTGGTGTGTGTATGTGTGTGTGATGGGTGTATATGTGATGGGTGTATATGTGGTGTATGTGTGTGCTGCGTGTATATTTGTGTGTATGTGTATGTGCATGTGTGCAGTGTGTGTGCTGTGTGTGTGTGTGTTAGAATACGGTTTGTAAAGATACCCACTAAACAGTTATATCCGCTGATTGGGGATTTGGGAGCTGGGCAACAGCCAGAAACATTCACATCTTACTTTACAAAAGCTGTATTATTTGATTTTTTAATTACTTTTAAAAGGTTTAAAAAGAATATTGTCATAAACCCAGAAAAGTTCAGTTGATGTGATAGACCAGGAAATGAAGCCCAAACTAAAACTGGATTATCATAAAGCAATACAGTGACTGGGTGCAGGAATGAGCTGTAATACTGCACCCTGCGTCTAGAGGAAGCTCCAAGGAGGTGGCATCAGATACCTGATTGTTGGTATAATGAAGAATTGTATGGAGAATAGTGACCGCTGGGTCTGCCCCAGCACCCCCCTCCTCTCTCTGGGACAGCCCCCTTCCCTCGGGAGATGCTTTTTGCTCCCCTACAAACATTTGGCTTAAGTATAATTTTCTTCCAATTCTGTGCTCCTGACTTTGAATGCTAGGTTTAAAAGCAAGCCCCGAATGCAGACTGGCTGACCATACAAACAGCATCCCTCACCTAAAAAGTTACGATGGGTGACTTCGGTATCTGTCTAGTCCAAGCACCACCCATCACAGCTTCCCTCAGCAGTTTTCAAACCGGACTTGGAGGAGGAGCGTCACCCTTTCTTGGTGGCAGGAGGAAGCCAGGCTGCAGGAGATGTTGTTGTATTGTTAGGAGCTGCCGCGTGGGCTCCAGCTCATGGCACCCGTATGTGCTACAGAATGAAACGCCGCCCAGTCCTGCATCTTCATGATCGTGCAGAAGATAGTAGAGTCAATATCAGAAAGAAGTTGCAATGAGAGATGGGGGCAAAAGAGACCCACGGTCCCACTGCCCTGTTTGTGGTTACAGAGAAAAGGGTTGTCCTTTCTGCCAAGGTTAGTTTAAGTTGGGTTTCGGTCCATAAACATCCTGGCTAATAGGAAGAAAAAAAAAAAAAAAACAAAGTATAGGCAAGCTGGCGCATTTGTTTACACCCACCTTCATTTAAATGCCAACATCATAATGGAGTTCCTGGGTGGAACGAAGGGTTAAGCACTCAACTGTAACTGAAAGGTTGGCAATTAGAACCCACCCAGAGGCATCTTGGAAGAAAGGCCTGGAAATCTGCTTCCAAAAGGTGACTGCGTTGAAAAGCCTGTGGAGCACAGTTCTGCTCTGCCTACATGGGGTCGCCATGAGTCAGAATGGACACAACAACAGCTGGTGGTCAGGTCATGACAATACCTGAATTCAAAAAGGAAATGATACTACCTAAAAGATCACAGATTGAGATGACTACAAGTTTTAGAACCTAAATCGTAAAATCCTAGAATAGGGCAATATTTGTAAATTCTTAGAGAAAATCTATTCCCCCAAAAGACCATTTTCCCAGGTGAGTGATCATTCATTTGGAGAAAAAAAATAGACTTTTCACAGGTTTAAAGGCCAGCAAGAGATTAGCTGGCCACATATCTCATCTGGCAGCTTCTTGTGTGGGAAAATCGTGTTGAAAAGACATGACTGAGAATTCCAACAGTTACTGGGTGGATGTCATGATCAGTATCACGCTGGATGAAAACCCATATGTGATACCAAAAAAGAGAATGAATGAAGCACGCATTTAGACACGGAACGACTAGTGCAAAGCTTAACGTCAGAGAAAGAGACCATGGTTTCTATTTTCTGTGTTTAATATAAATAGAAATAAGAATCTTTGTGCCAGTTAACCTTGCAGAAATGAGTTACAGAAAGCTATCTTCAGCCAGCTTTAGAAGAAAGTAGTACATGGAAATGTAATCTATCCATAAAAAGGCACAATTTTTAAAGCAAAACAGAATATCAAGTATAGGAGAGAGGAAAAACAATTCAGTCGAGCGATTTCAGCTATAACTACCACTTCTTAAAAAGGTAATAAAATTCACCTCTCCAAAGACACATCTCATTCTATATATAAACAAAGCAACACCAACTTATAAAAGTTAAAAATAGAGGATAAGCTAAGACACTACTAAATTACAAGGAAAGCACAAACGATATTGAATATAGTAGATTATCAATGCATAAATTATTAAGTATAAGAGTCACTATATAATACAACGAACAAACAAAAATACCAAACCAATTACCATGGAGTTGACTCCGACTCTTGGTGACCCCATGTGTGTCAGAGTAGAACTGTGCTCCATAGGGTTTCCAGTGGCTGTTTTTTTGGAAGTACATCTCCAGGACTTCCTTCCCAGGTACCTCTCGGTGGGCTCGAACCTCCAAACTTTAAGTTGGTAGGTGAACAATTAACCGCTTGCACTATCCCGGGACTCTGCATAATGAAAAGTTACCATAAAAAATGAACACAACAATTTTACATTCAATCAAACAACATAGCATTACAACACATTAATGCAACCTTGTCAAAAATGGAGGAGAGTGTGGCGCCATCAGAACTCCCCATGTAGACCTCCACGTTCATCCAGTCGCTCCATCACTGATCACTGGGGGAGGCCTTGCCTCTCACGGTCACTCCTGGGGATACTAAGGCAGAATCCATTCCCAGGTGACAAAGGAGTCTATAACTTCAGACCGAGGACTCCCCATTGACTTTGCCCACGCTTCCTTAGACTATGTGGCTGTCTATAAACGTCCACCTCACCTCTCTCCCCTCCTTCCCTCTAGGCAGGCTTACATGGAAACTCTCCCAGCCTGCTGTGGTTCCCTCCCAAATTCTCTCACAGGCGCTTCCCCTAATCAGCCTTCGGGTGTGTAATCTGGTCTTGGCATCTGCTTCTCTGAGGACCTGGCTTGAGCACAGAGACAGTGACAAGAAGTGCGTTTGTGGTGAGAGGGCACAGCTGCAGTGTCAGAATGGGATCTACCTGCAATGACTCAGCAAGTTCAGGTGGCCAGCATGCTAGAACCTCAGCATTTCAGGGGTGGCAGGAGAAGGGAGTCCGAACTAGACTTAGCAGTGTGGTGACTCCCAAAGTGGGTCTATCCCAGTGGCAAACTTGGATTCCATTCTGGCAGAATTCAGTGTTGAGAGACCCCCGATAGGACAGGCTCTCAGAGGCAGGAAGTGCCAGCGCCGGGCAGGAAGTGGGATGGTAGTGTGGTTGACTCTAGTGTGGGCGGTTCAGGGAGAAGAATCAGGCTCCACAGGGACAGCGATGCCGTGGAGCAGAGGAGGTCAGTCCTAGCTGAGATGACAACCAGAAACAGGGGCAGAAGTTGTGCGGCATCAAGGGCAGGGCAAGAAAACAACGCTCAGGGGTCACCCAAATCAACCAAACCCATGGCCATCAAGTCGATTCTGACTCATGGTGACCCCATGTGTTACAGAGCAGAACTACTCCATAGGGCTTTCTTGGCTGTCATCTTTACAGAAGCAGATCGCCAGGACTTTCTTTCAAACTGCCAACCTTTAGGTTAGTAGTTGAGCATGAACTGTTTACACCACCCAGAGACCTTTCAGGGGTCATCTAGCACCGCAGATAACCTGTTGGAGAGACAGAACTCATCACAGACTCATACTGAAAGTACTAGGACCCCTAATACAAACTTTGTTGGTCCAGATCCACTCAGGAAGAACAAGTGATTCCTGGGGGTGGGAAAGACAAGGACTGACAACATCTCCATGATAAAAATAGCAATGAAAACATCAAAGATGTGGACAATCCAATTACTCAGATAATCTTAAATTTGTTGTGAAATAAGATACCAAGACCTGTTGTTGTCGAGCCGATTCTGACTCATAGTGACCGTATAGGACAGAGTAGAATGGCCTCATAGGATTTCCAAGGAGCAGCTGGTGGATTCAAACCACTGACCTTCTTGTTAGCAGCCAAGCTCTTAACCTGTATGCCACCAGGGCCCCTGAAATTTGATAAGAATCTGTTTATAGCTATCACCCCCACTCCCCCCAAAAATCATATATAGGCCATAAAGGTATTTTAAAAATACCAACCACCAACTTCCTAAAAGCAGAAATTCTGCCCAACACATTCTCTGACCATAAGACATTTAAGGAAAAAATGATAATTAAGACATAATAAATTGCTTGATTCCTTGAGATATTAAAAAAAATACTTTTTTATAAGTAAAAATCTGTTCAGGAATGAAATGAAGAATGCAGTAAGAATCTACTTTAAAATAATAATAGTGATAACTCTGCATATCAAAATGTGTTGGGATGTGGCCAAAACAGTATTCAGAAGAAAATGTACTCATTTAAAGGTCTTTAATAAGAAGAAATAAAAAAGAAGTCTTTAATGAAAGACCTATTACACCATAAAATTCTAGAATAGAACAAAGTATTACTAAGGCAAAATAGATAATATAAAGGCACAAATTAATAAGCTGGAAAATAATGGTATAAATCAAAGACAAAACTAAGAACTGGTTATATGAGGAGACGAAGAAAATTGAGAAACCTCTCATAAATGCAATTAAAAAGACATAGAATGGTTCTAGTGCAGAAAGATATCTGTACGGAGACCCCAATGTGACACGTCCCAATTAAAAAGCTTCACCGTTCACACACATAGACGACCAGTCCTGACATCCCCAAATTCAACTTCCTTGCTGGTTGCTTCTCTCTCTGGCTGCCCAGCTGGAGAGTTCCATGCTCTGACCTCCCCCATTCACCCTGTGATCTCCTCTGGTCCCCTACTTTGAAGATAACTTACTTGTTAAGTTCAGACTCCCCATTGCTATCTCCCGCCCTGACCTCTCCCCTGGGGGCCCAACATTTGATTTTCATTTCCTGCTCAACATCTCTCCTTCAGTGCCTAATAAGCATCCCTTAATTTTAACATACAGACAAGAACCTTCTACACACACGCACTCCCAAAAGCCCTGGAGAAATGGCACCTCCTGGTAATCAGCTACTCGGGCCCCAGACTAGGCGCTTTCGCTCTCTCATCATCTCACACGCAATCCATCAACTAGTCCTATTGGTTCTGCCTTTGAATGTATGGAGCCCTGATGGCCAAGTGGTTAAGCGTTTGGCTGTTAATCAAAATAGGATTGCTATGAGTTGGAATCGACTCTACGGCAATGGGTTTGGTCTTTTTTGGTTTGAGTGTATGGATCCTGATTCCACCTGCTTCAGGAGCCTGTACTGGCATCACTTTAGTCCATACATTCATTATCTCTATTCTAACTCACAGTGACCCTATAGGACAGAGTAGGACTGCCTAATAGGGTTTCCAAGGAATGGCTGGTAGATTCAAACTGCCAATCTTTTGGTTACTAGCCAAGCTCTTAACCACTGCGTCACCTGAGGGAGGTCCCTGGGTGGTGCAAATGGTTAACGTACGTTGCTGCTAACTGAAAGGTTAGAGGTTCAAGACCACCCAGAAGCACCTTGGAAGAAAGGCCTAGTGATCTACTTCCAAAAAAAAAAAAATCATCCTTTGAAAACCCTGTAGAGTACAGTTCTACTCTGACACACATGAGGTTGCCATGAGTCAGAGTCAACTTAATGGCAATTAGTTTGTTTGTTTTTATTTGTTTTAATAGCCCCCGAACCAGGCAGCCTTCCTACTTGCATTTAACACCCCACTGCCCAGGACCCTGGGTGATCCTGTAAAAACTACCCAAGTCTTCCCTCAGAAGACCCACTGCATGGCTCCCTCTGTCAGTCCTGCTCAGATGCCAGGCCCCCTACCAAAAATGGCCCCCATCACCACCTGTCCCATCCCTCTGTACACCCCGTCCTGCCTATCTCTCTTCCCAGCAAATGTCACTACCTGGCACCACAGTATTACTTGTATACTTGTCAATTGCCTGCGTCTCTCTCCCTGGGTACCAGAACACTGCGGGCACCCTACCCCTACCCCACCCTCACCACCTTTCTTTATCCAGAAACAGTAACTCCAAAAAGCACCTGGCCAGGAGGAGTGGAGGCTGGAGAAGCCAGTGCATGGTTTGGGGCCGTGGGTGGCCCCGACCTGGAGCTCAGAGGCAGGTACCATGAGCACAGTGGTTTCCCTCAAATTCTCGCACAGAACTGAGAGGCTCCGACGTGGAGGGCGAGGGGCAGCTGCAGCAGTGCATGCTGCTAGACACGAGGACAGGCCCGGGAGCCACCTGCCCCCAGAGATGTGAGAGCAGAGTTCACTGAGTGAGCCTTTATGCGGAGGACGCTCTCAAGTTTTGTGTGAGCACGCAACTTTAATCCAACTCTAGTCACAGCAGGATGTGTGTGTGTGGGGAGGAGACAACAGTGGTTCAATTCCCAGCCAATGCACTTCAGGCACAGCCACCGCCCGTCTGTCAGAGAAGGCTTGCATGTTGCTATGATGCTCAACAGGTTCCAGCCGAGCTTCCAGACTAAGACAGACTAGGAAAACAAGCCTGGAGCTCTACTTCAAAAACCAGCCAGTGAAAATCCTACGGATCACAGTGGTTTGATCTGCAACCTGTTGTGGGGATGCTGTAAGACCGGGCAGCATTTTATTCCATCGTGCATGGGGTTGTCATGAATCAAGGGCCGACTCGATGCCAGCTAACAACAGTCACGGAGGAAGATTGCAAGTCAAAGAAAGGATTAAAGGGTATCCTCTGGTTTCTCACGACCCTGGGCACCATGTGGGCAGGGGTGCTAGGAGAGAGGCTGGAGATCATCTTGCAGTCTGTGGGCTGTTCTCATGTTCAGTCGGGGGAGCAACAGCACTGCTAAGTGGGTGTCAGTGGGTCCAGCAGTACAGCCTGGTCAGTGTGCATGTCCTGAAGCTTGGCGTCCACAGCCAGCCAGCCTCTGGGTCATTTCTTTACTGGGTTAACAGAGTATGGCTCTGACCATCCTTGAGATGGTGAGGCATCCATGAGCAAGTAACCCGCCAGCCTTTTATAAATATACTCAGTGCAGGTTCGGAGCCCTGGTGGCACAGTGGTTAAGAGCTCAGCTACTAACCAAAAGGTCAACAGTTCAAATCTGCCAACTTCTCCCTGGAAACCCTATGGGGCAGTTCTACTCTATCCTATAGGGTCATTATGAGTCAGAATTGATTTGATGGCAATAGGTTTTTTGGTTTTTGGTTTTAATGCAAATCCAATAACATCCTTACATGCCAAATAGCGTTTGCACCAAACCTCGAACTGCTGTAAGGAAATTGATCACCATCACCAGTTCTATATTTATGGACCACGGACTCCAAATAACCTAGAGAACAATCTGGAAAGCAAAGCAAGAAAACCTCATTTAAAACAGGATTTGCTTGGGAGACTCCACATCCCCAAGAGAGAATTGTCCAGGGTACCTCCTACCAAGACACTCACAAGAAGGTTTAGGGCAGGCACAAGGGAGATATGTGCATTTCCCTATGGTCAAATGGCAAATCTTGACCAGTCTTATCTTGTCCAATCAAGAAGTAAAAGAACAGCCTAGGAAGACACCTGTGAGACATTGGTGTTAGGGACCCACAAGATGTTATCAGGACATCGTCTGTCTATTTTTAACTCCAGCTCTTCAGCATAAGAGCCAAGCTCCCAGCAGCTCTTGGGCTAAGCCCTTCTCCTTTACGCTAGTCTGGGCTGGATGGTGGGGCAGGGAGAAGAAGGGAGGTTTTCTTTCAATAAACAAGAAATCTCGGCTCCAGGTGGCACCTCTCGTAGCACTGTATCTCCTCTGTGTCACCAGCTGTCCCTGGCCAGCTCCTTCTTCCACAGCCTCAACTGGCTGAGCAGGCTCCATATGGTTCCATCTTCTGCTGGGGGCCCCAGCTCCTGGATTCTGCTAACACTCCTTGCCTTCTGATTCTCTAGCCTAAAGAGTGGAAGCATTTTCTTTGTTTGTAATTTTGAGGTCGCCTCATTTTCCTCCCCCATTTGGCTTCTCAATTCTCTATCACCTGGTTATCCAATCTAAAATCATAGGTTTTCAGTGCTATATTTCTAGAGATACGGAAAGTTTGGTTAAAAACAAAAAATCACACAACTAGTTTTTGAGAAATCTAAGACTGAAAATCCAGTTTTCTGACTTCTAGTTCCCTGATCTCTCCATGATCTGCTGCCTCACAAGGAAGTCCGTCTTTCTCCTGGTGGCCTGTTAAGCACAACCACACATTCTTTGAAGTTCCTCCCTTTACATGGTAGGGTTTGTTTTTCCACTCCTTGAATGTGGGCTGGCTTTGGGACTTGCGTTGACCAACAGAATATGGCAGACATGATGTTGTACGACTTCCAGGCCTAGGCCTCAAGAACCTTGCAGCTTCCATTCTTGCTCTCTTGGAACCTGTTGCCATGGGAACAAATTGAGCTAACCTCCTGTGAGGGCCACGTGGAGGAGAACTGAAGCTCTTGGCTGACTAGCAGCCAATCACCAGACATGTAAGTGAGGTCATCCTGGACTCTGTAGTCATGAGCTGGCCTGCCATTTGAAGCCAAATGCATAATGAGACCAACTGATACTCTAGCTGCACCCAATTTGCCAACCCATAGGATTGAGGACAAATAAATTGTCTTTTTTTTATCTGCTAAATTTTGGGATGGTTTATTATGGAGCGATAATAACCAACACACTCCCTAGTTAATCACCACAGTTTTTGTGTTGCTTAAAGGTTTCACAGGAGAACATCTCTAAAGTGTCCCAGTCTTTTGTTTTCTAATCCTCAGAGAGGGAAAATCATTGTTCATCAATCGTTTATACAGCACATAATATTTACAGAGGCCTAAATAGAATCAGGTAGTACTAAACGTTTTATGATACTCATAGTAACAAGAGATTTAATTGAAAGAATTCTTTCATTTTTCACATGGTGAAACAAGAAGTGTCCTTGGCCGTGTAGATAAAGTGACTGGTTTAATGATGGAGCGAGACTCAGCAGGGTGCAAGCTAAATTGACTTTATTCTTTCTTGCAACTACTCCTGCAAAACCTGCTCTGTCAGCTCATCCATCATCTCTGGGTGAAACTTTGGGAGAGTCTAGTAGCTTTTCCAGGCACTCCAAGGCAATAAGAGGTCTTCTGGTCATTTCTAGGTGATAAAAGAGCAGTCTATCTACCATCCAAATCCAAAAGTGGATTACCATCTATTTTTTTTATACAATTTATTTTATTTTTGTTGTTGTTGAGAATACACACAGCAAAACATACACCAGTTCAACAGTTTCTCCATATACAATTCAGTGACATTGATTATATTCTTCAAGTTGTGCAACCATTCTTATCCTCATTTTCTGAGTTGTTCCTCCCCAATTGACATAAACTCATTGCCCCCTAAAACTCTTATCTAATCTTTCAAGTTACTGTTGTCAATTTGATCCCATATAGATAGGTCTGGCAAGACGAAAATGCTCAAGGCAAACATTCTTTACTTGTTGTAGTTGTTCTTAGGTGTCCTCAAGTTGATTCTGACTGATAGCCACCCTACATACAACAGAACGATACACTGCCCAGTCCTGCGCCATCCTCACATTCGTTGTGATGCTTAAGCCTGTTGTTGCAGTCACTGTGTCAATCCATCTCGTTGAGGGTCTTCCTCTTTTTCACTGACCCTCTACTTTACCAGGCATGACGTCCTTCTCCAGGGACTTATCCTTTCTGATAACATGTCCAAAGTATACGAGATATAGTCTGCCCATTCTTGCTTCTAAGGAGCATTCTGGCTGTAATTCTTCCAAGACAGATTTGTTCTTTCTTCTGGTAGTCCATGGTATAGTCAATATTCTTCACCAACACCACAATTCAAAGGTGTCAATTCTTCAGTCTTCCTTATTCATTGTCCAGCTTTCACATGCCTGTGAGGCAATTGAAAACACCATGGCTTAGGTCAGACGCACCTTAGTCTCCAAGGTGACATCTTTGCTTTTCAACACTTTAAAGAGGTCTTTTGCAGCATATTTGCCCAATGCAATGCGTCTTTTGATTTCTTGACTGCTGCTTCCATGGGTGTTGATTGTGGATCCAAGTAAAATGAAGTCCTTGACAACTTCAATTTTTTCTCTGTTTATCATAATGTTGCTTATTGGTCAGTCCAGCTGTGATGAATTTTGTTTTCTTCATGTTGAGGTGTAATCCACACTGAAGGCTGTGGTTTTTGATCTTCATCAGTAAATGCTTCAAGTCCTCTTCACTTTCAGCCAGCAAGGTTGTTTCATCTGCATAATGCAGGTTGTTAAAGAGTCTTCCTCCAATCCTGATGCCCTGTTTGTCTTCATATAGTCCAGCTTCTTGGATTATTTGCTCAGCATACAGATTGAATAGGTATGGTGAAAGGATACAACTCTGACACACACATTTTCTGACTTTAAACCACACAGTATCCCCTTGTTCTGTTTGAACAACTGCCTCTTGGTCTATGTACAGGTTCTTCATGAGCACAATTAAGTGCTCTGGAATTCTCATTCATTGCAATGTTACTCATAATTTGTTATGATCCACAGAGTCGAATGCCTTTGCATAGTCAATAAAACACAGGTAAACGTCTTTCTAGTATTCTCTGCTTTCAGCCAAGATCCATCAGACATCAGCAATGATATCCTTCTTTCCACATCCTCTTCTGAATCTGGCTTGAATTTTTGGCAGTTCCCTGTCGATATACTGCTGCAGCTGCTTTACTAGTTAAGCTAAATTGTTGATCTGTTTTAAGAAGACTTCAGGGGCTGTTTTTAGTTTAAGGTTTAAAAATTATCTCAGGGCAATAGTTTCAGGGCTTCAGCCAGCCTCCATGGCTCCAGAAAGTCTGAAGTTCATGAGAACTTGAAATTCTGTTCTGCATTTTCCCCTTCTGATCAGGATTCTTCTATAGAATCTTTGATTAGAACGTTCAGTAACGGTAGCTGGACACCATCCAGTTCTTCTGGTCTCATGGCAAAGGAGACAGTTGTGTATGGAGACAATTAGCCACACATTCCATTTCCTCCTCCAGTTCCTGACTCTCCTTCCTCTGTTGCTCTAGGAGAACAAATTGTTGTGTGCCATCTATTTTTAAGTGTCATCACTTTCCGTGTTAGCACTTGCCTCAGACTTGAAGACGACAGTGGGAAATGCAAATCATTATCTTCTCTCTTTCTCTATCTACCTCCTTTCTAGCCAGCCACACAAATGTTGATTCCTTCTAGGCTGGATATTGAGAAGAGAAGTAAGGAATGGAAACGTGTTGCATTTAATCTGGTATTGGCACCCTCTGCATGGGACTGATGTCCAGAGTTGTCCCTCTCTTTTATGGAACACTTTTGAGGACTCTTTGCAGTTATTCCACTGGGAATATCTAACTATGTCTAAATTGGAGTATGCTTCCCCTGGCTCACCATTTATAATCTTGCCTCAACTCTTTCTTCCAAGCATGTGTGCCCAACCCCTTCCTGCCCGGATGCTTCTTGCCTGGCAGGAAGCCCCCCAGCATGTCCATGTCTAGACAGCTCATAGCTGGTTCACTGCCACAGCATCCACATAGCACAGAAAACATGCTCCTTAGCCTGCCAGCGGTGCATCTTGGGGCAATGCAGCAGTCTTCGCTTGTATTTGAACTTTTCAGACATGAGTCAACTACCACTATTCCTCGATATGCAAGTTCTCCAAATAGTTCTCTTGAACCACATCATTTGGTAAGAGGTAAACATCATCCACGGTGAGGAAAAGGAAGAGCCACTGTATCCCAAAATCCTCTTTAAAAAAGCTCCTTCTCCAGTATCTTCAACCTCTCAGTGAATTCTTAGCCTTGTCTTCTAAACCATTGAGATGGGTGATGAACCAGAGTGGAAAAATCAGGTCACAATCTCTTAGCCTTTACAGCAGAGAGGGTCTGTACTATTACATTGCTTTCAGAAACTCCAGGAAACTCTGAAACAGCATAAATAAATAAGTGCAAATGATGATAGCTATCATTTACTGTTTACCTATCAAATGAGGCAATGTGCAAAAAAAGGATTATTGTGACACCAGTGTGTCAAAGAAAGCTTGACTATTGTTGTTTTACAGATGAGGAAACTGGAGTACAGGGAGATTAAGAGAATTTTGCAGGATCACGACCAGCTACTTGTGAAATCCAGATTCCAATCCACTCAGGGCTGTCTGGATCCAAAATACCAGCTCTTTCCAATGCACCACACCACTTGATCTGAGAAGCACACTGACTACATTTGCTGAGGCTATCCGGTGAAGTCTGGGAGCAGGGCTGACACAGACGGCTGGTGGGGAGATGTGTTAGCCACAAGGAAGAGAAGCCAGTTGAGATGCAGAAGGCCTCTGACTTGCCCTGCTGCTTGGAGGAGAGGGAAGGGGAGGGAAAACAAAACAGGCTATCGCAACAGTTCCAGGAAAAGGGAAAATCTGAAAATAAAGGAGACAGAGAATCACAAACTAGGAGGCAATCTTTTCTAGGAGTGTGTTTTTTTGTGTGTGTGTTTGAATAGAGGTAAGGGAGTCAAAGAGCAGAGTTTTGTTTAAAATAATGATAATAAAGGAAAGGAAGAAGAATAAAGGGAACAGCTTTAACTTGCTAGGTTGGAGATGTGACTGTGATTCCCAATTTCAGATCTGAGTGAGTTTTCTAACCATGTGATAGCACAATCCATCAGTAGTTAATGCATACCACAAGTAGCAGATGCTCTAGTGTAGTGCTTTAGAATGCTGAACAAGGCCAGACACAGCTGATGGCTATTTCTGTAAGCTCCCCCAGCTCTGGGATCAACTGCCTTCTTCCTGAGCCTTGTTTCCTGGCCAGCCCCTGCAGCTTCATTCCAGCTCTAGTCTTGGACTCAACACATCCTGCTGGTGTCTTGGTGTCTGTCTTAGTTATCTAGTGCTGCTATCACAGAAATACCACAAGGGGATGGCTTTAACAGAGATAAATTTATTCTCTCACAGTCTAGGAGGCTAGAAGTCCCATTTCAGGGTTCCAGCTCCAGGGAAGGCTTTCCCTGTTGGCTCTGGGGGAAGGTCCTTGTCATAAATCTTCCCCTGATCTGGGATCTTCTCAGGCCCAGGGACTCTAGATCCAAAGGACACGCTCTGTTCCCTGTGCTGCTTTCTTGGTAGTACTAGGTCCCTCTGTCTCTCTGCTAGCTTCTCTTTTATGTCTTAAAAGAGACTGACTCAAGATACAACTAATCTTGTAGATTGCGTCCTGCCTCATTAGCATAACTGCCACTCATCTTGCCTTATTAACATCATAGAGGTATAATTTACAACACACAGGAAAATCACATCAGATGACAAAATGGTGGACAATCACACAGTACTGGGAATCATGGCCTAGCCAAGTTGACAGATATTTTAGGGGGACACAATTCAATCCATGGCAGTATATAAACCCAGCCTTGTGTCTTGAGCTTTGCTATTCGTGGTGCCCAAAGAGCCTGTGATGGTTAAGGTTATGTGTCATCTTGTCCAGGACATGATTCTCAGTGGTTTGGCAGATGTTATATGATCATCCTCCGTTTTCTGATCTGAAGTGAGCAGCCAATCAGCTGGAAGGGCAGTTTCCTTGAGGATATGGCCTGCATCCAATATATATGGATGTTCAAGCAAAGCTCGCCCTCTCTCGATCCTGCATCCAACTCGTCATCCTCTGACCTCTGGCTCTTGGGACGTGAACTAGCAGCCTGCTGTCTAGCCTGCAGATTTTGGGATTCGCCAGCTCCTGCAGCCCTGTGAACCAGCAGTCTTTCATTTGACCTGTCAGTTTGGGGTTAGTCAGTCCCTGCAACCATGTGAGTTAGGAGAAGCCCACTGATTTGGGACTTGCCGGCCTCCACAACTGCGTGAGCCATTTCCTTGAAATAAATCTCTCTCTATGTATTTGTATATACGTTTCACTGGTTTTGCTCCTCTAGAGCACCCAGCCTAAGACAGAGCTCCACCTCTTAGGATTTCTATTCAGGGTCCACCTGGAGTATTAGCCAGCCAGTGTTGGGAGTTGAAAATAAAGATCTGTAAATAGGGAGCTGGGTAATGGGGCCTTACCTGAGCTAACTATACCATGGACTGCCAGAAGAATGAACAAATCAGTCTTAGAAGAAACACAACCAGATGGTTCCTTAGAAGTGAGGATGGTGAGACTGTATCTTGCTTACTTTGGACACACCATCAGGAAACACCAATTGCTAGAAAAGGACATTATGTTTGGTAAAGCAGAGGATCATCCAAAAAAGAGGGAGACCCTCCATGAGATAGATGGACACAATAGGTGAAACAATGGGCTCAAACGTACCAGTGATCATGAAGATAGCACAGGACCAGGCAACATTTTATTCTGTTATACATAAGGTTGCTGTGAGTTGGAGTCAACTCAATGGCAACTAACAACACTACCTGAGTCTGTCAGGAGCTGAAGATGCAAGGCGTGAGTGTAAGTCAAAACCTATAGTGTGATACCAACCTAAATCTCTGAAAACAAGCTTGGGTATCAAGTCTGAAGGACAAGGGCTGGGCCTGAAAGAGGAACAAAACCAAGAGTCAGGGCCAGAACCAGAAAGAAATAGAGTGGTTCAGGTCAATATTAAAATGATGAGGGTCTTAAACATTTTTTTTTTCCTGCAGCAGTGAGGTGGCACCATGACCCTCTGCTTGGGTGGGAATGCTGGTTTAAGTGTTCCTAGATGAGGGAAGGCCACACTGCCATGGAACCAAAGAAGTCCTGAAGTGCCCGGGGCACATGCAACCCAGGCCACCATTTATGTGGTGTAAGTATTTGGGGGAGTTACACACACAGAGGGATGACCCCATTGGTTCCTGCCATTTCTCCTCTGTGTAGATTTCTACTGGTCTCACACAGGGTAACAGTTGTTCCACTGCCACGCAGGTTGGCCAAACCCCTCACCCTGGCCAGAGAGTGTGTGAGGTTTTCAATAAAGTGGATATGATATTTTGGATTTATTATTTAGCAAGTATTCACCATCTTCCCCTCCTACGATGGGCAAATTATACTTCCCCCGGGTCCTAAATGTTGGGCTTGGCCATGGGACTGAGTTTGGCCAAGTAACATGATGAAAAGTGAGCCATAAAAGTGCTTCCACTGAATTTCTCTTAATGGTGGTAGGATATTTGGGAAAAGGATGATGGTGATGGTTGCACATGATGAACGTAATCAATGTCACTGAAATGTACATGTAAAAATTGCTGAACTGGCAAATGTTTTGTTATGTAGGTGTTTACCACAATAAGAAAATACATGTGGTAATGTAAAAAAAAAAAAGTGCTTACATGAGAGAAGTTATTGCTTATGGGGTACTGGGGTTCTGTTTAGGATGATAAAAAAAATTTTGAAAAGGGATAGTGGAGACAGTTGCCCAGCATGGTGAATATGATGGATGTCACTGAGTCGTACACTTAAGACTGGTTGAAATAGTAACATTTTTTGTGATATATATTTTACTACAATGGATAAAAAAAGTTCCTACACGTTTTGGAGGAGCCCTTGTGGCGCAACGGTTAGGCTGTTGGCTGCTAGCCCAAAGGTTGGCAGTTCAAACCCACCCAGTGGCTCTATAGGAGGAAAGACCTGGTGATCTGCTCCCGTAAAGATTACAGTCTAGGAAATGCTGTGGGACAGTTCTACTCCATCACATGGGGTCGCTATGAGTCAGAACTGACTTGACAGTACCCAACAATAACAACGTCATGTTTTGACGTCAGTCTTACCCTCTGGTGATGCATTATGAGAAAGCACAAGGCTCTCAGCCTCTGCCACAAGCCCAGCTCTAGAACCAACATGCAGGCCACAGACCTGGACCTGCCTGCACCTGTGTCCTAGACCCAAGACCACCCACCTGTAGCCTGAAGGCCAATGAACACAGTCCAGATCAGCAGAAGGGCAGCTGACCCAAGAGCTAGGGACATGAGAATAAATGCTTGCTTTGTAACTGCTGAGTTTTGGGGGCAGATAGTTAATGCACTTGACTGTTAACCAAAAGGTTGGAATTTTGAGTCCCCCCAGAGGTGCTCGGAAGAAAGGCATGGTGATCTATTTCTGAAAAAATCAGCCATTGAAAACCCTATGGAGCACAGTTCTACTCTAACATACATGGGCTTGCCATGGGTCAGAATCTACTTGACAGCAACTGGTTTTTTATTTGGTTTTTGTTACACAGCATTATTATGGCAGTAACTGACCAACACAATGGGCTTAGCAAGATCTTATGCAAATTCTTCTTGGAGACACATTAATTGAATTGACACAACTTATTAGTCTCCTGTATCCGGAGTGTTGCTCTGAACAGCTGTTGGATCATCAAGAAGAGTACGATAGCATGGAGAAAATACCAAGAAAAAGAAAAGACAAGGATCCTCCTTTTAAGATGGTCCACCTGCATACATTTCAAACTTCAGTCTTCTAGGCATTACCTTCCAGTTTTGCCGTATTCAAGTGTCAACCCTACTACTGTCTATTTAACATATTTTTAATTGATTTGCTAATTTACTTAAACAGGAATTACATATTCTGGTCTTGTTGAAGTTTTGTACCTGTGAAATTTTTTTAAAAGTATGCAAAAATGTAAATTTTTAAAAAGATTCATGTTTTTCTCACTTAAATTGTTTCAAAAACCACTTTGTAGAACCCTGAACTTGTAAATTCTTCTTTCCCAAAGCTGACCCTCTTATCGCAAGCATGACTTTCTTTGAAAGAGTAATTAGGAAGTCCTGAACCTGCCCCCAGGGATCTGTTTCTACATCAGCTTCTAGTCAAAGACCCCAACATTGCCAAAGCTTTCTCTGTTCATTCAGAAAGGAGTCTATTG
Organism: Trichechus manatus latirostris; assembly: GCF_000243295.1. Classification (NCBI taxonomy): domain Eukaryota; kingdom Metazoa; phylum Chordata; class Mammalia; order Sirenia; family Trichechidae; genus Trichechus; species Trichechus manatus. Next base: position 5,627,820 of record NW_004444029.1, read on the forward strand.
CTACCCAGGGGGGAACCTCTTAGCTGTTGTCACTGTAATCACATGATCTTAGGAGTGCCTTACCACTTATGGGCATGCCTTAAGAAGCCACGGCATGGGGTTCCATGTCCCCAATTTTGTTACTACAACTTCTGCAGATGGCAGCTGGTTACAGACACACAACAAAGGCCACCATCTTCAGATGGAGAAGCCGGATGTTGGAGAGATTGGAGACTAACAACCCCAAAGAAGCCATACAACAAAACCAACGAGAGGTGGATGGGTTAAAAAGGTGAGTTTGTTTTGTTGTTGTTGTTGTAAATATATCTGTCAAACAACTTTTGCCAATGCAACTTTTTACAGATGTATAACTCATTGACAGGAATTACAATAATCAGCTGTGCAACCCTACCCTTAATCAATGTGATTTTTCCATTACCATTAACCCCCCTCCCTCCCACCCCTGGTAGCCTCTAATAAAATTTGGCTTCTATACATTTGCTTTTTCTTTTTATATAAGTGAGGTCATACAATATTTGTCCTTTTGTGATTGTCTTATTTCACTCAGCATAATATCTTCAAGCTCCATCCATATTGTAGCATGTATCAAGACTTCGTTTCTCCTCACAAAAAAAGACAGACTTGAAGGCATAGCCAACATGGCCCTATAGACAGAAGCATCATGCCATCCCTCTGTAGCAAAGACCTGAAAAACAAATACAAATGTCAATCCTGGAACCCTAAGTACCAAATGAAGGAATAAAGAACTTGATCAAGCACCAAATGGAATAAGAAACTAACAGAGAACAAGGAGAGCTAGGGAGTGGAGGTCCCATACCAGCTAATGTGGCTGGATTCACCACCTTGGGCTACAGCCACCAAAGAACTCAGACAGGGAGTACAGAAAGACAACTCCACGGAGCTCCCAGCAGGAGACTGAGCATCTGGTAACCAAGGATACACGCTTTCCCACCCCCACACCCTTCTTCCCTCTATGCAGTCTCCGCTGCTTGCCAATGGCCCATGGTTGCTTGGCCAGACAGATACTAGCTCACTGCTGCCAGGGTCCACCCCATCCCCACTGGCAGGCCCCTCCAGTGCCATTTTTTGTTTGTTTGTTTTTTTTATATTGTTTTCTTGGCCTCTTTTGTTGATTCTCTCTCTCTCCCTTCCTTTCTTTCCTTTCTCCCAGCCAGCTAACCCCATGTGCCATCCCCTCCCCTTCTTAATGGGCTGTGATTTTTTGGTTTGTTTGCTTCGTTCTGTTTTTATGTTTGTTTGTTTCTTCTCTCTCTTTCCTTTCCTTCCTTTCCTTTCTCCTACCCACCCAGCCCTGTGCACTGTTCCCACCCCTACTGGCGGGGCAGTGCTGCACAGCTTGATTGGAAAGTCATTGTGCATTGCTGTCACCGACTGGCTCCCTCAGCTCAATTTTATTTATTTATTGTTTGTTTGTTTTAGTATTTTTTTGTTGTTGCTGTTATTCTTTCTTCTCTCTCTCCTTTCCTTCCTTTCCTTCCTCCAGTCCACCCAGCCCCATGTGCCACCCACAACTTCTTGGTGGGCTGTGCTGTACCACTCAGCAGGAGAACCTCTGGCACACAGTGTGGGTCTGCGCCACCCCCACAGGCCAGCTCCCCAAGCAAAATATTTTTTTATTTTTCTTTATCTTGCCCCTTCTCCTTTTCCTTTGTCCTACCACCTAGGCCCTGCACTGCCTAAGCCCCTTCATGAAGGACTGTGCCATGCTACCCAGTGAGAGAGACATCAGCTCGCTGCCACCTCAATTCTGCCCCACACTCAATGGCTGGTGCCCCCACCACCATTTCTTTTGTTACTGTTTTTTCATTATTTGTTATTTATTTATTTATTGTTTGTTTGTTCTATTGTTGGTTTCTTCTCTGTCTTTCCCCTCTGTCCTTTCCTATCTCCAGCCCACCTAGCCCCATAAACCACCCATGCTGTTTCTCAAGAGGCCAAGCCACCCTTCCAGGTCTGCCCTGCCCCCACCTGCCGAATCCTACCACACTGCCATTTTATTTACTTTTTCCTTTTTTAAATTTTTTTTTACTTCAATTTTTGCTTTTTTAAAATGTTTCCCCTTTATCTCTTTTTTTTCTCTTTTTTCACCCACCCACTTAGCTCTGTACATTACACCCTCTCCTTTCCCTGTTGCCTATGTACATGGTACACCAAGTGCCATGCCCTTAAGCACTGCCAATGTGGTCCCCCAGATCCCACCCTGCACTGCCCCCCAGCCCCACTCCATAGCCCCCAGTTTGTGTCACAGACTACCAATTCCTGCCCCTCCACCCCTGCTGGACCCATCCTACTGCACCATAGCTGAGTGACCGGCACTGACCACCTAGACAAGGTGGTGAGAAGGATCATGCCCAAGGCGAGTAAGCAACAAAACACACCCAGCCTGCCTGCCCAGACATAACCAAATAAAACAAAAAAGGGCTAAATAATCAAATCTAAAATCAATCAATAAATAAAATAATTCCTGAATGTCTCAAAGACTGCAGACAATATCAAAACATATAAAAAACAAGAGAGGATGCTCCAGAAAGTGACCAAAATAAAACAATAGATGACCTTCTGCTGGATGAAAAGGCACCGGAGCTACCTGATAGGGAATTCAGAACTCTAATATTCAGGGTTTTCCAATAGCTGAAGGAAAATGCAGATAAAAATAAGGAAAAAATCATGGAAAATACAGACAAAATCATGGAAAAGACAAATACAACAATGGAAGAAATCAGGAAAATAATACAGGAAGAAAATATCAAAATAATTAAACAACTAGAAATCATATAAAAACAGCAATTATAAATCCAAAAGATAAACAGCAAGATTTCAGAAATGGACAGTGTAATGGGTTTAAGGAGCAAATTTGAAACAATGGAAGACAGGATGAGTGAAACTGAAGACGAACCCTTGGATACCACTTTGTTTGAGGAAAAATCAGAGAGAAGAACAAAGAAAAACAAAGAAACCCTGAGAACAATGTGGGATACAATTAAAAGCAAAAATTTACATGATATCAGGGTTCTAGAACTGGAGAGAAAATGGAAAACACAGAAAGGATCACTGAAGATTTGCTGACAGAAATCTTCCCTAGTATCATGAAAGACTAAAAGCTGACAATTGAAGAAACTAAACGAACCCTGTATAGGATAAACCCCAAAAGAAAAACACCAAGACATGATCACACTCGCTAAAACCAAAGACAAAGGAAGACTCCTCAGAGCAGCTCAAGAAAAATGAAAAATCATAAACAAAGGGGGAGCAATAAGACTAAGTTCTGATTACTCTGCAGAAACCATGCAGGCAAGAAGGCAATGGGATGACATATATAAAATCTTGAAAGAAAAAAAAACCCTGAAAACCAAAAATAATATATCCTGCAAAACTCTTTTGTTCAAACATGATGGTGAAATTAGGACATTTCCAGATGAACAGAAATTAAGGGAATACCTAAAAAACTAAACCAAACTTACAAGAATTATTAAAGGGAGTCCTTCAGTTAGAGAATCAACTAACAACTACCTGAATCTAGCACATAAGACAGTATCAGCCAGATACCTGCCTAGATAATGAACTCTCAAGGATAAAACAAAACTAAAAAATTTACAACAGGGAACCAGAGATGTCCATTGGTAAATGACAACAACGTGAGAACAGTAAAAGGGGGAATAAACAGTATAGGTATAGAACTTTTAAATGGAAAGGAAGTCAAGGCAATACCAAGTAATAAAAGACTGGTATAAACTTAGAAAGAAGGGGAAAGGAAGTTAACAAAACTACTCATCAAAATAAACAAGAAAATATAAAGTCTCAGTAAACACAAAATCCACAAAACTGAAAGAAATGAAAAAGAATCCACAAACAAAAGGAATTCAGCACAGAGGAGTAAGTGGAACAAAGAAAACATCAGCACCGCAAAAAAAAGCACTACAAAATGACAGGAATAAACTCATACCTATCAATAATCACATTGAATGTAAAGGGCTTAAATGTATCCATAAAGAGACAGACAGTGACAGAATGGATTAAAAAACAGGACCCATCAATATGCTGTCTATAAGAGACCACCTTAGAAACAAAGACATAAATTTATTAAAAAGTAAAGGATGGACAAAAATATATCAAACAAACAGCTATCAAAAAAGAGCAGGAATAGCAATACTGATCTTGGATAAAATAGGCTTGAAAACAAAAATTGACCATAAAAGACAAAGATGGGTAGTATATAATGATTAAAGGGACAATACACCATGAAGACATAACCTATGATAATAAATATCCACACACCCAATGACAGGGCTAAATAAAACGAACTCTAACAGCACTGAAAAGAGAAATTGATAGTACCACAATAATAGTAGGAGGTTTCAACACACCACTCCTGGTAAACAACAGAATACCTAGAAAGAAACTCAATACAGATACACAAGATCTAAAGACCACAGTCAACCAACTTGACCTCATAGACATATATAGAACACTCCACCCAACAGCAGCAAAGTACACATTCTTTCCAATTCACATGGAATGTTCTCAAGAATAGACCACACCTTAGGCCACAAAGCAACCCTCAACAAAATCCAAAACACTGAGATAATACAAAGTATCTTCTCTGACCACAATGCCATCAAAGTAGAAATTAATAACAGGAAGATCAAGGAAAAAAATCAAATACATGGAAACTGAATAACAGCCTGCCTAAAAACCACTGAGTAATAGAAGAAATCAAAGATGGAATACAAATTTCCTAGAACCAAATAAGAATGAAAACACATCATACCAAAACCTTTGGGACACAGCAAAGACAATGTTCAGAAGTCAATTTATAGCAATAGATGAACATATCAAAAAAGAAGAAAAGGATAAAATCAAAACATAACCTATACAACTCGAACAAATAGAAGGAGGACAGCAAATGAAGTCTACAGCCACCAGAAGAAAGGAAATAATACAAACCAGAGCAGAAAAAAATGAAATAGAGAATAGAAAAAACAACAGAAAGAATCGACAAAACCAAAAGTTGATTCTTTGAAAGGATCAACAAAATCAACAAACCATTGGCCACAGTGACAAAAGGAAAACAGGGGAGGATGCAAATAACCCAAATAAGAAATGAAATGGAGATTACAACAGACCCAACCAAATAAGAAGGATCAAAACACAGTGCTATGAAAATCTATACTCCAAAGCATTTGAAAACCTAGAGAAATGGACAAATTTCTAGAAACACACTGCCTATCCAAACTAACACAAACTGAAGTTGAAAATCTGAACAGACCCATAACAAGAGAAGAGATTGAAAAGATAATTTAAAAAAAAAAAAAAACTCCCAACAACAAAAAAGGCCTGGCCCAGATGGCTTCACTGGAGAATTCTACCAAACATTCAGAGAAGAGCTTACACCAGTACTACTCAAACTATTTCAGAACAATGAAATGGAATGGATACTTCAGCATAACCCTGATACCAAAACCAGGCAAAGACACCACAAAAAAAGAGAATTACAGACTAATATCTCTCATGAATATAGATGCAAAATTCTCAACAAATTCTAGCCAATAGAATTCAGCATCATATCAAAATAATAATACACCATGACCAAGTGGGATTCATACCAGGTATCCAAGGATGGTTCAACATTATAAAATCAATATATGGAATCGACCACTTAAATAAAACGGAAGAAAAAAATCACATGGTCATCTCAGTCAACTCATAAAAGGCATTTAACAAAGTCCAACACCCATTCCTGATAAAAACTCTCAATAAAATAGGTATAGAAGGGACATTTCTCAACATAATAATGGGCATCTATACAAAACCAACAGTCAACATCATTCTTAATGGAGAGAGGCTGGAAACATTCTCCTTGAGAACAAGAACAAGACAAGGATGCCCTTTATCATTGCTTCTATTTAACATTGTGCTGGAAGTCCTAGCTAGAGCAATAAGGCAAGAAAAAGAAATAAAGAGCATCCAAATTGGTAAGGAAGAAGTAAAACTGTCCCTATTTGTGGACGATATGATACTATACATAGAAAACCCAAAAGACTCCATGAGAAAACTGCTAGAACTAAGATTTGGCAGAGTAGCAGGATACAATATAAACATACAAAAATCAGTTGTATTCCCACACACCAATAAAGAGAACTATGAAAAGGAAATCAGGAAAACAACACTATTTATAATAATCCCTAAAAAAGTAAAATACTGAAGGAATAAATCCAACCAGAGATGTAAAAGATCTGTACAAAGAAAACTACAAAAAACTACTGCAAGAAACCAAAAGAGACCTACATAAATGGAAAAGCATACCATGCTCATGGGTGGGTAGACTTAACATTGTGAAAATGTCAATTCTACCCAAGGCAATCTACAAATACAATGCAATCTCAATCCAAACACCAACAAAATTCTTTAAAGAGATGGAAAAACTAATCATTAACTTTATATGGAAAGGGAAGAGGCCCCAGATAAATAAATCACTATTGAAAAAGAATATAGTAGAAGGACTCACACTATGTGACCTCAGAAACTACTATACAGCTACGATAGTCAAAACAGCCTGGTACTGGTACAACAACAGACACGCTGGCCAATGGAACAGAAATGAGAACCCAGATGTAAATCCATCCACATATGATCACTGATCTTTGACAAAGGCCCAAAGTCCATCAAATGGGGGAAAAATCATCTTTTTAACAAAGGGTGCTGGTAAAACTACATGTGCATCTGCAAAACAATGAAACAGGACCCATATCTCACACCATACACAAAAACTAACTCTAAATGGATCAAAGATTTAAATATAAACCAAAAACTATAAAGATCATAGAAGAAAAACTGGGGTCAATGCTAGAGGCCCTAATACATGGCATGAACAGAATACAAACCATAATTAACAATACATAAAAACCAGAAGATAAGCTAGATAACCAGGATCTTCTAAAAATTAAACATTTATGCTCATCAAAAGACTTCAGCCAAAGAGTAAAAAGAGAATCTACAGAATGGGAAAAAAATTTTGCCTAGACAAATCCGACAAAGGTCTAATCTCTAAAATCTACAGAAAATCCAACATCTCTACAACAAAAAGACAAACAATCTAATTTAAAAATGGGCAAAGAATATGAACAGACACTTTACCAAAGAAGATATTCAAGCAGCTAACAGACATATGCAGAAATGTTCTCAATCACTAGCCATTAGAGAAATTCAAACCAAAACCACAATGAGATACTCCCTTACTGGCACCAATCAAAAAAACTGGAAATAACAAATGTTGGAGAGGCTGTGGGGAGATTGTAACTCTTATGCACTGCTGGTGGGAATGTAAAATGGTACAACCATTTTGGAAAATGGTATGGCACTTCCTTAAAAAGCTAGAAATAGAAGTACCATACGATCCAGCTATCCCACTCCTAGGACTATACCCTAGAGAAATAAGAGCCATCACATGAATAGGCATACGCACACCCATGTTCATTGCAGCTTTGTTCACAATGGCGAAAAGATGGAAACAACCTCAGTGCTCATCAACAGATGAATGGGTAAACAAACTATGGTGCGTAAACACAATGGAGGACTATGTAAAGATAAAGAACACTGATGAATCTTCGAAGTATCTCACAACATGGATGAATCTGCAGGGCTTTATGCTGAGTGAAATAAGTCAATCACAAAAGACAAATATTGTATAAGACCACTACTATAAAAACTCGCAAAAGAATTTACACACAAATAGAAACAATCTTTGATGGTTATGAGGGTGGGGGATGGAAGGTAAAACACTAATAAACAATAGATAAGTGGTAACTTTGGTGAAGGGTAAGATAGTACACAATACTGGGGAAGCCAGCACAACTTGTACAAGGCAAGGTCATGGAAGCTTCATAGACACACCAAACTCCCTGAGGGAATCAAATTACTGGGCTGAGGGCTGTGAGGACCATGGTCTTGGGGAACATCTAGCTCAATTGGTATAACATAGTTTATAAAGAAAATGTTCTACATTCTACCATGGTGAGTAGTATCTGGGGTCTTAAAAGCTTGTGAGCAGCCATCTAAGATACTCCACTGGTCTCATCCCATTTGGAACAAGGGAGAATGAAGAAAACCAAAGAAAAAGGGATAAGATTAGCCCAAAGGACTAATGGACTACACCTACCATGGTCTCCACCAGGCTGAGTCCAGCACAACCAGATGGGGCCTAGCTACCACCACCGACTGCTCTGACAGGAATCACAATAGAGGGTCTCAGACAGAGCTGGAGAAAAATGTAGAACAAAATTCTAACTCACAAAAAAAGACCAGACTTACTGGCCTGACAGAGACTGGAGAAACCCCAAGAGTATGGCCCCTGGACACCCTTTTAGCTCAGTAATGAAGTCACTCCCAAGGTTCACCCTTCAGCCAAAGCTTAGACAGGTCCATAAAACAAAATGTGACTAAATGGTCACACCACCCAGGGGCAAGGACGAGAAGGCAGGAGGGGACAGGAAAGCTGGTAATGGGGGACCCAAGGTCAAGAAGGGGAGAGTTTGACATGTCTGGGGGTTGGCAACCAAAGTCAAAAACAATATGTGTGTTAATTGTTTAATGAGAAACTAATTTGCTCTGTAAACCTTCATCTAAAGTACAATTTAGAAAATTAAAAAAAAAAAAAGACAGACTTACTGGTCTGACACAGACTGGAGAAACCTTGAGAATATGGCCCCTGGACACCCTTTTAACTCAGTACTGAAGTCAGTCCTGAGGTTAACCCTTCAGGGAAAGATTGGACAGGCCCATAAAACAATAGCACACACAGCTGAACAATGTACATGAGATTAAATGGTCACACCAACCCAGGCGCAAGGACAAGAAGGCAGGAAGGGACTGGAAAGCTGGACCAATGGAAATGGGGAACTCAAGGTCGAGAAGGGGAGAGTGTTGACAAGTCACAGGGTTGGCAACCAATGTCAAAAAACAATATGTGTATTAATTGTCTAATGAGAAACTAACTTGCTCTGTAAACTTTCATCTAAAGCACAATAAAAAAAAAATAGGTTTCAGTTTCCCTACTGGCTGAGTAGTATTCCATTGTACGTATGTATCACATTTTGTTTATCCATTCCTCTGCTGATGGGCATTTGGGTTGTTTCCATCTGCTTGTGCACAACCAAAAACCTCATGGGATTTGGTTCCTTGGTTTGGAGGTTTAGGGTCATGATTTCATAGGAATCCCAGTTAATTAGCCTAATAACATGTTTAGTGCTTCTACCTCCTAGTTCGTTGCGTAGTGCCTGGGGTCTTAAAAGCTTACAAGCAGCCACCCAAGGCAAGACAATTGGTCTCTATTCGCCTGGAGCAACAGAAGAAGGAGAGTGACGAATAGGAGGAGGATATGAAATATGTGGCTAATTGCCTCCATGAACAACTGCCTCCTTTGCCACAAGACCAGAAGAAGAGTATGGTACCCGGCTACCATTACTAAACATTTCAGTCAAAGATTGTATAGAAGAATCCTGATCAGAAGGGGAAGTGCAGAACAGAATTTCAAATTCTCATGGAATCCAGACTTTATGGAGCCATAGAGGCTGGATGAAACCCTGAGATAATCTTTAAACCTTAAATCAAAAATATCCACTGAAGTCTTCTTAAAACCAAACAATAATTTAGCTTAACTAGTAAAGAATGTCTGTCTTGAGCATTACGCTGTCTTAAGAACTATTTATACGGGATCAAATCGACAATAGCAACTCAAAAGATTAGCTAGGAACCTCACGGGGCGGTGAGATTATCTTAATGGGGAGGAACCCCTCAGAGAAGGAGGGTGAGAATAGTTGTACAACTCGAAGAATGTAATCAATGTCACTGAATTATACATGTAGAAGTGGTTGAATTTGCTGTATGTTCTCAGCAGCAACAGGATAAATTTTTTTAGAAAAGGTGAATTTAGACAACAGGAGATTTTGACTAGAAAGTTGTGGTTGTTGTGTGTCATTGAGGTGATTCTAACTCATAGCAACCCCACGTGACAAAGTAGAACTGCCCTATAGGGTTTCCTAGGCTGTAATCTTTACGGGAGCAGATCGCCAGGACTTTTCTCCTGTGGAGCCACTGGTGGGTTTGAACCGCCGACCATTTGGTTCGCAGCCGAGCTCTTAAGCATCAAGTGAATGGTTTATACCCAACTACTAACCTAAAGGTTGGTGGTTCAAACCACAACAAAGATGCCTTGGAAGAAAGGCCTGAAGATCTGCTTCCATAAGATTATAGCCAAGAAAATCCTATGGAGAAGTTCTACTCTGTAGTACGTGGGGTCACCATGAATCAAAATTGACTCCACAGCAATAGGTTTTTTTTGTTTGTTTTTTAATGACTGAGAGGCTCAATGGCTAAATCTTAAACCAGGTATGAATTCCCAGCTCTGACATTTAATGACTTTATAACTTTACTGTATCTCCATGCATCTCAGTTTTCTCATCTGTAAGATGGGGGAAATTATAACTCTTATCTTCCTGCATCCATAGAATTATCATGAAGACTGAATGGAAAGAGATACATAAGCAAAGCAGTCATTGCAGTCCCTGGAATATAGGAAGTGCTCAGTAAAAAGTAGATATTATTATGATTGTTGTCATTCTGGTATTATTATGGAGTCAAACCAAAGATCCTGGATTGAGGACAGACTGGGGAGAACAATGCAGTGGCCAGGAGGTGAGTCTGCAGGGCAGTGTGGCATCTGCTCAGCAGGAGTCCCCGACTGCTCACAGCTGAGGGGTGACCTCAGTCCCCCAGAGGTGTGGCTGGGCTAGGGGTGGCAGAGTTGGGAATGGGAGATGAGAGGGCTCCGATCCTGAAGTTACTTTGTTTTGAGGGGCAGTGGGGAATAGTGGGCTCACACCATTGTTCTGTGACTGGCTCAGCTCCCTGGCAGGGACAGGGACACAGCCAAGCTACAGTGGCTGGTCACAGGGACAGGGCACTCTGCCTCATCTCGCTCTTATCTAATCTGATTTGTCCTTGTTGTTTTCCTAGAAGGACATCAGCCAGGGGGTTTGGTTGATAGAAGAGAGGTGGGAAGGGGTGTTTGTGAAGGCAGAGTGTTGACATGCTGAGTGCTGGGCTTTCAGGGAGGGGGCAGGCAGGGGAGGGACAGTCTATATACATCCCGACAGACCCCAAATCTCTAACATCACGAATCATCGTCTTGCTCCCCCCCTACCCAAAGCACCACCGTTCCTATCAGGTTCACCACCACCCTCAGTCATCCAGAAGGAATGCCTGGAGCTCACCCCCAACTCCGTTGTACTCCTGTTCAATTACTGTGACTTTATTTCCTCCTACAGAATGTTTGTTTCTTTCCTCGTATGTCCCTCCCCTCTGCCATCGCCCTGGGCCGGTCCTCACTTCATCCATCTGCACCTGAGCTAGCCGCTCTGCCTCCAGTCTTCACCCAGTCAGAATAGACAACAGCACAGCCCAGCCTTTCCTGGACATCTTTTTCATCACACAGAGCCTTCCTCAGGACAGTCCATGCCTTCCTTTCTGATGCCTGGAGTCCTTGCTTTTCTTCATGACTTCCAGAATACTCCACACTGTGGCCCCAGTCTACACCCTCTGCAACCCTGCAGCCCTCCTTCCCACATGCCCAGCCCAGCAACCGAGTCGTGGCTATAGCAGGTGCTCAAGTGACCACGGCTGTGGTGGCCCATCCCTTTGCCTGGGGAGGGAACAGGGTCAGAGCTGAGACCACAGGGAGGCTGTGTGATGATGAGAGGTCTGGCTCAGAACTCACTCACCCCTACTAACACTTAAGGAGCACGCTGCGTGGGTGAAGGCAAAGGGGCTCCATGCCCGCCCCCAGGAGCCTGCAGGGGTGGGGAAGTGCAGGCACCTGTCCCAGTGCACCAGATGCAGAGTGAAAGACAGAGCCACCATGGTCCCCATCGCTCTTGGAGAGTGACCCGTGAGGTTGCCAGAGGCAAGTGTTAGCCTTGTTCTCCACCACAGAGCATGCTCTCTGACGTGCTGGCTGTCATAGCATAGCATTAGTAGGCTAGGGTCTCCTGGTGTGGGGTCTTGTCACTGCACTGTTCGGCCCCCACCAGCAGAGCCACTACGGAGCCAGTGAATGTGCCGGGGGGTGGGAGTGGTGGGCACATGAGGCCTCCTGGGTGAGAGGTCTGTGTAAAGAGTCTTCCAAAATCCAGGCGCTTGCCTGGAACAGGATAGCTAACCCCGCTGTGAATCAAGCTCCATGTTGTTAACCTAACTCCATTTTGGATCATCCTAAGTCTCCACTTCTGCTTTTCTGAAAAGACAGTTTAGTTACCTGTAAAAGTTTAACTGCTTGTAACACAATAAGGTTGGGGGTCAAGAATGTGGCAAGAATGTTTTCGAAGCTTATTACAGAAAGCCTATGTTGAGAAATAGATTAACTTGTGATTGTCTTTTAACTCCTCTGTAACCCCTAGACCCATGTACAATAGTCCCCCCTTATCCATGGGGGATACGTTCCAAGATCTCCGTGGATGCCTAAAACCACAAATATGCATATGTCTACACACTATGTATACATTCCTATGATAAAGTTTATAAATTAGGCACAGTAAGAGATTAACAATAACTAATAATAAAATAGAACAATTACAACATTGTTGTTGTTCCAACTCATAGCGACCCTATGTACAGCAGAAAAAAACACTGCACGGTCCTGCACCATCCTCACGATTGTTATGCTTGAGCCCATTGTTGCAGCCACTGTGTCAATCTATCACTTGGAGGGTCTTCCTCTTTTTCGATGACCCTCTACTTTACCAAGCATGATGTCCTTCTCCAGGGACTGGTGCCTCCTGATAACATGCCCAAAGCATATGAGACAAAGCCTCACCATCCTCACTTCTAAGGAGCATTCTGGCTGTAATTCTTCCAAGACAGATTTGTTCATTCTTCTGGAAGTCCATGGTATATTCAATATTCTTCACCAACACCACAATTCAAAGGCATCAATTCTTCTTTGGTCTTCCTTATTCATTGTCCAGCTTTCCCATGCATATAAGGCTTGGGTCAGGTGCACCTTAGTCCTTAAAGTGCCATCTTTGCTTTTTACCATTTTAAAGAGATCTTTTGTAGCAGATTTGCCCAATGCAATGCATCATTTGATTTCTCGACTGCTGCTTCCGTGGGTGTTGATTGAAGATCCAGGTAAAATGAAATCCTTGACAACTTCAATCCTTTCTCCGTTTATCATGATGTGGGTCTTTTTGTTTTCTTTGTGTTGAGGTGTAATCTATACTGAAGTCTGTAGTCTTTGATCTTCACTTTCAGTAAACAAGGTTGTGTCATTTGCATACCAAAAGTTGTTAATGAGTCTTTATACTATAATAAAAATTATGTGAATGACGGAGTGGGATAGAGCGAGATTTTATCATGGTATGTACTCAGTTAACAGTTTCAGACCACAGTTGACCATGGGTAACTGAAACCTCAGAAAGTGAAACCTCAGATAAGGGGGGTGGGGAGCCTACTGTACATCAAAATAGAAGCTGTTGATGTGAAGAAAGATTGTGGTTAAACAATCCCTTTGTGACTTGAGTCATGTGCCCACCTTGTGACCATAGTCATGTACCCCTTGCTCATTTTACTTGCCTTTTCCTATTCACTCCTTCCGCACTTTACCGTATAGAGGTCTCACCTCTTTCCCAGTGAGCTGGAGCACTGTGTGTTCTTGTATCAGCCTGTGTTGCCCTGTTCGAGTGGCTTACCATCTCCGTCAACAAGCTCTCTGCTTTCTCTTTTAACAGTGTCAGCCTGTTTCCTTCCTCAACACGTCTGTGCCCTAGAATTGAGGGGTCCAAGAGCTCTCTCCCACAGAAGGAAGGAAGAAGAGTCTCCCAGAAATAAAGACTCCCTGAGCAGAGTCTGGGAGCAGGCCCTCCCTGCCGTCCTGACAGCAGAGATAAAGCAGGAGGGGTCACCGTGTCCCCCGAGTGATAACGGCTCCACCCGGACACAAGAGTATGTGTGTGTCTGGGGGCAGACGTGCCCCTTCTCCAAGATGGCGGGGCGGCTGCAGCAGGAGGGAGGACACCTCCTGGGGCAGAACAAGGGAGATTCCAGGAGGAAGAGCTGGATGAAGCCAGAGGGACAGGAGAGAGACAGAAAGACGGCTGACAGACAGACAGCCGGCAGACAGACAACAGACAGCCAGCAAGGCCCCAGCAGAAAACAATTCCCTTTGGGGTCAGGTACCTAAGGTGGGGCGTGGGGGTACTGTGGGTGGGGTGGGGATGGGAGACTGGGGGTGGGGGCTGTGGATGACGTTGTCGTGGAGGCTGTGGCTGTTGTTGGAGTGGTGGCTATGTGTCATGTTGGGGTGGAGGCTGTGGGTGATGTTGGGGTGGGGGCTGTGGGTGGGGTGGGGGCAATGATTGATGTTGGGGTAAGAACTGTGGGTGATGGTGGGGTGGGGGCTGTGGGTGGTGTGGTGGCTGTGGATGATGTTGGGGTGGAGGCTGTGGGTGATGTTGGGGTGGGGGCTATGGGTGATGTTGGGGTGGAGGCTGTGGGTGATGTTGGGGTGGGGGCTGTGGGTGGGGGCACCCTGCCCCCACTGGAACTGAGGAATGTGAGTTTTGGGGGAAGGAGAAAGGAGGGAGGTGATGAGGGGGTGCAATGGTGCAGGGTGGAGGAGGTGCATTTTAAAGTCTGTCTGGGATAAAGACACAGGTGAAAATAGATGTGGGGGCAGGAGGCAGGGAGAGGTGTCAGCCCCTTCAATGTGCCCTTTCCTGAGCCAGCTTCTCTCTCTCTCCCCCAACTCAGCTCAGGAAGTGAAGACTACCCAGGGGGCTGAGCCTAGCCTTGGGATGGGGTCACCCCAGGAGGTAAGTGACCCCCCAACACGTGCTAGAGCTGGGGTACAGCCATGCTGTCACCTCCAGCTCTGCTGGCCCACAACACCCACCCTCTAACTGCCTACTAGTCCTTACCCATGCCAGTCCTCCTTGTCCCCAGGCTCGAGGGGACAAGGAGCAGCATCTCTGTACAGAGGCCCTCACACTCCCTGATGTATGCACTCCCCCTCTCTCCCCCCACCATGTCCCCTCCTGTCCCCACAGGGGCCTCTTGAGGAGGGGCTGCCCACAGCAAGGAGCTTCCCACGGACCTGGACCCAGTGGGTGCTGATGGTACTCCTGCTTCTTGGCCTGCTGGTTGGCTTTTCTGTGCTTTGTGTCTACATCTTCCAGAACTCTGGCCCTTGTAAGCATGGTCCCGGGACCCCTTGCCAGTCCCCTCCCTCAGTCATGCACCCTGGTCCATGGATACATTAGCCCCTCACCACCTTGACCCTCTCATTCCTCACAGATGCCACAAGGCCACTTTGATCCCTCCTCCATCCTCTCTGAATCCCATCTGGCCATACGGCCACCATCAGACATTTCCTGACATAGCTCTCTCTCCTGGCTGCCTTACCCGCAGTCCCTGACCTGGCTCCTGGGGGCGCCCACTCCTCTCTCTCTTTTCTGCCCCAGATGTGCTCTCCTGTGAGACCCCAGTGTGTCTGGACCTCCTGGATAGGTACCTAGCCTCAGGAAACACCAGTGTGGCCCCCTGCTCTGACTTCTTCAGCTTTGTCTGTGGGAATGCCAACAGGACCAGGAATTCTTTTCAGGCTCTTGAAGAGGAGAACAAGGGCCGACTCCGGAGAATTTTGGGTGAGGAAATCAGGAAGAAGGAGGAGACTTGGAGCCTATAACTGTCAGGACTGCCCCAGCCTGTGTGGTGTGGAGAGCTGACCCCCACCCCCATCCCTTGGGCTCCTCAGAAAACAACTTCCTGGTTTTCTTCTCAGACTGCTTTGCTCCCTTTTACCACAGGCACCTCCTCTCATCCATCTCTTCTTTCTTCACCTTTTCTTTACTGAATCCTAGTCTCTTTCCTCTTCCATTCTGTCCAAGTTCTCCCTTATTTCCACCTGAGACTGTATCTCAGCTCCATCTTCTCTGTTATCTCCCCCAAGTTTTCGATTGCTATCCTATGCGTCCTGTTTTCTCGCACCAGCACCTCCTCAACATCTCTTGTACTTTCTTTTCTCCATCACTCTCATTCTCTGGCTTTCAGAGCCTCCTTGACTTCCAAGGCCCCCTTCTCAACCTCATCCTCTTCCTCCCACAACCTCACAGCTCACCATGCTTGCAATTATCTCCTACCTCCCCCCTGAAACTTAGACCAAGGTATGCAAGCTGACCTGAAAGAAATGGGGTGACGGGTTGTATGATTGGGAATGCTGGTGGGATGGAAGTAGTGGGGTGAGAAGTGGTAAGGGGGAGTTGTTCTATGGTTGGAGGTACTGGTGGGTAAGGGAAAAAATAAGGGCACAAAGAATATGCTGGAGAAAGAGGAAAACCAAGTTACAAACCTTGGAGGTAAAGCAGACTCCAGTAGATGGCAGCTCTGGAGGAGAAGAGAGGAGGAAGCAATGATGCTGAGGATGAGGGCATGTCAGGAGGGCATCACAGATGGGTCATCCACATGGAAGTTGGAATATGCAAGATAATGGTCAAAGACAGAACTGAGAAGAAAGATACAAGGAAGGAACTGAAGTAGGTCATCTAGGAGGTTAGGAGTGGGCCCCAGGAAGTTGGTGGATGGTCATGAGGATTTAGGAATAAGGAAACATGAGCTAGGCATGAATTTCCTTTGTACGGAGACCTAGAGAAAGCACTCACAGTGCCATTTGAAACTTGGGAGAAATAAACGTATCCCTCTGCCCTCCTCCTTTTGTAAAGAGTAGGGAATAGGCTCTTCCTCGGTGGAGGCCCATGCTTCCAGTTAAGGCACAGAGTGAAAAAGAAAAGATATGCTTAACACAAACTCCATTGCTATGAACAGAATGAAGAGATGGCAGGGGCTGAAGGGGAAATGGTAGGTACTAGACAGCGGGTGGTTCATATGGATATGTCTGGTTATTGTGATGTGTTTGTTCGTTTCCTGGGTCAGGAGCATCAGGAGTAGAAGAGTCCTCCTCATTTCTTCTCTTTTTAAAACCTTTCCATATAAGTGTTCCTCTCTCCAGTCCATCAAAGTTCTTTGGTTTCCTGATTTTTTTTCTGATTTCTTCACTCATCTCCTTCCTGTCTTCCATTTCTACACTTTCACCGTACCCAAGTTATTCCTATTTCCTCCTTCTTCTTCCATGTCCTTTCTGCATTGTCTTCTTCTCTACGTTTCTTTTCCCTGCTCTTATTTTTCCGTCAAGTTGACCACTCCAAATGGGCGGTCCTCTCATCTTCCAATTCCTCTCATTTTCTAATCCTCCCCCTTCTTCCATTTTCTCGGGGATCTTCCTTTGCTGTCCTATAAACTCCCTGTCTCCCACTCTCTCTGTCTGCTCTATATTGGCCCCACTCCTTCAATCCCTCTTGCTTCCTTTCTAGAGGCCCCGAGTCCCTGGCCCCCAGGCTCTGCGGAGGAGAAAGCCTTCCAGTTCTACAGATCCTGCATGGACATGGATGCCATTGAAGCTGCAGGGGCTGGTCCCCTCAGGCAAGTTATTGAGGAGGTGAGGCCTGGGGCTGTAGACACACAGCATATAGGACCATTGCATGCCCGGGGCTACCACTTTTCTCTAGAGGGTGGGTCCCTTTCCTAGCGATCCCCAAGGTGTAGGAGGGAGATGGAGATGGAGATGACAGTACCATCCACAGATCAAGACCTTGGCTGAGGAGAAAGAGAGACTGGAAGTGGAGCCTGGAGGGCTTAACTCTGCAGAATCTAAGCAGTATCCAAACACCATGGGGACAGGTCATGGAGACCTCTATGCTGAGCCCTACCTCTCTTCTTCCCAGCTTGGAGGCTGGAGGATCTCGGGGAACTGGACTTCCTTCGACTTTAACAGAACGCTGAGACTTCTGATGAGTCAGTATGGCCACTTCCCATTCTTCAGAGCCAACCTGCAGCCTCTTCGCACCCCTCTACAAACACCAATCATCCAGGTGAGGGATGCTTTAGCAAGAACCCAGTGGGACCTGGCTCTGCTGGAGCTCCAGCTTCTCATCTACTAGAGGAAGGTTGCAGGTTGGGAGATAAGATGAATGTGCACCACAGAGAGGAGCCCTATCGTCAGGGAAAATTACTGAAGTCAGGGACACTAGGTCAGGTGAGAGAAGAGGCAGCACGGCCAGTCCCAGGAGATAGAGGAGTTCTGGTCTTTATTACTGCTTATCTGGATGACCCCCAGGGCCTCTTAACTACTCTGCCATCTCCAGTATCTCCTCCTCTTACTTACTCTCTTCATTTTTGCCACAGGGACCTGTCTAAGCAAGAGCTAACTAGGCTATTGTTTAAATGCCTTTACGGCTCTCTAGGTTATCAGGATCTAGGCCAGGCTCCTTAGCCAAGCATTGCAAAGTACTTTTGTGAACTGACCCTACACCCCTCTCCAGCCTTACCTCCTGCCCCACTACCCTCCCCTTAGCTCCAAGAATATTCCTCTCTTCTCTGCATATGGCACTCCTTTTGCCTGCCACATCAATTCCCAATCTCCCCCACTCCACTCAAAAACTCTCACACATTTTTCAAATGTTGGCTTTGACTATTGTCTCTCCTAGAAGGCCTTCACCGGCACCCTGGCTATGAGTTAGGTGAACCCTTTCTGTCATCCCATTTCCCCACCCCTGCAGCTCACATTTTAAAGAAGAGGAGCCTCTTAAGAACAGGACCACTTTCACTTTTGTTTCTCAGGACCCAGCATAGCACCAGGCATCTAGGGGGGCATACCAGATGTTTGTTGTATAAGTGAATAAATAAAATAAAATAAACATTTATGGAGCCATCGGTATTGTGGTAGGCATTGCCATGCTCTATGTTTGGCCTCTATTCTAAAAAATTCCACCAAATTGTAAGGTGAGGAATACACAGGAAGAACTGATAATCATTGCAAGGTATTATAAAATCCAGGAGTTTGAGTGGCTGTGGTCTTTGGGGATTAGTTAAGATCTGAAACAGTCAGGGGAAGGCTCAAAGGAAAGAAGGCAAAGGTGAGCTGAGGCTGGAAGCCTCTTGACTCACATCGCTGAAGGTGGAGCTTGAGGGCACTGGAAGGGCTGCAGGAACCCTGGTCTAAGGCGAGAGTCCAGAATGGGTGTGACTGCTCCATGGGGTCAGTGAGGAGACCGCTCTGTTTAACAGAGGATCTAGGAGGTATGGGGTGGGGTGGGAAGTAAAACTAAGGCTGAGGACATGAGGTTGAGCCTGATTAGTACTGGACTAATGGGCCAGGAATGAGCCCTGGTGGTGCAGTAGTTAAGCGCTCGGCTGCTAACTGAAAGGTCAGCAATTCGAACCTATCAGCTGCTCCTCAGTAGAAAGATGTGGCAGTCCGCTTCCGTAAAGATTTACAGCCCTGGAAACCCTATGGGGCAGTTGGACTCTGTCCTATAGGGTCGCTATGAGTTGGAATCCACTTGACGGCAATAGGTTTGGTGGGTTTTTTTGGTAAGGAGCCCTGGCAGCACGATGATCAAACCACTTGTCTGCTAACATGGAGGAAGCTGGAAGTCATTATGCTGAGTGAATTTAGTCAGTCACAGAAGGACAAATATTGTGTAAGACCACTATTATAAGAACTCAAGAAAAGGTTTAAACACAGAAGAAAACATTCTTTGATGGTTAGGAGAGTGGGGAGGGAGGGTGAGGGTTATTTACTAACTAGATAGTAGACAAGAATTATCTTAGGTGAAGGGAAGGACAGCACACACTACAGGGGATGTCAGCACATCTGGACTAAACCAAAGCTAAGAAGTTTCCTGAATACAATCAAACACTTTGAGGGACAGAGAAGCAGGAGTAGGGGTCTGGGGACCACGATTTCAGGGACATCTAGGTCAATTGGCATAACAAAGCTTATTAAGAAAATGTTCTGCATCCTACTTTGGTGAGTGGCATCTAGGGTCTTAAAATCTCGCAAGCGGACTTCCAGGCAACATGGAGCTATAGTCAGAAGCACCACACCGTCCCTCCGCAGCAAAGATCAGAAAAACTAAGTCAGAGTCACACATCAATCCTGAAACCTTAAGCATCAAATGAAGAGATAAAGAAGTCAGCCAAGCACCAAATGGAATAAGAAACTGACCAAGAACAGAGAGCGAGGAGAGATACATGCAGAAATCCCCTATCAGCTACCACAGCACAGATCCGCCATCTTGAACTCCTATCAGAGATCAGCTAACATGGGGTATGAGAAAGCAGCTTCATGGAGCTTCCAGCAAGAGACAGAACAACTGCTTGGGAGCCCCTTCTAGCCGGGCAGTACCACACAGCTTGGAAGCTACTCCCTTACTCTGCGCAGAAGCACAGGAACATCCCTGGGAGCATTTCTTTTTTCTTGTTTTTTTATTTTTTTTATTTTTTATTTTTTTGTTTCTTTGTTTTGTTTTCTTCTCTTTCTTATTTGCTTTTTGTCTTGCTTCATTTCCAGTTTCTCAATTTATTCATTTTTTTTTGTTTTTCTTTTTTTTTCATTTTTGTTTTTCTCCACTTCTCAGTCTCTCATTTCTCCACTCCAATAGCAAGCTCCCTTAACACTCTTTTTTGTTTGTGTGTATGTTTTTGGCACCTGTTCCTCTCTCCTCTCTCATCTTCCCCATACCCATCTTAGCTCCACACATCACTATTTACCCCCTCCTTCCTGCCTACCTGCACCATGCACTGAACATCACACTCCCAAGCAGCAGAGGCACAGTCTACGGGAACCTGCCCTGCACTAATTCCCTGTTTGCACTGTCAGCACTGGTATGTACCACAAATAACCCATCCCATCAACTCCCCTTCAGCTGGACCTGCCCTGCTGTACCATACCTGAGTGACTGACCCTGCCCACTGGAGAAGGAGGGGAAAAGTATCATGCCCACAGACGAGCAAACAACAAAGAACACACAGCCCACCTGCTCAGACATAACAGAATAAAACCAAAAAAGCATGATGAAACAAACAATTCTACAATCAATAAATGAGGAAAATAACCACGAAATGCCCCGAAGACAGCAGACAATCTCAAAACATTTACAAAAATAGGGCAGGATGGTCCCAGTAGGTATCCAAAATAAAACACCATATGACTTTCCAGTAGAAGAAAAAGCACTAGACTAACTGATAGGGAATTCAAATCTCTAATAGTCAGAATTATCCAAGAGTTAAAGCAAAAAGCAGACAACAATGAGGAAAAAATAGAAAAATTCATGGAAAAGGAAGACATATTCATGGAAAATACAGACCAAAAAATGGAAGAATTCAAGAAAATAATGCAGGAACAAAATGCTAAAATAAATTCACAACTAGAAATCATACAAAAACAACAATTAGGAATCCAAAAGATAAACAACAAGATTTCAGAAATGGACTGTGTCATAGAAGGGCAGAGGAGCAGGTTTGAAATGATGGAAGATAGAATCAGCAAAATTGAAGACAAGCACTTGGATACAACTTTGTTTGAGGAAAAATCAGAAAAAAGAACAAAGGAAAATGAAGAAACCATGAGAATTAGGTGGCATACAATCAAAAGCAAAAATCTGAGCGTGATCGGAGTTCCAGAACAGGGGGAGAAAACAGAAAACACAGACAGAATCATTGAAGAATTGCTGACAGAAAACCTCCCCAATATCATGAAAGATGAAAAACTGGCCATCCAAGAAGTTCAACGAACCCCATATACGATAGATCCCAAAAGAACATCACCAAGGCATATCATAATCACACTTGTTAAAACCAAAGACAAAGAATTCCGAGAGCAGCTCGAGAAAAACAAAAAGTCACATTCAGAGGAGAAACAATAAGACTAAGCTTGGATTATTTGGCAGAAACCATGCAGGCAGGCAAGAAGGCAATGGGATGACATATACAAAACCTTGAAAGAAAAAAATTGCCAGCCAAGAATAATATATCCTGCAAAACTCTTGTTCAAATACGATGGTGAAATTAGGTAATTTCCAGGCAAAC
>NW_004444029.1:5652267-5669093 GCF_000243295.1 Trichechus manatus latirostris
CTCCACCAGACTGAGTCCAGTGCAGCTAGATGGTGCCCAGCTACCACCATTGACTTCTCTGACCGGGATTACAATAGAGGGTCCTGGACAGAGCTGGAAAAGGATGTAGAACAAAATGCTAACTCACAAAAAAAAAAAAAATTACCAGATTTACTGGCCTGACAGACTGGAGAAACCCTGAGAGTATGGCTCCCGGACACCCTTTTAGCTCAGTGGTGAAGTCACTTCTGAAGTTCACCATTCAGCTGGGGATTGGACAGCCGCATATAACAAAATGGGACTAAAGAGGCACAGCAGTCCAGGGACAAGGACTAGAAGGCAGCAGGGGACAGGAAAGCTGGTGATAGGGAACCCAAGGTTGAGAAGGGACAGTGTTGACATGTCGTGGGATTGTTAACCATTGTCATAGGGCAATATGTGTACTAACTGTTTAATGAGAAACTATTTTTTTTGCAAACCTTCATCTATGGTACAAAAAAAAAATAAAAAGAATTATCTATGTGAGATCAAATTGACAACAGCAACCCAAAGGTTTGATGGGAAGCCTAGGGGGAAGTGAGTGAAGATAATGGTGATGGAATAACTTGAAAAAGGATAGTGAGAATAGCAGCACAACTGGAAGAATGCAATCGATGTCACCGAATTGTACATGTAAAAACTTTTGAAATGGTGTAGCTTTGGCTATGTATATTTTCACCAAAAAAAAGTCCTCCAAGGTCGAGAAGGGAAAGTGTTGACATGTCGTGGGGTTGTCAACCAATGTCATAAAACAATATGTGTACTGACTGTTTAATCAGAAACTATTTGTTCTGTAAACCTTTATCTAAAGTACAATAAAAAAAAATTGAAAAAAGAAAAAATAAAAGCTCACAAGTGGCCATCTAAGATGCATCAATTGGTCCCAACCACCTGGAGTAAAGGAGAATGAAGAACACCAAAGACACAAGGAAAGTATTAGTCCAAGGAACAGAAAGGGCCACATAAACCAGAGACTTCATCAGCCTGAGACCAGAAGAGCTAGATGGTGCCCAGCTACCACCAATGACCTCCCCGACAGAGAACACAACAGAGAATCCTGGATGGAGCAGGAGAAATGTGGGGTGCAGAACTCAAATTCTAGTAAGAAGACCAGACTAATGGTCTGAATGAGACAAGAGGAACCCAGGAAAGCATGGCCCCCAGATTCTCTATCAGCCCAGAACTAAAACAATCTCCGAGGCCAACTCTTCAGTGATACTCATGAGGAGTGTGCCTCTTAGCTCAAGTAGATACAAGAGACCAAACGGGTAGCTTCTGTCTGGAGATGAGAAGGGAAGGCAGAGAGGGTTAGGAGCTTGTTGAATGGACATGGGAAATCAGGGGTAGAAAGGAGCAGTGTGCTGTCACAGTATGGGGAGAGCAATCAGAGTCACATAACAATGTATGTATAAATTTTTGTATGGGGAAAAATAAAATAAATTTTAAAAAAAAGCACTTGGCTACTAACTGAAAGATGAGTGGTTCAAACCCACCAGCTGCTCCTCGGGAAAAAGATGTGGCAGTCTGTTTCCATAAACATTGTTATTGTTGTGTGCCATTGACTTGATTTCTGACCCTATAGAACAGAGTAGAACTGCCTCACTGTGCCACCAGGTCTCTCTTCCATAAAGGTTATAGCCTTGGAAACCCTATGGGGCAGTTTACTCTGTCTTATACATGTAGGGTTGCTCTAAGTCAGAAGCGACTTGATGGCAACTTTTTTGCGGGGGAGAGGGGGTGGGAAGGAACCAGGTGGAGGTGATAAGATTTGACACAATAGAAGGAAGAGCAGCTGAGGGCTTTCAGATGTGATGATGGCTGTGTTGTGCAGGGCGTGAATAGAATCTTGGAGCCCAGCCAGAGGTGTTGAAGAATCCAGATGAGCATCTTTGTGGTTCTGAACAAACGCAATTATAGTACAAATGGAAAGGAAGGGCCAGGCATGAGGAGTTGGGCAACTTTGTCCCAGTGGTGCTGGGTGATGGTGATTCTAGTAGGATTTGGTGATGGGCTGAGTATAAATAAAAGAGGTGGAGAAATCAAGGTGACCCCATAGTTTTGATTTGGTGTGTTTGGGAGGAGGTGGTTACCATCGACTTGAGATTGAGTAGACCTGAGGAGAAGCATATGTAGAAAGAATAGATGGCAGATGGAGCCTCCCAAGGAGGGGTCAGGGCAGAAGGGAAACAGAGAGAGTGGGAACAGTCAGAGACGTGGAGTCAGACCAGCATGGTTGGCCACAGAGGACAAAGGAAGAGTCTCAGGATGAAGCAGTGATCATGGATTAGAAGCTTCTGAGCTCATAAAGAATGGGGAATGAGAACACACCATTGGAAACCTTCTAGAGATAGTTTCAAACAGTTATGGGAATGGACACAGATCATATGGAGTGTATGAGGAGGGCAAGGAAGTTGACTCATATGGACTCAATGGACTCAAACACCAGCAATCACAAACATGACCTGAGCAACATTTCCTTCTGCTATACATAAGGTAGCCATGAGTTGGAGCTGACTCTACAGCAACTGACAACAAGGAAGTTGAGGCATGGGCATAAATATATTTTTTAAAAGCTTGGACATAAAAGGTTATAAAAATGGTCAAGTGAAAGTATTTTTCAAGATAAGGAGAAAGTAGGTAGCTCCAGGCTGGAGTGGGACATTGAAATTGGAGAAGGAAAATGTGGGAGAATAGAATCCAGGGCAAGTAGGGCTGGGACTAGCACAGGCAAGTGAGGCGCTTCCTGGTGTGCAAAACTTAAGAGGATGCTAAAAAACTCAGAAATCAAGAAAAATCAAAAAACTCAACATTAATGCAAAAATCCATAGTAAGCAAAATTTTGTTGATTGTGGATACTTTTTTAAATCTATTTTTTTTCAAAATGGATCAATCTGTTGTGATTTTTTTTTAAAAATCCATGATACTTAAAAAGTGGAACAAAAATCCATCTTGTAATTTAAAAAATGTAATGAGGAACACAGATATGATATTTTATTCATCATGGATTTTGCATTAATTTTTATTTTTGAAAAAAAAATTTCATTAAAATAGTAGTTATCTTGAATCCTGAGGTTTTTGCACCCTCTGAAGTTCGCACCTGAACTGGGTGTCTCATCTCCTCACCCTGGTCTTGGCCCTTTAAGACACTGTTATGCTTCTCTCCTAGAGCACTCCCAAAACCAAAACCAAACCCATTGCCATCAAGTCTATTCCGACTCATAGCGACCCTATAGGACGGAGTAGAACTGCCCCACAGTGTTTCCAAGGAGCATCTGGTGGATTTGAACTGCTGACCTTTTGGTTAGCTATCTATTTCCATGTCTGGACCCTCTCCCCATGCCCTTGACCCCAATCCCTCTCTTCCTTGCACTAGCTCCCTTTCTGACCTGCTTAATCACACCACTTGCTTTACCACACCTCCCAAGCTGGCTCTGTCCCACCTTTTCCCTCCCCCTCTACCATGTTCTGGACTCTTCCCCATGCCCTCACCCCCATCCCTCCTCCCTTCCTTTCACTCCCTCCCTCTCTGCCCCATTTTATCCTATCTCCCCAGGCCATCCCTGTCCCACCCCTGCCCTCCCCCTCCGCCATGTTCCCCTTCTCTCCAGTCTCTCTTTTATCCAGATAGACCAGCCTGAGTTTGCTGTCCCTCTCAAGCAAGAGCAGGAACAGAAGATCTATGCCCAGGTAAGATCAGGTGGATGAGGGTGCTGGCTGAGGAAGCTAGGAGGTAGGCAGGGCCGCTGTGGCTGTGACTGAGGCCCCCCACCTCCCCCAGATGGTGAGGGAGTACCTGACCTACCTGAATCAGCTGGGAACCCTGCTGGGAGGGGACCCCGACAAGGTGCAAGAGCACGCGGCTTTGTCCATCTCCATCACCTCGAGGCTGTCCCAGTTCCTGCGGCCCCTGGAGGAGCAGCCGGAACAGATGGTCACTATCGCCCAGCTGCAGGTGCCTTGGACCAGGGGCTAGAGGGCCGGTGCGTGCAAGGGCCTCTCCCAACCCTTCTTGACCCCTGTCCTCTTTCTCCTCCTGCCCTCAATCCTCTCCAGCCCCACTTTCTCTGGTTCTACCCCTTCCTGTAGCCATCCCCCTCCCGCTTCCTCTCAAACCCTCCCCTTTCCCTGTTCCCCTCAGCCTCTGTGTCCCCCCCCCCCAAGGAAATGGCCCCTGCCATCAATTGGTTGTCCTGCTTGCAAGCAACATTCACGCCGATGCCCCTGAGTCCCTCTCTGACCCTCATGGTCCGTGACCTGGAGTATTTGACAAACATGTCACAACTGGTGGGAAGTCTGCAGCTGAGACACAGGTGTGCCCCTTAGGGTTGGGGGTGGAGGGAAGGGATGAGAGGCTGAGGGACCGCAGGTGTGCGGGTTGGACCAAGTCCCTCCTCCGCTGCTCCCAGCCTACCTCATGCCCAGGAAAGCTCTTCTGGCTTGTGGGCATGTCCGGGCGGTGAACCTCATATCCCCCGAGGAGACCTGCTTACCCGGGGCGTCAGGGGGACCCATACCAAGCTCTTCGTCCCAGAGGTGCATGTGGGGGACTCATCCTTCTACAGTGAATTTCTGCAAAGCCACATGATCCTGGGGCTGGTGGGCACCCTCTCTCCTGCCCTGGACAGCAAGTTCCAGAAGGCCCGCCAGGAGCTGAACCAGAAGCTGCAGCAGCTAACAGGGCGCCAGCTCATGGTGAGGAGGGGGCTTCTCCCCAGGTAGGGGCTGAGGGGTGTCTGCCATCTGAGGGTGAAGGTTGGTACGTCTCGGGGGACAGGAGGCACATGCCTCTCAGTGTCTGGGCTTCTACAGCAGCAGGAAGGTTGGGCTTGCAGGGGTTAACATGTGGTCCCTGGGCCCACTTTTATCTCCTGGCCACCCCTCTGGCCTTTGGCTGAATATTGTTGTTGTTGCTGTGGCGTTGGCTCTGATTTATGGTGACCTCATGTACAACAGAACAAAACGCTGCTCAGTCCTGCACCATCTTCACAGTCGTTGGTATGCTTGAGTCCATTGTTGCGGCAATGTTGAGTGTCTTCCAACCTAGGGGGCTCTTCTTCCATCGCTGTATTGGACAATGTTCTGTTGTGATCCATAAAATTTTCATTGGCTGATTTTTTGGAAGTAGATCACCAGGCCTTTCTTCCTGGTTTGTCTTAATCTGGAAGCTCTGCTGAAACCCGTTTAGCATTTGCCTCAGTTACCTAGTGCTGGTATAATAGAAATACCACAAATGGGTGGCTTTAACAAACAGAAATTTTCTCATAGTTTGTGGGGGAGGTTTTGAATTTAGGGCACCAGCTCTGGGGAAAGATTTCTGTCTCTGTTGGCTCTGGGGGAACGTCCTTGTCTCAGCTTCTCTTCCTTGGGTCCTCAGAGATCTCATGCTGTGTGACATCTATCTTCCCCCATCTCTGTTTGCTTGCTTGCTTGCTGCTTAATCTGCTTTTCTGTCTCAAAGGAGATTGATTTAAGACACACCCTACATTAATATGATCTCATTAATGTAACAAAGAAAACCCTACTCCAAAATGGAATTATAACCGCACACAGGTGTAGTAAGATTTATCACACATATTTTTGGGGGACACAATTCAATGGATAACAGTCTCATAGCAACACACAAGCCTCCCCTGAAAGACAGATGATGGCTGTGCATGAGGTGCATCGGCCGGCAATTGAACTTGGGTCTCCCACAAGGAAGGCGAGAATTCTCCAGATTACTAAAATTACCATCCTTTCCACTAAGGTCTCTGATTGTCCTCTGGCCTAAATGCTGGGTCTGGGTCTGCCTATAAACCCTTGGGTGGCTTTGGGGAAGCCATTCCACCTCTCTGGAACAAACGTGATGCATAATAGTCACAACAGCTGTTAAGCAGCAGACGGTGACCACGCTGGACACTGCACAAAGCACGTAGCATAGATTATTTTATTTAATCCGCCCAGAAGCACTATGAGGTCTTTAAACTCCATTTTGCAGATGCAGAATTAGGCTCAGAAAGCCCAAGGTAACTTTCCCAAGACCACACAGCTTGTAAGGGAAGGAGCTGGGACTCCAGAGCAGGTCTTCTGGCTCGGAAGGCCATGACTTAACCACATACCAGACAGGGCTGAAAGGGAAGAGGGCGGAACAGGCCAAAGGTCGGTCAGCAAACTCTCTCTAGAAAGGGCATGGTGGTAAATATTGTTGGCTTTGTGGCCCATACGGTCTCTGTTGCAGCTACTCGCCTCTGTCCTTGTGGCATGAAAGCAGTCACACACTATGCAAAGGATGGGCATAGCTGAGCTCTGATGCAACTCTGGTTTAGACAGCAGATACCTTGCAGCTCCCAGGAGGGAGAGATCAGACAGGGTTCAAATGAGCAATAAAGGAGGTAGGACTGAAGAGGTGTCTAGAGAGGTGATGGTGTTTCCTGGCAAAAAAAGGACAGGGCATGAAGCAGGCTGGCTCAGCCTCAGCATGGTCTGAGGGGCCCTCTGGGGGCTCTGGCTGAGAAGGGATGGTTGGATTCATGAAAAGCTGGTGGAGATGCCGTGAGCAAATCAGCAAGGAGGTCGGTGTGGGGAGCAGCGTGAGTAGATAGAACAGAGGTAGGGAGGAACTCAGAGAGGGAGGAGGGCCTGTCAGGGCCTGGTGGTTACTGTAGGATCTTGCTCGTCTCTGTGTGAAACAGGGAGCTTGAGGAGGATTTGTCTGCTATATGTGTAAAAAGGAGCACTCTGAGAGCAGACCAGGGGGAAGGGTAGAGTCGGGGAGAATGGTTAGCTTAATGCAGTAGCCTGAGTTAGAGATGGCCACAGCTCTGCCAGGCGTGGTACCCTAGAGAGGTGTGAAGCGGTGGATTCAGGGTGTAGTTTGCTTCCTGGTGGCTTGTGGCATTGGAGAAAAAGTGTAAGGACACCACGGAGGTTCTGGCATTGGTTGGACTGGAATTGTCAGTTCCATCCAAGGGTCATCAATTACAGATCTCTGACCATCTTCTTCTGAATAAATTTTAATTGTTAGCAACCTTACGGAAAAGGACTTTGAGGTCTCATGATCCAGCCATCTTTTACTGACTGATTTTGAATGTATTATTGTAGTTGTTAGGTGCTGTCGAATCAGTTCTCACAGTGGCCCCATGTACAGCAGAACGAAACACTGCCCGGTCCTGTTAGTCGACTGGGACTCAGCAACCCTGTGTGACAGGGTAGAACTTCCCCATAGGGTTTTCTAGGCTCTGATCTTCACAGGAGCAGATCACCAGTTCTTTCTCCTGTGGAGCCACTGGTGGGTTCGAACTACCAACCTTTCCATTAGCAGCCAAGTGCTTAACCGTTGCACCACCAGGGCTCCAATAGAATAACCAATTTTAACCTTTGTTTCAATCATCCATTGTATTAACTTTCCTTTCCAGTTTTGGGTCATTTGCGGTTTTACTTAAGGTGTCTTCATCAAGATGACTATTAAAATCCTAAAGTGGGAAGGCCACTGGGCCAGGTTATTAAAGACCTAGCTGTACCTTTATCCTTTCATTTATGCAACAAATACCAACTGAGCATCTACCATCTGCTAGAAACTCCTCAAGGCATTTGGGATAAACCAATGAACAAAACAAGCAAAAATTCCTGCCCTCAGACTCTTACATGCTAAGGGATAAAGTAAAACAACAGACTAAATAAATATGTTGGGTGGTAATGGCTGTTGGGAAAATAAAACAGAAAGGGTGGAGGGAGTGCTAGATATGGGCAGGCTACAATTTATAATAGGGCAGCTATCAGGGAAGGTCATATTAACTTGGAGTCATTAATCATTGACTTTTAGTTAAGTTTCAGCCAGTCCTGTGTCCACATTAACCATGCAATCATCCAACATCTATGTCTCCATCAAATTCACAAAGATTTATCTGCGGTTTTATGTAACGCCTTGTTGAACTCAGTATACTATCAGCAGAGTGGGGCATCCTTGAGGATTCACAGAGGACTTCCAGTCTCTCCTCCCCTGATCCTGCGGGCAAACCTGTGAGGAAGGGACAACAGGCCATGTTCTTGTGTTTCAGCCGCTATAGCTGGTCTGCCGGGCTTTGGGTTAGTGATCCACATTTAGCAGGTGCTGAGTTCTCTGGGCAGAGGTCGTGGCGTGGTGGCCCTTGAGGACGCAACTGGCCTACAGATGGGTGTTGATGGCCTATTAGAGTCCTTTACAAACTTTGAATTCATTGCTGTTGTTAGATGCTGTCGAGTTGGCTCTGACTTATGGAGACCTTATATATAATAGAACAAAGCGTTGCCTGTTCCTTCGTTACTTCCATGATCATTCCCAATGTGCAAAAAGCAGGACGTGGCAGACAAAAATTAAGACTTCCAGCTTAAAAATTTTAAATATGTATTTTTTTAATATTATATACATATTATATTTTATATTGTGCATATATATATGTCGTTGTGTGCGGTTGAGCCGATTGTGACCCTTTGGGACAGAGTAGAACTGCAGCAGAGGGTTTCCAAGGCTGTAATCTCTATGCGAGCAGATAGTCAGGTCTTTCTCCTGCTGGTAGGTTGAACTGCCAACCTTTCAGTTAGTAGCCGAGAGCTTAAGCATTGTACCACCAAGTCTCCTTTGCATATATATATACATATACAGATATATATAGTTATGGATTGAATTGTGTCCCCCAAAATGTGTGTCAACTTGGCTAGTCTGTGATTCCCAGTAATGTGTGATTGTCCACCATTTTGTCATCTGATGTGATTTTCCTATGTGTTATAAATCCTACCTCTATGATGTTAATGAGGTGGGATTAGCGGCAGTTATATTAATGAGGCAGGACTCAATCTACAAGATTAGGTTGTGTCTTAAGTCAATCTCTTTTGAGATATAAAAGAGAGAGGCAAACAGAGAGACAGGGGGACCTCATATCACCAAGAAAATAACACTAGGAGAACAGCATATCCTTTGGATCCAGGGTCCCTCTGCTGAGAAGCTTCTAGTCCAGGGGAAGATTGATGATAAGGAGCTTCCTCCAGAGCTGACAAAGAAAGCCTTCCCCTGGAGCTGACACCCTAAATTCGGACTTCTAGTCTACTAGACTGTGAGAGAATAAACTTCTGCTTGTTGAAGCCACCCACTTGTGTATTTCTGTTACAGCCGCACTAGATAACTAAGACAGAATTTGATACCAAGCGTGGGGAGTAGGGTGTTGCTCTAACAGATACCTAAAATGTGGAAGTGGTTTTGAAACTGTGAACGGACAGAGGACTCAGAAGGAAATGAGGAGAGCTGTTACACTGCAGACGGCACAGCCAACAAGAAGCAGCAGCAGACAACCAGTAGCAGCAGAGAAACAGCAGCAGTAGAACCAGGAGACCAGCGTGACACAGCCCTGGAGCCGACCCTCGGAGTGAGAGAGTTGAGTGCCTTTGCACAGAGTAGGGTGCCTCTGGGCACTTATCAGTGGCTGAAGTTTACTGGCATAGTGGAGTGCCTCCAGGCACTTTATTGGTGGTGCTAAAGAGCTTTGGAACACCTGCTCCAGCAGGGCAGATGCCGGTGTTGAAGCCCGAGGGGCCTGGAGGCCATGGAACCAGGAAGCATAAGCTGAAGAGACAAGGAACACAGGAAGCAGAGCTGCCTCAGTCTCAAAGGGTATGACCACGATCTCTGGGGTCTCAAAGGGTGGAGCCATGGCCTCTGGTGTTTCTAAGGGTGGAGTCACCACTCAGATGGACTAGGAGAATGGGGCTGCCCAAAGCTGAGGGAGCAGAGTTGCTGTCCCAGTGGGCCTGCAAGGCAGAGCTGAAGCCCAAGGCCGAGGGGCCTACACACAGAATCCAGAGAGTGTGGCCAATACCTACTGTCTGGAGGGCAGGGCCATTTTGTAAATGGTCTCAGAGAATAGAGGATTATTTTCAAACTTTGAGGGTTAATGTAATGTGTTCTGCTGACTTGCTTGGTGCCCATTATCCCTTCTTTCCCTCCAATTTCTCCCATTTGTAATGGTAATGGAAATGTCTAGCTTGTGCCTGTTCCACCACTGTACTTTGGAAGCAGATAACTTGTATTCTAGATTTCACAGATGAAGAGGAATTTTTGGATTTTTGACTTGGAGTTGAATTTATACTTTTGCTATGATATGATGTGATGAATGTGTTTTACATGTGGCAAGGAGATGAATTTTGGGAGGCCAAAGGGTGGAAAGTTATAGATTGAATTGTGTCCCCCAAAACATGTGTCAACTTGGCTAGTCTGTGATTCCCAGTAATGTGTGATTGTCCACCATTTTGTCATCTGATGTGATTTTCCTATGTGTTATAAATCCTACCTCTATGATGTTAATGAGGTAGGATTAGCAATAGTTATGTTAATGAGACAGGACTCAGTCTACAAGATTAGGTTGTGTCTTAAGTCAATCTCTTTTGAGATATAAAAGACAGAAGCGAGCAGAAAGACTTGGGGATCTCATACCACCAAGAAAGTAGTGCCAGGAGAAGAGCATGTCCTTTGGACCCAGGGTCCCTGGAATGAGAAGCTCCAAGTCCAGGGGACGATTGATGATAAGTACCTTCCTCCAGAGCTGACAGAGAGAAAAGCCTTCCCCTGGAGCTGAAGACCTGAATTCAGACTTCTAGCCTACTAGACTGTGAGAGAACAAACTTCTGGGTGTTGAAGCCATTCGCTGGTAGTATTTCTGTTATAGCAGCACTAGATGACTAAGACATATATGTATGTGTTTGTTTGTTTTTCCCCCCTAACGTGAAGCTTAGCAGTGTTCGGCCAGCATTCTCCAGTGGCAGCAACTGCTTGGGGCGAGGGTGCAGCTGGTTCCCAAGGGGGGCACACTCTGCAGTTGGCTGTAGCACTCCCCCCATGCCCTTTGAGATGATATTGGATGGCTTCTCCCAGCTATGCCACCCTCGTGTGGCTCCCCATTTGAGTTTGTGACTCCTGGTCTATGATATGACCGTGGGTGGTGTAAACAGCTTGTGCTCAACTGCTAACATCATATGCATGCTAAAGCTGGACAATGAATGAGGAAGGTGGAAGAAGAACTGACACCTTTGAATTATGGTGTTCATGAAGAATATTGAATATACCATCAACTGCCAGAAGAATGAACAAATCTGTCTTGGAAGAAGAACAGCCAGAATGTTCCTTAGAAGTGAGGATGGGGAGACTTTGTCTCATATGCTTTGGACATGTTATCAGGAGGAATCAGTCCCTGGAGAAGGCCACCATGCTTGGTAAAGTAGATGGTCATTGAAAGAGAAGAAGACCCTAAATGAGACGGATTGACACAATGGATGTAACGATGGGCTTAAGCATAGCAACGACTGTGAGGATGGTGTAGGACCAGGCAATGTTTTGCTCTGTTCTATGTAGGGTCACTATGAGTTGAAACTGACACCACGGTACCAAACAACAATAACAACCAACCTAAAGTTTGGTGGTTCCAATTAACCTAGCGGTGCTATGGAAGAGAGACTTGGTGATCTGCTTCCATAAAAATTACAGCCAAGAAAACCCTGTGGAGCAATTCTACTCTTAACAAGTGGGGTCACCATGAGTCAGCCATACGTAAAGTCAGTGGCAACGGGTTTGGGGTGTTTTTTTTTTTTTTTTTTTTGTCCTATGGTATACCCCTTTGCCATGGAGTTGATTCCAACTCATATTGACCCTATAGGACAGAGTAGAACTGCCCCATAGGGTTTCCAAGGCTGTAGTCTTTACAAAAGCAGATGGCCATATCTTTCTCCTGTGGAGTGGCTAGTAGGTTTAAACCGCTAACCTTTCGGTTAGCAGTCGAGCACTGGACCAGTCTCTGGAGTGTGTTTACTTTATAAAGTTTGGAAGTCCTTTTCTGGGCCATGGACATGCAACTCTGCACTACTCTGACCAAAAGAGTAGGCTCAGAGGCTGTTCAGGGGTGCTGGGTGGCCGAGGTGCATCTCTACTCACCCCTACCAGGGACGGTCTGTCGCGGGCCGGCTCTGAGGACAGGTGGGGAGCAGCTGAAGGCAGGTGAAGAAATGGACCTGCCCTGGTGTGAGCAACCAGGAAGCAGCTCCAGACCCAGGAAGTCTGGAGGGCAGGGCTGACCACGTGACCAGGCTCGAGGTCCTCCCATTGGGGCAGCTCCTCCACAGAGGTAGCTGACGTCCCCCCAGTCTGATGAGAAGTGCGAGGGAAGGAAGCTGAAGGTGACCGCAGGGCCCCTATGAGACCTGTCATTGAGTCCGGCCCAGGCATCCTTTTGCACTTGCTTCTGATATTCCTGAGGCAGAGAGGTCCAAGTGTCCTCTCTCTGGAAAGGAAGGAGTGACGCCGCATGGTGAGGGGATGTACCATGAATGTAGCAGCCCAAATGGCACAACCTCCAATGTGGAGGCTCCCCAGCAGGCGGTCCCTGGGCTTCTTCCTCAAAGAAGGCAACACGTCATACCGTACACTACCTCTTGTTAGCTATCGTCGAGTTAATTCTGACTCACAGAAAACTCCTGTGACCCAGCAGAACTGCCCCATAGGATTTCTTGGCTGTAATCTTTACGGAAGCAGATCATCAGGTCTTTTCTCCCACAGAGTCACTGGGTGGGTTTGAACCGTCAACATTTGGGTTGGCAACTGATTGCAAACCACTTGTACCACATGGACTCCTTAGTACAGTACTCTGGACTTTCTATTTCCTCCTTGGGGGAACCCCCGCAGGTCCCCCTTCCACCCCCAAGACCAGCCCAATGCTGTTGAGGGTGTAGCGGTGCTCAGGGGTGGATTACCCAGTAAGCGAGGTAAGCACAGGCTTACTTGTGCTTACTTACTAATCTGTAGTGAACCATTTCACATGGGTTTCAAAGATGTGATGAAAAACACGTGAAATGGTCCACTACCTATTAGTGTAAGTAAGCACAAGTAAACCTGTGCTTACCTTGCTTACTGGGTAATCCATCCCTGTCAGGGATTGTAAACTTGAGAAGAGGCTTTGAGTCCGTAGGAAGGTGCTGTGTGGTTGGGAGAGAGACAGATGCCAGCCATACCTAGAAGCAGAATCTTTGATGTGGTGAAAAAAATGTGAAATTGCTCACCGTAGATGATCTGGTAAGCAAGGAAAGCTCCGTGCTTACTTTGCCTATTGGATACTCAACCCTGGCAGTGCCTCACTGTCTCCCAGTGAGCAGATCCTTGGGCAGTGAATCAAAAAAAAAAAAAAACCAAATCCATTGCCGTCGAGTCGATTCCGACTTAAGTGACCGTATAGGACAGAATAATAAGTCACAGGAATGAGTCTTGTGCTTTTTCACGCCTAACTCAAGTTAGCTGGTTTTCCAGCTTGGTTTTCCCTTAGCTTGTCCTTCTCTGTCTCCAGGCCATTGAACTGTTTCTCAGTGGCCCCTGGGTCCCCTGGTGCACCCCCCAGTCAGCCCACCACTGAAACCTGTCCTCACATCTGGTGTTCTGTTCTGATTCTTTACGTCCTGTGTTAAACCATCCCAGCTGCCACCGTCCTCTTGAGCCCATCTCAGGCCTCTCCTCACTGAAGCTGAAGGCCCCGGCATCGCACCCTCTTCTCTTCCTTGATTTCACCGGATGGTCCCTTGTACTCTGAATTCATACACTTAACCTTTCCTGTCCTCTTCTCCAAGCAAACGATGTGGCACCTAAAACCCAACCTTAATCTGATAATTATCTTCCTTCTAAGGCAAGATCCTACAGTGTGACCCCCACAGCCACTTGGGAGATTGGCTTCTCCAATTTCTACATTGGGAGAAGCAGCACGGAAGGGTGGCGTCATTGCTGGGATCCAGTGTGGAGGTGGGGCTAAGGGACAGGGTGGCTATCAGCCCTGCTCAGGGAAGGGGTTTGGCTTCAGTCTTCTCCTTCCCAGAACGCTTGATCCCCCAGAGTGATACCCCAAGGGCCGTGCTTTCAGCTTCGTTAGGGAATAGTTCTACTCGCTAACACAGGCAGTCGCCATAAGTCGGAATCAGCTGAATGGCAACTAACAAAACGGGAACGCACTGTGGTTTGCCATCTTGGAAGAGGACAAAGCCCGAGTGCTGGGCTGCAACAGGCCCATGCGCCCCCAAAGGGGTGATGGTATAAAGTGGGCCAGACCCAGAGAGTCCGGAAAGAGTGTGCCCTCGGGGTGCAGGCCAGGGAAGGTGGGCAGAGCATAGAGACAGACTAGAGCCACCCCTGTCTCCGCAGCCCCAGACCCCCCGGTGGATGAAGTGTGTGAAGGAAACCGGAACCTTCTTCCAACCCACCCTGGCGGCCTTGTTTGTCCAGGAGGCCTTCAATCTGCCCACCCAAAGAGCTGTATGTGGGCCCCTCCCGGCTACCCCGAACCCCAGCCCCCACCCCCCACCCTCCTGCCTGCTCTGTCCTCTCTGCCCTGGTCTGCACAGCTGGTGGGTGCTGGCAGAGACAGCCAGTGAGGCAGGGGCCCTCGGCTGGCACACATGATCAGGTCGGCCACGGGCTCAAGTCCACCCACACGCAGTCTTGGACAAGTCACCACCTCCAGCTCTGAGTCCTCCACCTAAAGAGAGACACCTGAGCTCTGTGAAGGCTAAGGCGCCCCCCTCCCAGCCCTAAAGTACTGTTTGTGATGTTTTCACGTGAGAACGGGACGAGGTGAAATTAAGACATGGGAATAAATAACCACCTCTCTGTGAGTGCCTGCCCCGTCCAGGTCCCCTCTAAGCCCTTTGCAGGAATCACATTTCATCCTACCCAAGGCCTGCTGGGTGCGTGTTACAATCATCATCTTGGCTTTACAGAGGAGAGACGGTGGCACAGAGAGGTTAAGTCATCTACCCAGGCCACACAGCTCCCAAAAAGCAGTCAGGATGAGCACTGGCAGAGGCCAGCCCCTCTTCCTACAGCATACTCATTTCCCTGCACCAAGAGCAGACAGGCATAGGGTGGGCAGGAGGAGACAGCAGCCACATGCGGAGGGCTGAGGCTGGGGGACTTCAGCAGGTTGGGGTGCAGAGAAAGCCGGCCCAGGAAGAGGGAGGATGAAGGGCAAGGATTAAGGAGAGGGTGGAGGACCAGGCTGGGGGCAGAGGGGTGGTGGCCCTCTCCCTTCTCTGCTTCCTAGGTGCTCTGCCTGGGCCTGAGGGTAAGGACAGTGTCCCCTCCCCATCGGCTGAGACTTCCCCATGGAGAGGACTGTCTTCCTCATGAACCTTGTGGACCTCCAGGGCAACCAGCCCCACCCCCCTTCTATGTGCAGCCCCTCCCTCCTCCCTCAACCAGGAAATACCGCCCCCCCCTTTCTGAGGCCTTTGGAGGTGGAGCCAGTCCTCCCCCTTCACCCCCAGGCCATGGAACTATTCTCCGACATCAAGGACGCGCTCCTCAACCGCCTCCAAAGGCTCCCCTGGATGAACGAGAAAGCTCGAAAGGAGGCCCAGGACCGGGTAGGCTGAGAGGAAAGGCGTGGAGGAAATTGGGTGTGGAGGGTCAGGTCAGAAAGCAATCTGGTGGGTTCTGAGGGGCAAGAGGCCGTGATGGCTGGTGGGCAGAGCACAAGGGCACACGCTGACGCAGAAGCAGTGCACTGCGCGGGTGTGCAGGGACAGTGCCAAGGACTGGCGGCGGGGTCCCTCTGTAGAGTCAGGCAGCTCGCTCCTGCCACCTGTGTGTCTCTCCAGGTGACCCGAGTGCGGGTGAAGATGGGGGCCCCAGAGTGGACCCTGGAGCCGGAGCTGGTCACACAGGGGTACCCCGAGGTGGGTCCTCCATCACCCCCTGACCTGCCTTAGTCCTTCGGTTTCCGGAGGATCCTGACCCCCTCTTAGCCCGGACATCCTGAAGTCAGGGTGTGTGTGTGTGCGCATGTGTGTGCACATCCACACGCACACCACGCTTGCATCCTGGGACACGCCTGTTGGTGCTGACATGCCTGCGTGGCCCCATCTGTGCGCGCACACGTTTGTCCTGGCACTTACCTGCAGGCGAACCTGCCCAAGGCCTGTCTGCGCAGGTGTGCGCAGTGTTGCTGTGCAGTTTCCGCTCATCTGTGGGTTCCCGGGTGAGGGCCCACCCGTGTGCCTTCAGCGGTCCCCTGGGGGACTTAGTGTGCCCCCATGTGGACCCCAGGTGCAGCTGGGCCCCAGCTTCCTGCAATTGTACCTGAGTTGTGTCCGAGCGCTCCAAGCCAGGAAGGTCCGGAGCTTCCTGCAGCCCTTCCACAGGTGCGAGGGCGGGGAGCCCGGAAACCTGGGTCCAGAGATGCCACCCAGGGCGAGTACGGACGGGCACGGGGCGCGGGCTGCGGGCACTACGACAGGCGTCAGGGGCCTGCGGGGGGCGCTCAGGGTAGGGCCGGTGCTCACTGCAGCACTGTCCCCACAGCCGGCGCGTGTTCCCCTGGGGCGTCGACGCTTACTACTCCGTGTCGGACCACGTAGTGGTCTTGTCTCCTGGGCTCCTGCAGCCCCCGTTCTTCCACCCTGGCTACCCCAGGTACGGTGTTCTGCGAGGGCACTAGGGCTGGGCCTGTGGCGGGAGACCTGGGTCGGCAATAGAGCTTCTCCGGTGAGACCAGCCTTCTCCCCCAGGGCCGTGAACTTTGGTGCGGCCGGCAGCATCATGGCCCACGAGCTGCTGCACATCTTCTACAAGCTCTGTGGGTACCAGGCCGGGCAGTGGGGTGGGGCCTGGCGGGGAAGGCAGAAGGAGGCCCCAGGGACAGGGGTAGGGTGGAGGGAGGCCGTCCTGCTCGCGGGCGCCCTGCCCCACCCCTGCTCTGCCTCTCACTGTATCCCTCCTTCTTCCCACCCCTCACCATTGCCTCCCCACCCCTGCCCCAGCCTACCCACACCCCTGT
>NW_004444029.1:5669813-5707372 GCF_000243295.1 Trichechus manatus latirostris
CCCGCCCCTGTCCCACCCCGCCCCGCCCCTCACCATCTTCCTCTCCACCGTCTCCAATAGTGCTCCCTGGGGGCTGCCCAGACTGTGACGCCGATGCCCTGCAGGGGGCGCTGCTGTGCGTGGAGCGCCACTACGCTGCCCTCTCTCTGCCAGGGGAGACCTCCTTCAACCGCTCTGGCACCATCCTGGAGAATGCCGCCGACATCGGGGGGCTGGCCATCACACTGCAGGTGACTCGTCCATGAGCAGACTGAAGGCCTGTCCTCAAGGGTCCCTTCTACTGTCCCTCGTGCATGGCCACATAGCCTTCTGCCCCTCACAACCCCACTGCACAGACTGCCACGTGGGGATCCCCCGGCTGTCCCTTTTTGCCTGCTGGCAGGCCCCTTCTTTAGCTCAGACAAGTGCAGAACTTGGCCGGGTGGTTATGGGTGCCATGTGGACGGTCATGGGCCTGGGGGCTGAGGGCTGCTCTCCCCACCCCACATGCAGGCTTACCACAAGAGGCTGCTTCTGCAGCAAAGGGAAACCACCCTGCCCCGCCTGGGCCTCAGCCCGGAGCAGCTCTTCTTTCGAAGCTACGCCCAGGTAGGCAGTGCCTCGTCCACCCCTATTGCAGAAGCTCCAGGGATCCTTCCTTCCCTAAACACCCCGCATCAAGTGCCCGCAGCCCTCCATCACAGACTCCTCCCCACACCTCCTTCTCTCGTGTGCCAGCCTTGAACATCCTTTCAGATTATAACAGAGTTCTACCAAATCCAGCCCCGCAAAAGAAAACAATACAAGAAAACCCCGAACTCCTGCACTCAAACTCCTGCCTGAGATGAGCCCGCCTTTCTCTTCTTCTGGCCCAGGGACACAGACCCCTTGAAAAGGGGTGTCTGGCAGACTGTCTGCACACCACATACCCCCTCCAGGTCTCACCCCACCTGTGGTCCCAACTGGACCAAACCAGTCACTGTCGTGTTGACTCCGTCTCCCAGCGACCCCACATGTGTCAGTGTAGAACTGTGCTCCAGAGCGTTTTCCGTGGCTGATTTTTCGGAAGTAGATCACCAAGCTAGGAGCCCTGATGGCACAGTGGTTAACACTCAGCTGCTCACCAAAAGGTTGGTGGTTCCAACCCACCAGCTGCTCCTCGGGAGAAAGATGTGGCAGTCTGTTTCCATAAAGATTACAGCCTTGGAAACCCTATAGGGCAGTTCTACTCTGTCCTATAGGGTCGCTATCAGTCAGAATTGACTTGATGGCAGCCAGTTTGGTTTGGTTTAGATCACCAGGCCTTTCTTCCAAAGTTCCTCTGGGTGGACTCAAACTCCAACCTTTAGGTTAGCAGCTGAAGGCATTAAACTTTTGCAGCACCCAGGCCTAACCTGAAATACCACCTTAAATACTTTGGGGCTCCCTCAACTGTCACTGTCCCCAATTCCTCAGTACACTAGATGCCCCCATGCAAAGTCCTTCCTGTAGCACCCCCTGTCACTCATAAGTGGTGTACTGCACACCTGGACCCTCCCCTAGGCCCCGCCTGCTCCATGGAGTGGCCTGCAAATGGCAAACCCCCCTCCTCCACTTGGGCCCAAGACTCTTCCCATCCCCGCTTCATTGGATCACCTGGCCCCATGGACCTGCCTATACCGCGCAGCTCTCCTCACCTGTCACCCTTGCTGCCTTCCCAGGTGATGTGTGGGGAGCCCCGACTCCAGGACCCACGGGACCCGCACAGCCCTCCCCCACTTCGAATCCATGGGCCGATCAGCAACACCCAGGACTTCGCCACGCATTTCAGCTGTCCAGAAGAGGCCCTCATGAACCTCAGCAGCCGCTGCGAGCTCTGGTAACCTAGCTGCCTGAGACCTCTCAGTACAGACGTGTCAACATCCCTGACGCCATCCGCGGGGGGGACAGGACCATCTCCCCTCGCCCCTCCGCTCCAGAAATTAAAGGTGGCCCTGGTTCTGCCTGCTTCTCAGTGGTACCTTCTTGCTGCCCTTCACCTAGAAGCCCACAAAGATGAGAGAGAAACGCAGCAGGGTTCCGTACACACGAGGGAAGGAAGAGGCAATGCTTGGTGAGCCGGAGGGTCTGAAGGCCAGAAAGAGGGTCCTGGGGTTGGACAATTAACCGACTAGTTAGAGACAAAAGGGCTCTGGTTAAGTCTCAGCAAGCCGCCCCCCATTGGTGTCAGGGTTTTATTGCGATTGCTTTGATTCTTACCCCTCTTCCTGAGCACCACGCGGGGGAAGGGCGAGGGTCTGGGGTCTCTGACCCTGGATAATGAAGCTCAGAGCGGGGGAGGCAACAGGGCAGGGCGGTGGCAGCCGGAACGACGGCCCCAGCACCTCGGTGCTGCCTCAGAGATGAAAGAGGTCAGTACGCGATCATGAAGCGAAGGTAGAGATCCAAGTCCTCGTCCAGGAACCAGGCCACAACCTCAGCCTCGATGTCCCTCATAAAAAAACCATGATGCTGGCCAGGTTCAGGCAGAAGGCCAGGTCAAAGAGGTGGTCGCGCACCGCTGCCGCTTCCGCCACCTCGTCCTCCTGCTGGGTCATGTCCAGCTGCTGCCACATCTCCCCTACTGAGGAGGCCACGAAGCGCTCTTCAAACTGCTCTTCGTCCTGGTCTGGGCAGGAGAAGGGGCCTGACACAGAGTCCCGCCTGCCCCAGCCTAGCCCTGGCCTGGACCGGGGGGGCACGAGGTTAGAGAATGTGGGGATATTGGGCTTTCACCCCAATGACCTCTTCTGACCTTTGTTCAAGCACTGCCCGGACTCCACCCTCCTCCTCCAGGTGGGGGTGAGGGCCCTCCCCAGACAAAGGCACTTGTGCTCACATGCTCACACGCACACACAAGCACGCACACATGCACGCATGAAAGTGGCACTCAGTCTCAGCTAGCCCGGC
Organism: Trichechus manatus latirostris; assembly: GCF_000243295.1. Lineage (NCBI taxonomy): Eukaryota > Metazoa > Chordata > Mammalia > Sirenia > Trichechidae > Trichechus > Trichechus manatus. Next base: position 5,672,721 of record NW_004444029.1, read on the forward strand.
CAGGAACCCAGCCCCAGACCCACAGGCCTACACCAGGGAACCCTTACTGTCTCCCATTGCCCAAACCCAGCTCAGATAGTAACCTCGGGCCTCATCCCACACAGCTCTTTCCCCTTCCTGCTGCTTCCTCTCCTCCCCCCCCTACCCACCTGTGGAAGGCATGCTGTCTTTCTGGCTGTTCTCGGCAGGGTCTGGACCCCCCTTCTGTGGCCTCACCTCCTTTACCCGAAGCAGCAGCATCAAGATAGTGGCCAGGAGCATGGCCCTGCGGAGCTGGGGGTCCAAGGGTGTCATGCGTCTGCCCGCACCCTGCTTCTGGCCTCCCCTGGCTCCCTGGTGCCTGTCAGCCTCCCCAGCCCCAGCCCGGCCCTGCCCTTACCCCTGCCCAGTGCCGTCTTCTTCCTGTCCCTCCCATGGGACCTCTGACGTCATGGGCTCTGTGATGTCACAGTTGTGGTCCTGACCCCCCTGCGGCTCCTGGAGTGTTCCATTACCCAGCAAGGGAGAGGGCAGCTAGCAGAAGACAACAGAGGCTTCTGGGATGACCAGAGTGGGTCGTCTGAGGAGAGAAACAAAAATATTACTGAACATTTTGGTCTAAGATTCTATAGAGGAATCCTGATCAAAAGGAGAGAAAATGTAGAACAGAATTTCAAACTCTCTATGGAATCCAGACTTTCTGGATCTGTTAAGGCTGGATGAGCCCCCGAAACTGTTGCTCTGAGATAATCTTTAAACCTTAAATCTTCAGTCAAAACTATCCCCTGAAGTTTTCTTTGAACTTAAAAACTAGACTATCTTAATTAGTAAAGTACATCCACTTTGAGCATTGTGCTTTTTTAAAGAATTATCTATGTGAGATCAAATTGACAACAGCAACTCTAAAGGTTGAATGGGAAGCTTAGGGGGCAGTGAGTTTAAGATAATGATGGTGGGATAATGAGGAAAAGGATAGGGAGAATGGCAGCACAACTTGAAGAATGTAACCAATGTCACTGAATTGCGCATGTAGAAATTGTTGAAATGATATCTCTTTGGCTGTGTATAGATTCACACCCACACACACAAGACTGAAGAGTTGACAAAGCGTGCCCACACCCATTACATCATTAGCTCCACACAGCAACTGGGACTCCAGAGTCTTAGCACTGTCATGCCTGTTATACAAATGAGGACAAATAAATGACTCTCCCAGTCAAGGCCACACAGAGAGTGAGTGATGGACTCCTTTGAGTCTAAATATCACATCCCTCCCATTACCTGCTGTAGCCTTTCCCTCAGGGAAGCAGCTGGCATGTAGGAGGTCAGGACAGAGGCAGAAATGAGAGTCCTCCATGACGAGTCCTGGGCTTTACTTGAAACTGGCCCCAGTGGTGGTGGTATGTTGGGTGGGAGGTGAGGAAAGGGTATTTGCTCCCTGCGTGTGTGAGAGAGAGACAGTGGGTGTGCAAGAGGGGTTGGGGAGAGACATGGAGTGCGAGAGAGGCAGAGAGGCAAGGAGACAGCCGTGCAGAGAGCAGGCAGCGCTGCGCCCAGGCAGACCGTTCTCTGCGTGCCTTGCTGCCCCTCAGCCTCCCCTGCTTCTTCCCTTCTCCCAGTGGTCCCCGCTAAAACCAACTCTCCTCCTCTTAGAACCAGAGAGAGCCCTGCAGTTTCCCAACCCCGGCTTGGGGGAAGGCATCAGAGTTTGCATGCAGGGGCTGCAGCAGGGCAGGCCAGCGGGTCTGCAGGCCCTCCCTACAGAATCTGGAGACACTACCAAGGCCCACGCCGTCCTGCCACAAGCCTTCCTGCCGGGCTTGTTGCTGTGGTGGCTGAACCAGTGGCCATCACCTTCCTGAACTGAGATGGGGTGGGGGGAGGGCTGGAAGAGAGGGATCCAGGCTGGCCCTGGAAAACCAGAACTGGACACTGGCCATAGGCAGGAACCCAGGGACATGGGGACTCCTCATCCACTGGACTGTGGTCACCAAGGCCTCCTGGTGTTTGCACGGCTGAGCCCCTGCGGGGTGCAGGCGTCGAGACACAGCGGCAGGGCAGAGGCTGCGTCGACCGGGGGCACACATGCACGCACACACTGGTACACATGTACGCACACGCCAGCACACATGCACGTACATGCTGGCACGCATTGACACACCAGCACATGTACATGCATCCTGGCCACAAGCCAGGTGACAGGATGCGGGGCCATGTGATGAGGAGAGGATATCCAAGCACACGTGGTCCGCTCACCCTGACCTTGTACTCACGGGGAGGGCATGGGTGAAGACCCCAGCATCCTCTGCAGTTGGGGCGGGGCAGGGAGTCCCGGGACAATGAAACCATGCCCACCGGCTCCACAGGGAGTCGAGGAGGGTCGGGGGTGGCAGGGACCCCCACCCCTTCCAAGTCCTCGCCACCCACCTACCCTTCTCCCCTGTGGAAAGGAAGATATCTCTGCAGGAAACCAGGACCCTGTTGTAACTTTTTCTATTACAAAAGTGTAAAGAGTGTGTAAACCAGAGCCAATCGCCCCGCTTCCCACGATAATCCTGGTAAGAATTTACAGCGCAGCCTCCCCACCCTCTCCCTGCACTGGCCCAGGGTGGGTGTAGTAGTGGGGGGGGGGGGAGTGTGTTCTCCCCAAATCCTAATCCAGGTTTTAAGGTCTCTCCTTCTCCCATACCATCAGCACACGAGGACCAGCTGCTTTGGGGAGGTGGGGCTCTGAGGTCTGACAGAGGTGCGAGGGGTCCCCATCCCTCTCTGTTCGTGTGGCGGGAGGTGGGCTCACATGGACCGCAGGCATGGGAAGGCGACTCAGCTCCGGAGGGAGCGAGGTGGTAGGGGTCTTTGTCTGCAGAAAGCCCAGGGAGGTCTATGCGACGGGACTGGAGGAAACGGTGTTGACGGGTACCCCAGAGGGGAGAGTGGGGGAGAGGACTGCGGGGAAGGGGGAGGAGACCAGAGGAAGCAGGGTCTAGGTGCAGGGCACCCCAGATGGAGAAGGAGGAGAGAACTGCAGGTGGAGACAGGGAGAGGATGCTGTGGAGTTAGGAGCAGCTTTCAGACAGCTGGTCTACCAGCTGGCACAGGTGGAGCACGTCCCCCTCCTCAGCGGAGAGGAAGGAGGAGAGACGGGCAGTGGGAGGGAGAAGGCCCGGTGCCGGCCCCACTGGCTCTCCTCCTGGCCTGTGAGTGCCCTTGGTGGCTGCCCAGCGCTCCTGCTCCGTGCAGCTCTGACCGGCAGCCTCGCCCCAGCCCCCCAGCCAGTGCTGCCTTGATGGGTGGGTGTTTCCTTGGCAGCGCCTTTCCTGCTCAGACTTATCAGAGCATCTACAGCCCCCACCCCCTTATCACCGCCTCCATCTCCTTAGACTGGGAGTCCCAGGGCTGAGAGGCCATTACCACCCAGCTGCCCCACCCCCAGCCAGGCAGAAAAATGCCCCACACGGTGACCCTCCCTCCCCACTCCCTGGGCTAGAGAAAGAGTCCTTGTCTCATGCACCCCTCTCCCTCCCCATATTTATTTTCCTTTGGCTTCTCTGCAGATCATTGTGACCATCCATCACAGGCTCTGGAGCCACCTCTCTTTCTTACAGCAAAAGGAGCGGGTGTCCCTTGCTCCTGAAGCCCCCCAAGGAGGAGCGTCCCCAAGTGTCCCCACTCAAGCCTCAAATATCTTCATCGTCAGAAGGTTCCCAAGAAGCAGCAAGGCCCGGTGCGTGGAGTTGAGATTCCAGATTCAAAACGGACTTCCACTGTGGCACGAACAGCGTGTGGCTGGACAACCACATGCCCTCGGAGCTCCGGCCTTCTTGTCTGGAAAGTAGAGAGGACGCGGATTCTCCATGTACCTCGCAGGTCAACTGATGACTCTGCAGTCACATATTTCTACACCTCTTTGCATGTGCTATCTAACAATAAAATAATACTGCCTTATCTTCACTCATTTCTCCTGGCTCCCTCCTGGAAAGAATCCCAGACTTGGAATCCAGCTTTCTGTGCCTCCATCTCTGCTTAGGTCCTGCCATTCAACCGCTGTGGAAACGCTGGCCTCCCTGTCTGTCGGTCTCCTCTGACCTGCTTTTCCAGGTGTATGCCTCCAGGTGTGGGCTCCAGGAAGCTGCAAGGGAAAGAGGAATTGCTGTTGGAGCTCTTACAAGAAAGGGGCCGCCAGGGACTGTCCTTCGAGGTAGGGCAGAGGTGACCACAGGTGGACAGAAGACCCAGGGAAGCAGCGCCCGGGGTCTGTGAAAGGACCGACAGGCAGTGTAATTATTACCCTGACTTTACAGATTAGAAGACCGAGGTGCAAAATGCTCAAATAACTGGCAGTAAGGGGTCAGAGCCAGGACCCAAACCAGGACCTCCCAACCCCGAAGCCAGAGGTCTTCCTTCCCCCGACCCTGCCCCCCATTGGCGGGGCACCTGGTTTGTGGGACCGCCTTCCACCCATCCTTGCCCCTTCCGAATTCCTCTGCCCCAGCCCACTGCCTGGAGCGTGTCCCCTCCCCTTGCTCCCTCCCCCATCGCAGGCCCTGCACTGCTCCAGGCTCCGAGAGGGCTCCTCCCCCTGCAGGTAAAACCCCTCTCCCTGCTGCCTGCAGGGCCAGTGGCTAGTGCCCTTGCTGCGCCCGCACAGGCTCACACTCATACCCCACAGCCACAGCGGTCACAGGGAGACACCCTCACTGCACCACCCAGGCTCACACACACACACACACACATACACTCCACACAGCCACAGAGGTCACAGGGAGACACCCTCACTGCACCCTCACAGGCTCACACACACACCCCCCACAACCGCAGTGGTCACAGGGAGACACCCTCACTTCCAGCCTCAGCAGGTCCCGCATTCGCCTGGGAGCCTGCCGGGGCCTGGAAGAGGACATGGGGGTGCCCGCACCCAAGGCCAAGGGGCCCTGGGTCCAGCTCCAGAAAATTCTGACCTCCTGGCTCATCAGAGAAGGCGACTGGGACCAGCGCGTGGAAGAGGCCCACATGAGGCAACAGAAGAAGTGAGTGACCCTCACCTCCCCACAGCCCAGCCCCAGCCAGGCCCGTGGGTGGTGAGGGCAGAGGACGGCCAAGGTGGTGGTCAGCCTCCTGAAAGGGGGCACCTGGCAGAAGTGGGGTGTGGGGCAGAGGGTGTCCTGTGGGTCCCAATGCCTTTAGCTGAAAAGATGTCTATTAAATGGACATGCAGATTTCCATGGGATGGATGGAGTCTGCTGGGTGGGAGGGGGAGCAGAGCCCAGAGGAGTCCAGTTCACCAGCCCTCACAAGGACCCGCTGTGGGGCCATGCTGGGCTCAGCCCTGAGGGTGCACCTGGAGGAGCATTCCAGGGTAGCCTGGCAGGGACCCAACCTGCAGGTGGGCCTCCGTCCTGGGGTGTTTGGAGGACCCGGTCTCCCCTGAAAGCAGACATTGCAGGTTGGGGTTCAGTAGGGACCAGTTCAGGGTCACGGGGTCTGCGATGCCAGCCGCCACCCCCCCCCCAAGAAGGGCAGTGCCCGCTCAAGACCTGGGTCACATCCTGAGACGCCTCATGATCTGTGGCCAAGGCCCAGAGTCTTCATTTCTCACCCAGCCTTCAATGCACCAGAGCCGCCGAGGGAGAAGTAGGAGCCCTCCAGCTGGGAGGCTGCCTGCCTGCTGCAACCTTCACCCCAGGCCCTGCAGTGGGTCCTTCCACCTGTAACCTCCTAGGCCTCATACAGTCTCCTCAGGACAGGCCATGGACTCCATCTGCCCTGCTGCCCCACCCCCTGCCCTGGGGGACAGGCCCCAGGCTGAGGGGTTGGGGGAAGGCAGCCGTGCAGAAGGCAGGTCTGAGCATCTCCCCAGTCTGAGAGCACTCCTTCTCCTGCTCAGTGGCCTTGGGAGACAGGAATGGGGGTGGGGCCTTCTGGCTCCCACTTCTTACAGCCTGTCTATCACTCCGTCCTTTCCGCTGTCCCTCAGACCCTCAACCTCTGACCCTGTGTTTGCCTGTGGAGCTAACTCCGTCTCCAGGGCAAGCTCTTGGTTAGTTCACCCCAGCTGGGAGCAGGCAGTAAAGATCACCGCAGAGGAGTTGTGAGGGGAAGACCCCACTGGCCCCTAGTCAAGAGAAGCCCGAGCCCCCTCAGTCACACACAAGCCTTGGGACCCCTGAGTCCCCCGGTAAACATGAAGGAACAGACCTCTGCTCCACCCCCATCCTGACTCCGTGTCCATTGTCCCCCAGGATTCGGGAGTCTCCGCTGCTTCGGGCGGCCAAGGAAAATGACCTGTGTGCCCTGAAGGAGCTTTTGCTCGAGGGAGCCTGCCACATCCAACAGAGAGGTGCGTCCATCTGTCAGACAGAGCTGGGCAGAGCATCTGACCCTGCACCCAGGGCTCTGGGTGTTTTCACAAAGAGACGTGAAGGCGTCCACTGGCCCTTTTCCTCATGGACCTCTGGGAGCTTTGATGTCCCTGTTCCCTCCAGGAGCCCTGGGGGAGACTGCGCTGCATGTGGCCGCCCTCTATGACAACCTGGAGTCCGCCCTGCTGCTCATGGAGGTGGCCCCGGAGCTGGTCCGGGAGCCCATGGTGTCAGAGCTGTACGAGGGTGAGGCTGGTCCCGGGGGAGGGAAGGGCCGGCTGCACACTACAGGAGCGGGTGTTTGAAGTCGCCCCCGTGTGGGTGTTTGGGGAGCCCAAGCAAGAACCCGAGCCCTCTGTTCTTTCCTCCCCTCTGTCCGACTCCCTCTTCCTGTCAGTCAAGACTCAGGTCAGCAGGGCTCCTGACCCCGACTTGCCCAGGGGAGAGGGGAAGAGGCAGGCTTTCAGATCCCAGGTTCCCCACCCTCCATCCCGGCCAGCCTGGGGCATGGGCCAGGAGCAGACAGGGCAGGGACCCCATGGGGAACAGACAGCCCACTGATGCTGTCTCCGGCCAGGCCAGACCGCTCTGCACATCGCCGTCGTGAACCAGAACGTGAACTTGGCTCGAGCCCTGCTTGCCCACGGGGCCAGCGTCTCTGCGAGAGCCACAGGGATGGCCTTCCGCCGTAGTCCCCACAACCTCATCTACTTTGGTGAGACTCAGGGCGTGTGCCAGGAGGAAGGTGTGAGGAAGGGGCTGGAGAAAGGGTGCCAGGCAGACACATCGTCCCTGCTCTGGTTCTCTCCACGAGGGTCCCCGAGCTGAGATGTGGGGGGATGGTCACTGGGGACTGCCCCCCACTCTCCCACCCACGGCCTCTGCCCCCCAGGGGAGCACCCGCTGTCGTTTGCTGCCTGCGTGGGCAGCGAGGAGCTCGTGCGGCTGCTCATTGAGCACGGAGCAGACATCCGAGCCCAGGACGCCCTGGGTAAGAGGGGCTGCACTCTTGGGGGTGGGGGCCACACTGGGCCAGGGCATGGCGGCCTCGTGACACTGTTTCCCCTCAGGAAACACCGTGCTGCACATCCTCACCCTCCAGCCCAACAAGACCTTCGCCTGCCAGATGTACAACCTGCTGCTGTCCTACGACGGCCGTGGGGGGGACACCCTGCAGTCGCTGGACCTCGTGCCCAACCACCAGGGCCTCACCCCCTTCAAGCTGGCGGGGGTAGAGGGCAACACCGTGGTGAGGACGCCCACCCTGACATGCTGGCCCTCAGAGCTCCATGTGCTCAGACTCCCTGCCTCTGAGTCTCCCAGCCAGAGTGGGACCCTTTCTCATCTCCCAGTACTCTGGTCCCCTGCTGTCTGGCTGTCTCCTATCTCTCCCGCTTTCCCTCCCTGGGGTCTTGGGGGCTTATAGCGTCTGAACGCCACCCTGGGATTGTCCATAACTCCCATGCTCACCCGCAGAGCCCCAGCCCTCAGCCTCTGGGCTCTTTTCCCAAGCTCTGGAGGGGGTACGGGGTGGGGAGAGGGGCCTGAGTGTCAGTGTGCATGTGGTCCTTGTGCCCACCTGCACTGTGGTCATGGAGAGGTACAGCTGCCCACTCCAGCAGTCCTGGCCCCCCAGAGAAGCCCCACCACACTTGGAGACCATCCCCCAGGAAGGTGACCAGTCCTTCCTGGACTCCTCCCTGCCCTCCCCCCAAGATGTTCCAGCACCTGATGCAGCGGCGCAAGCACATCCAGTGGACCTACGGGCCGCTGACCTCCACCCTCTATGACCTTACCGAGATCGACTCCTGGGGAGAAGAGCTGTCTTTTCTGGAGCTTGTGGTCTCCTCCAAGAAGCGCCAGGTGGGGTGTCCAGGAAAGTCAGCCTCAGGGCAGGAACTGGGCTTCGGAAGTCTCTTCCGCCTTTGGGAGACAAGCCTGGTCATCCTCTGCTGCTCCACTCAATCCCTCCTGCCTCTCTTTCTCATGCTCACGTTTCAGATGAGCAAGCCTCCACACAGGAGTTGCTTCTATTCATTCATTCAGCATAGGGAGCACCTGCTGTGTCCCAGGTACTTCACAAGGAACAGAGATATAAGTAAAGCACAGCTCCTGTCTGTCAACTTACCTCCATTCGCAGACCCTAAATAATTACAGTGGAGCACCACCTCTACCATGATTGGGGTGTGTGCTATGTACTATGGCAGCAAAACAAAAGGAGGAAATGCTTGAGCTGGGTCTTCAAGGGAGTCCCTGGGTGGTGCAGATGGTTAACACACTCAGCTGCTAATCAAAAGATTAGAGGTTTGAGTCCACCCAGAGGCACCTCAGAAGAAAGGTCTAGCGATCTTCTTTGGAAAAACTAGCTACTGAAAACCCTATGAAGCACAATTCTACTCTGACACACATGAGGTCTCCATGAGTAGGAGTTGACTCGAAGGCATCTGGTATTCCATCCTGTAGCTCTATCAGGAGACCTAGACTGCTATATTATGGTGAAAATAGAGCCTGTCTGGCTAGAACATCTTCAACTTCCTGCCCCAACCTGCCAAGCATGTCTGCAGCCCACTCCCCATGTCTCCTTCCCTTCAGGTTCCATGGGGAAGGTACTCTTTCTGCTGATGGCTTATCCCTCCTACTGTGCTTGGAACCTACTCTTCCTACTTTCTGAGACCCTTGTCCTATCCATCTTCCCCCTCATTTGTGTCTTTAATTCTCACTACCTATTGTCATCAGAGCACCATCCTACCTGACCTGGGGTATTGCCACATCTCACCAACCGTCCCCTCTGTTGGTCTCCTCTGGGCCACAGGGACTGCAGGGCAAATCTGTCAGAACGCTCCAATTGCTCTCCATAGCATTCAGAAGAAAATGCAAACTCCCTACCTTGGTGTCAAACTGTAGGATAATCTGATCCTTGTCTCCTTCGCTCATTCTGACTTCCACGTACCACTCCCAACAGGTTCTCCCATATCCCCACCACACTGCATCTGTAAATGGGTAGTGGCTTCTCATACCTTCTGCCTTAACAACTGCTGCTACTTTGTGGAATGATCTTTCCCAGCTCTCCCCTCACTCAACCAACTGCTGCTCATCCTTCGAAGCCTGTCTAGTGCCTCTCATTGACGTCTACTGTAGTTTATCTGCAGTACCAGCCAAGGGCCCAGCATGTAGTGTAGCTACTGGTTTTCTGTAAAGGAAATGATTAACCGCCCTGCCCCTTTGGGTCCCAGTAGGAAGCCCAACACTCCTCATCATGTTGATCACCCCAAGCAACTCTCTCCATCCACGCAGGCACGCCAGATCCTAGATCAGACTCCCGTGAAGGAGCTGGTGAGCCTCAAGTGGAAGCGTTTTGGGAGGCCATACTTCTACGTGCTGGGCTTCATCTACCTGCTCTACATCATCTGCTTCACCATGTGCTGCATCTACCGCCCCCTCAAGTCCCGTGGAGGCAACCGCACACATTCTCGGGATATTACCATCTTCCAGCAGAAACCACTACAGGTGAATCTTCTCAGAGGGCGGTGACAGGGGCTAATAGCACAAGATGACGGTGCTGAAGACCAGAGTGATGCTACCCAGGAACAACACCACTCACTAGGCTCCAGGGTAGAAGTAAGGCTTGAGAAACGGGGGCCGGGGGGAGGGGGCTTAATGTGTAAAAGATCATGCATCCAGGAAGTGACAGCTTTTTTCATGAACTTTGAAGGAGTCCTTGGTATTGTGAACCTGGGACATCTGTGAAATGCCTCACCAGTTACAAAGAGGACCAACCCTTTGTAGTGGGAAGTTTAAGGGAACCCTGTTATTCTAAGGGAGGAAAATCATGCCCTGAGACACCTCAGTCCATTCTTGGGCTGTTAGGGCAACACAGAAAGCCCTCCTGGCCAGTGTTCTCTTTTGTGTACTGTCAATATGGGCCACTGCCAACGGTGTGTCAGCTGTCCCACCACCTGTCCCATACACTGCAGGATGCTGGGATTGGATAGCAACTTGAAATCAATAATCTCTGTGGCCCCTTTGTAAGCATGCCATCCTGTGATATCCTCAGGGACCTGGGGTTGTGGGGATGATTGAGATGTGGAGTAGATTTAACAGCCTGCTGCTGAAGGCAGCAAATGCTCCCTGGTGTGTTAAGAGTGAATAGACTCTAAAATGTACTTCTGAGCATAGGTACTCAACAAGCGTAGCTACATTTGGGGGCTGACTGTTCATGGGTGACCACACATTTTTGTCCTAGTAAGCTAAAATAGCTGGAAGAGGGTGCAGGCATGTGGGCAGAAAGCAAAAGACAGGGAGAGAAGATTTTGGAAGACAAGTCAGAACTGGAAAGTAGAGATTTATCTCTATGCAGAATGGGCTAGCCACAGGGAGAGCTTGCCTAAACCCTGGAAAGGGTAGTTTGGATCAGAAAGAGAAAATAAACTGCATGCCTAGTCAAGGAGCAAAATCTTTACATTGAGTAACAGCAAAGACAGTAGTATGTGCAGAGCAAGAACAGGCAAAGAGCCTCACTGGAACCCAGCTAAGAAGAGACACTCTTTCTCCTTTTCTGTAACAGCCTCTTTCTGTATACACAGTTCACACGTAGGACAAAGTAAGGTTTGCTGCCTTGAGAGGAAGGCCAAATGTGGGAGGTGTTTTGTTAGAGGGCAGTCATGGAGAAGCCATGTCCCATGTATCCATCCGTCTCAGCATGAAGGTCGGCCCTGGTGTGTAGACCACTTTGGGGAACAAGAACACGAAAGAGGCAAGAAGGTAGAGGAGTGACTAGAAATGGAGGAAGATCACACCGGGGAACAAGGACACTACAGGGACAAGCAGGTGGGGCTGACTAGAAATGGAGGAAGACCACACTGGGGAACAGGGACACTACAGGGACAAGCAGGTGGATGTGACTAGAAATGGAAGAAGACCATACTGGGAAACAAGGACACTACGGGGACAAGCAGGTGGAGGTGACTAGAAATGGAGGAAGAGCACATTGGGGAACAGGGACACTATGGGGACAAGCAGGTGCAGGTGACTAGAAATGGAGGGAGACCATATTGGGGAACAAGGACACTGAGGAGACAAGAGGGTGGGGGTGACTAGAAATGGAGGAAATGTATGAACATGGAGGAGTGGAGTGCTGGACTGTTGCATTCTCCTGGCCCTACTTCCTCAGGTGCTTTCTTCCCCACCTTCCTTGCCTCCCAGTGTTTGCTTGGAGATGTCCCAGGTATAGACTGTGGGAACGTTCTCCATGGGAGTTGGGTGATGCTGGTGATCGATTTTCTCCCATCTCCTTTGTGTGTATCTCCTTCTCTTTGAGGGGGGACTCATTGTGTACAAGCACGTTCCTTTGACCCAAACCGTCCCAATTATCTTGAACAGATCCCACCCCATTGCCTCAGGACTAGGAGAAGCATAATTACAACTAAGTGTCCTCTTCTTCCAGTTGCCATCAAGACTCATGGCGCCCTCGTGTGTCAGAGTAAAACTGTGCTCCATATGGTTTTCAATGGCCATGACCTTTCAGAAGTGGATCGCCAAGCACTTCTGGGCAGACTCGGACCTCCAACTGTTAGGTTAGCAACCAAGTACACTAAACATCTCAACACTGAGGGCCTCCCAAGTGCCCCTACCGTCCTTCTTTTTTCTTCCCAACACCTTCCTCCTTCCTCTTTAGCATTTTTATCCTTTTGCCTTTTGCTTAGGTAAAAGCGGCTTTGGACTAAATAGAGACTTTGGGCTTTTAAATGTTCTTATTTTGAGGTTGAGGGTAGGAGGTTCAGAATGCTGCAGTACGGGGCTTGGGTGGTGGACAACACCAACAAAAGTTCTCTATTCTTTGAAGATGCCATTGGAGCCGTGGTGCTGAGGTTATGGGGCATCCATGTGTCCCATAACTGACTCAGTAGCAAGTCAATTCAGATTAGATTCAGGGGCTCCCAAACTCATCACTGTGATTTGAAAGATTCTGCTTTGAAGATACATCGCATTTGTTGAATAACAGGAAATTCTCCTTTTTCTACTTTTTATCACTAGAAAGTCACAGAAAAGTGAAAATGCAGGAATACGGTGTCTCAACTGGATTCCTGCAATGGTTGACGTCTGCGTTAGCTTGCAGAGCTTTCTCTTGGATCAGTGGATACTTTCATATCCAATCGTATAGTAAGCCTGGAAAAGCAGGCCTCTCAGTCACAGCAGGGCCTCCTCTGTGGATCCCATGGGATCTGGAGGAGCTGCTGGGCCCATGACCCCTAAGTTTCCTTCCAGCTCTGAGAACAGCCCCCAGCACAGTCTCAGGACAGCTGAAATGGAAGGAGACACGTCCTTCTGTTTTCATGAAGTGGCACCCTCTCTAGTGCTGGTTCTCTCTTAGGTTTCCACGTAAGTAAAATGTTCAAAGTCAGCAAGTCAGCCTGCTTGGGTTTTAGTCCCAGCTCTGAAATTAAATAGCTGCTTGACCTTTGGCAAATCTCCTTGCCTTTCTACTTCTGCCACTTGCTGGGGGGGAAAAAAAAAACCACTGCATTCAAGTAGAGTGGTGGTTAAGAGCTTTGGCTGCTAACCAAAAGGTCAGCCGTTCGAATCCACGAGGCACTCCTTGGAAACCCTATAGGGCAGTTCTACCATACCCTATAGGGTTGCTATGGGTTGGAATCGACTCCACGGAAGTGGGTTTGTTTTGGTTTTTGACACTATGCTATAGGGTAACTATGAGTTGGAATCGACTCCATGGCAATGTGTTTATTCTGTGTTAATAGCAACGATTGTGAAGATGGCATAGGACTAGGCAGTGTTTCCTTCTGTTGTCCATGGGGTCACTGTGAGTCGGAACCAACTTGAAGACACCTGACAACCACTCTATGCTAAGAGTTCCCGGGTATCGCAAACAGTTAACATCCTCGGCTGCTAACTGAAAGGTCAGAGATTCGAGTTCACCCAGAGATGCCTCAGAAGAAAGATGTGGCGATCTACTTCCAAAAAATCAGCCATTGAAAACCCCAAGGAGCACAGTTCTACTCTGACTCTCATGGGGTTGCTGCAAGTCGGGGTCAACTCAACACAACTTTGCTGGTGCTGCACTCTAAAACGCTGCTCTGGGTGCTGGGAACCCACTAGACGTGATTTGGGCAAAACACACAGGCTTCTGCCTTTTTCGATTTTGCACTGGTTTACATTAATCATATAAATAGACATTTGATTACAACCTGTAAGTTTAACAGGGGCCTGGTTGCCGTGGGAGGCCAGGGGAGGCGTCTCCAAGAAGGAGACTGAGTGAGGCCTGGGTGCAGGCTAATAGGTGGACCCAATGTCCGAGGCAGTAGAACGCATCTCCTAAGGCCCTGGGACAGGTCAGGAGCTGAGAGGAGCCCAGGGCAGCCAGAGCAGGCTTCTGGTGAGCTTGCCTGGCAGTTCCTCCTCAGTCAAGCCAGGCTTTCGGCCCCATTGAAGATTTTAGTCTTGATCCTGAAGGGAACAGGAAGCTGTGGGAGGATCCTAGCAAGGGAGTGACTGTCCAGGTGACAAGGGGGCCAGGGAGGAGCTCATGCAGCCCAGCAGGCGATGACGGTTGGGCCAGGGGATGTGACGCGGGAGGGGAGAAGGCAAAATCATCATGACTGTGTGATGGGTTGGGTGCAGAAGATGAGGAACAACTCATAGGACTCCACTTATTTTAAATCGTGTCCCCCGTCACCTGTTCTTGCGGTATACTTGCCTCCCCATCATGATTCCTCATAAGGGCTGAACAACCCAAAACACCACGCTATCTGAGGATTCAGTTGGTCTCGTCACTACGATCTTGCTGAGGGATCCTTACCAGCTCACTGTGCAACAAGCGTGGCAGAGACAGGGAGAGAAGAGGAAAGCAGGTGGCTGGCAGGTCAGAGGATTTCAGAGTGCAGACCAGGGGAAGGCTCTGGGGGAAGATCCTTATCTCAGCTTTCTTCCTGGCTTTCCTTGGAGGTTTCCAACTAGCATCAATCTTCCATTTGTGCTTGCTTGCTTCTGTGCTTAATCTGCTCCTTGTGTATCTCAAAAGTGATTGCTTGAAGACACACCCTACAATGATATAGCCTCATTAACATAACAAGAAATCCTATTCCCCCAAATAGGATTCCATCTAAATGTATGTTGTTGTTGGGTGACCTTGAGTAGATTTCCACAGACTAGAACTGCCCCATAGGGTTTTCTAGAGCAGTAGCCCTAGTGGTGCAGTGGTTATGAGCTCGGCTGCTAACCAAAAGATCAGCAGTTCACATCCACCAACCCCTTCTTGGAAACCGTATGGGGTAGTTCTACTCTGTCCTGTAGGGTTGCTATGAGTCAGAATCGGCAGTGCGTTTGTTTGTTTTTCAGGTATATCTTTACAGGAGCAGATCTCCAGGTCTTTCTCCTGAGGAGCCACTGGGTGCGTTCAAACTGCTGACCTTTCAGTTAGCAGCTAAGTGCTTAACTGTTGCGCAACTGGGGTTCCTTATCCACATGTATAGGAGTTAGGATTCCACTACGTTTCTGGAGGACACAGTTCAATCCATAATAAATGATAAGGCATTATATCATTTCTTCCTCATAAATACCCTCATCAGTAAATGCCAGCATTATCACCATTTTGAAGATGGTGAGCCGGAGGTCAAGTGAGGTTACATTCTTTGGCAAAGATGCCCAGTGAGCCAAAGGCAGGGTGGGGACTGGTGGCAGGCTGCTGTACTTCAGAGTCTGGATCTCTCTCCCTCCAGAGTGAGGTCCTGGACCCCAACCTTCTTCCTCTTTAGGGATCCATTGTGTGAGAGATTCCCATCTAGGCATTGAGAGGTGGCCAGGGCCGGCCTCACTGCCTTTAATCTGGCCACACCAAATTTTCCCCTGTCAAGTGAGGGAATGCTGCTGTACTAGGTCAGGGGGCCAGACATGGGGCCCCCACCTCCACCTCTAGCTACTGAGCCACCACTATTCCCTAGTCTTGAGAGCAGATGCCATTCTCTGATGTTCTTGACCTTCTGGAGCAAAGAGTCCATCTGACTCCTGTGGGGATGGGTAAGGCCTCCTCTGGAGAGAGTGGATGTTTCCCAAGTCAGTCCTGAGAAAAGGCAGGGGCCAGGGCATGAAATGAATCCTTGGGAGGTGGCAACCAGCAGACCCCCATCTCTTGGTGGCCCAGTGACTCTCAGCTTGGGGTACGTATCAGAAACCCTGAAAAGCTTTTTATGAGATGCCAGGTCCTCCTCCACACACCTCGTATTAGAATGCCTAGGGCGGGGCTGGACCCAGGGGTCTAGCACAAGCTTCCCAGGGGTGTCTGACAGGTTGGGAAGCTGGCCAGGTTAGAGGGTCAGAGCAATTGTTCATGGAGAGTCAGCAGGTCAGCCTCCTGGGAGTGTCAGCTTTGCAAGCCTGGGATCCTGGGAAGGAAGTGAAGGCACAGGACTGGCATTTACAAGCTGGCTCTGGTGCCCTCCCGCTTCTGACCTTCCCCACAGTGGAACAGCCCAGCAGTGCCCCAGGCCTTCCACCTCCATGGCTGGCATTCCCTCCAAGGTGAGAGTCAGCCAGCTGGTGAGTGAGTCCAATCTCATTAGGCCTGTTCTCAATGAAGTATGAATGGCCAGCCTGCTCAGAGGGATTTGGCTGTTGACAGCTCCTGAAATTCCAAGCTGTGGGATGAAGCAAGGAATTCCAGGCGTTGTTGGGAGATATTTCTAAGGGGGTGGGAGGAGCAGTCTAAGTGCGTTATTCGCCAGGCCTGCTTAGGTGACCTTGAGCTCTTGGTGTTTGTTGCCGTCCAGTAGTCTCCAACTCACGGCCACCCCGTGGACAACAGAACAAAATGTTGCCTACCCTGCTCCATGTTCATGATCATTGGTGTGCTCGAGTCTATTGTTGCAGCCACTGTGTATTTTGAGTGCCTTCCAACCTAGGGGGCTCATCTTCCAGCACTGTATCAAAGAGTATTCTATTTGGTCCATAAGGTTTTCAATGGATAGTTTTCACAGAGGGTCAGTGAAAACAAGGCAGACCCTCAATGAGATGTATTGACACAATGGCCACAACAATGGGCTCAAACACACCAGCAATCACCAAGATGACACAGGACTGGGTAGCGTTTCCTTCTGCGCTACGTAAGGTCACTGTGAATCGGGACCAACTTGACAACAACAGCAACAAATTTCAGAAGTAGTTCACCAGGCCTTTCTTCCTAGTATGTCTTAGTCTGGAAGCTCCTCTGAAACCAGTTCACCATGGGTGACCCTGCTGGTGTTTGAAATACCAGTGAGTGGCCTAGCTTCCAGCATCACAGCGACATGTAAGCCACTACAGTATGGTGAACTGACAGATGAGTGGTAGGACCTTGAGCTAGGAATTTGGAAATCCCAGAAAAGCACTATTAATTGTTATCCATTTCTGCTTTTGCCTCCATATAGATGTCCTCATTCGCTTTCTGACCCCTTCCGTCTCCCTTCCGTAACTCAGCAAGGCTCAGCTTGCACTGGCCTGCCTCCCCATCCTTGCCTCCCTCCTTCCTTCCTTCCTTGTTAATGGAGCACTCGCTGCATTGTGTGCTGTGGGTAGATAGTAGAGTAAGAAGCCCCTGCCCCCAGAGCCCTAAGATTGCTGGAGAGACCTGTAGAACCCAGGCTATTTCGTTGTGCTGGGGTGAGGGCCACACCGCGTGCCTGCGGGAGGGCGCCTAGCCTGGGCGTGGAGAGGGTGCCTGGGTGAAGTGTCCACCCGAACTCAGACTGAGCCGTGAGCCAGGCAGCCGTGGTGGAGGAAGGGGCTCTAAGCAAGGGCCCAGCTTAGAGACCCCAGTAGCTGCGTGTGGCAAGGCACACAGAAGGAGAGGAGGTGAGGCCGGGCCAGCCTGGGGTGTGTGCATCACGCTCAGTACTCTCTGTTTCCTTTGTTTACTCTTATGTCCCCATTTGCTGTGGTTGTTAGCTGCCGCCGAGTTGATTCTGACTCGTGATGACTCCGTGTGTGCAGAGGAGAACTTACCCAGAGGGTTTCCGAGGTGCCTCTGGGTGAGTTCGAACCACCAAGCTTTCAGCTAGTAGTAGAGCTTTTAGTCTTTTGAGCCACCTAGGGACTCCACGAGCATTTTTAATTAAAAGACACATGTGCAGGATTTAAAAACCAAGTGACCAGGGCATAATAAAGCTTAGCAATGTCCTGCCCTGTCCCTCGACTCCTGTCTTGCTCCCTGGAGGCAGCCCATTTTTGCCTCCTTAGCTCTTCTTGGTGTAGGTATCCCTACACGGTTAACACACTCAGCTGCTAACCAAAAGGTTGGAGGTTCCAATCCACCTAGAAGTGCCTCCGGAGAAAGGTCTGGAGATAGATGAAATAGATCTACTTCTGAAAAATTATCCATTGAAAACCCTATGGAGCAGTTCTATTCTAACACACTTGGGGTATCAGGAGTCAGAATCAATTCACAGCAACAGCTTTTTGTTTGTCTGTTTCTTGCTGTTACTGCTGTCTTGCTGAAAGAGATACCTCTACTTCTCCTTACTAATCAGATTGAGACGTTACCTACCGAAGAGGAAGACTATGATAAAGACCTAGACCGCCCCTCCGCTGCTCCCTTCTCCTCTTCCATTAGCACTGGGGAGCTGTGAAAGGTGCTAAACAGAGAAGTAGGGTGGTAACCTGTGCATTTTAGAATGTCAGTCCAGACGCAGGGTGGGGCCTGGGTTGAGAGAGGAGAAATGGCCACAGGGGAGTCTAGATAGTACATGCTATGGGTTTGCTTTAAGGAGGTGGTGCCTTGAGTTGAAGGAAAGGGAGGATTCGAGAGGCACTCAGGAGACTGAATGGACAGGCTCTCGTGAATGAATGAGTCTCTGCTCGTTCACCTGGCCAAACAGCCTTCATCCCCAAGTCTTTTCATTAGGGCCACAAACCTAAAAATCTGCGGACGGGCCTCTCAATATAGACAGAAAATCTTGATCATAATCCCTAGAGATTAAAGTTCTAAAAAATTAAAAACTCCATCACCAGTTTAGGTTTTGGGTTTATTTCTAGGGATAAAGAGTGGTTCATTAAGGGGGAAAACCTTACGCAATAGACATCCAAAGCCATTTGTTAAAATTTAATACCGGCTTCCATTTTTAAACTTTGAGGAGAGTATATATTCTAAACTAAGAGCCGACACTGTATATCGGAGTGAAACACCAGAAGGATTTCCCTTAAAATCGAAAGAAAAACAAAATAGTTTAAAACTCCAATATTATCATTGTTTTTATTCCAACTTTCACACACGAATGTTACCTTTTGTTTTCCAGAGGGAGTGCTTGAAAAATAAAAAAGCCAACAAAAATCCTTAAATAGGGTCTGTGTAAAGAGCCTTAGGTGGCGCAACGTTTAAGCACTCAGCTGCTAATCGAAAGATTGTTGGTTCAAACCCACCCAGCAGCTCCGCGGGAGAAAGACCTGGCCATCTGTTCCCGTAAAGATGACACCTAGGAAACCCTATGGGGCAGTTCTACTCTGTCACATGAGGTCACTATGAGTCAAAATCGACAGCACCCAACAATAGGGTCTGTGTGCTGGTCTTGGAGAGCCACCAGGAAGGGCCTCTGAGGAGAGCATGTGGCTCCCTGCAGGCTGGCACAGGGGAGAGGACCCCAGGGCCAGAGTGGGGGGGCAGCTCCTCTAGAGTAGTCGGGGTTGAGCTGAAACAAAGGCTTGGGGCTGCTGGGCACCTGTGTCACTCCCTGGTGACCTGGGCCAAGGGAACTCCTACTTGTAAAGGAATCTGCTGGGTAGACAAAGAGCTGGTGTGGGCGAGTCCCAGCAGGAGGGCTTGGTGAGCATGCTGTCCCCATCGTTGTCCATTAGTTGGGGTTCCGCCTTCCTATCTGGTCAGTGCCCCAGGCTCTTGTTGGAATCTCCTGAGAAGTACCTGCTGCTTTTCTCCTACTGGCCACTAGAGGTGCTCTGATCCCCACAGTGCTCCCAGCCATCTGGTAGACAGAGCCTTTTTTAGGTGAGCCTAGAAAAGGTTGTTGGTAGTTTCCCAAAAATACTCAACCAACATACTGAGCTTTAAAAAGAATTAAAAAATGTTGTATAGACACATATATAGCACGGATGCAGTTATTTTATTCTATGCTTAATGTTATTTTGTTTTTATAGTTAGCATGTTTATAGTTTATTCTACTCCTTACTAAGGAGCTCTGGTGGCACAACTGTTAAGCACTCAGCTGCTAACTGAAAGATGGGTGGTTCAAACTCACCCACCAGCTCCGTGGGAGAAAGACCTGATCATCTTCTTTCCATAAAGATTACAGCCAAGAAAACCCTATAGGGCAGTTCTACTCTGTCGTGTGGGGTTGCTATGTGTCGGAATCGACTCGATGGCACCCAACAACAACAGCACTTTTTACTGCTTGATTCTAGCAAGGAGTTGGAATGTTTTACTATAAAAGACAGACGTGCTAGGAACATTAAGATAAGGAAAAAGAACAGGTCTGTGGAGGGTGGTGAGGGAATGCAAAGATGGTGGCTGCAGCTGCAGACAAAACAACAACAAAAAGAACTCAATTTTCTTGGAAGCAAAAGGCAAAAGAGACATTTCCCATTATAGGATAAAATAAAACTTACCAGTTTCTCAAGAGAGATAAGCATCAGAGAAGTTTACAGATTGTTGATTCTTTATATAAACCAAAAAAACCAAACCCATTGCCGGTAAGTCGATTCCAACTCATAGCAACCCTATAGGACAGAGTAGCACTGCCCCATAGGGTTTCCAAGGAGTGGCTGGTGGATTTGAACTGCTGACCTTTTGATTAGAAGCCAATCTCTTAACCACTGCACCACCAGGGAAGTCTAGTCATGGGTTGTTAGGGTTCGCCAGGCACATCGAGGCCAGCTCCTGTCCTGGTCTCTCCTGAGACATTCCCACTGTCCCTTGGTAAGTCTGGTCCTACTCAAACCTAAAGCCACTATGACCTCTTCCTGTTGGCTCAGCCTTCTTGCCTTGGTGCTCTGAACTGTGTTCTTAGCTCCTCAGTACACGTCGTGAACTCATAGCATGGCTATGCACATAAAAGGTAACTTGTCAGGTGAACCTTGGATACGTGGACTTGTGTCCTGGTAACAGGGTTTGTTTGCCCAGTGGCAAATACCGTGGGGGTGGTGGGTGGGGGTGGCAAGCGGGGCTTTTCTTCATCTTGGGTGGACGTTGGCGGCTTTAGACCCTGTCTTCGTTTCCTAGGGCTGCCTAACAAAGTACCACAAACTGGGTGGCTTTTAAGAACAGAAATTTATTGTCTCACAGTTCTGGAGGCCAGAAGTTTGAACTCAGGCCATGTTGATTCCTTCTGAATGCTTTGAGAGAAGAACTGTTCCATGCCTCTCTCCCAGCTTCCGGTGACAACTAGTGATCACTCCGATCTCTGCCTCCATCTTCATGTGGCCATCTTCCCTCTCTTTCTCTTCTCTTTTCTAAGGACACTACTATGATTGGATTAGGACCCATCTTACTCCAGTATGACCTCATGTTAACTGAGAACATCTTCGGAGACCTTATTTCCAAACAAGGCCAAATTCACTGGTACAAGGGTTAGGACTTTGACATATCTTTTGGGAGATACTTGAACACTTAACAGAATTCTTCTCCAAAAGATTTGGCTCTCCACCTACCAGAAAGCACATCTTATTCTGAGTTTCCCCCTCAGGAGGCCTATATGACCTACAAGGATAACATCCGACTGGTGGGGGAGCTGGTGACCATCTTCGGGGCTGTGATCATCCTGCTCGTAGAGGTGAGGTGTGGGTGGGGTCCAGGTGAAGCCATCTGCTCAGACACCCAGCCTAAGCTCCAGTCTTTGAAGAGCTTAAAGCCAATGTCTTTGCATCTCCCTGGCCTCTCCTCAGATCCCGGACATCTTCAGGGTCGGGGCCACTCGCTATTTTGGGCAGACCATCCTTGGCGGGCCATTTCATGTCATCATGTGAGTGTCCTCTCCTCCCAGCCTTGCCTTCTCTCCTGAGTCCTTCCAGGTCTCCAGTTCATTCTCTGGGATCTAGACCTCAGCTGACCCTCACCTGGGGGATTTTGCTCTAGTGGGCATGGATGCTGGGCTGGGTGTGTGTTTTAGGTATAAAGACTAAGCCAGAGTGTGCGGGTCTGTCTCAGTACCTTCTTGCTGCTGGTCCCCAGGGTAACTCAGTCCTCCTCTCCCCTCTACTCCCAGCATCACCTACGCCTGCTTGGTGCTGGTCGTCATGGTCATGCGGCTCACCAATGTCGACGGGGAGGTGGTGCCCATGTCCTTCGCCCTGGTGCTGGGCTGGTGCAGCGTCATGTACTTCGCCCGAGGATTCCAGATGCTGGGCCCCTTCACCATCATGATCCAGAAGGTCCTTGCCTCCCCCAAGTATCCCTTGTTGTCAGGACCTACTGGTGGAGGGATGGGTGTTGGAGCAAAAAGGAAAATTCTGCTTGAGGTGGACTTGGTGGAACTTCGGGGCTGTTAGGGTAGCTGCTCAGGGACAGGTGGAGAAGTACTCATCCTTGCTCTGTCCCCTTCTCTGTCTCTGGTAGATGATCTTTGGAGACCTGATGCGGTTCTGCTGGCTCATGGCCGTGGTCATCCTGGGCTTTGCTTCGGGTAAGAGCTCCATTCCCTTCTCCACTGACCATCAGACCCAGTTCTCCAGAGAGCCAATACTCACTCTTGCTCTCAGTTCTCCTTTGCACTTCCAAAAGTGAGTCAAAAAACACACCCATCTCCAAAGAGTCTGGGCCACTTGGGTTGGCCTAGAGGGAGACCCATGTGTTCTGAATCTCCGGATCAATTACATTTGTATTGACTTAATGCCCAGCAAGGTCTTTAAAGAAGAGGGAAAGAATAGGCTTTGGAGAGAGGGACATTACACAGGAAAGACTGGCCAATCGTAGACATTCGAGAACTATGTGGGCAAACAGAGACAGTGCAATGTTTAACCTTCTACATTTACAATTCAGAAGAAGAAACATAATGCATTCAATAAAACACAATATTCTTTTTTTTTCCATCTGTGGGCATTTAAAGTTGAGAAAAAAGAAAGAATCAGAAAAAGAAGGTACAGAAACAAAGTTTGAAGAATGGGAGAGGGAAACAGAAAAGAAGAGTTGTGAAGAGAGATGGAGGAACAGAGACAAACAGAGACTCAGTCAAGGTGACATGGGAAAGAGCCAGGGAGAGAGAAAGGAACATGGAAGAAAAGACAACTGAGAAAGAGTCAGAGGGAGGGATGGGGGAAGTGAATGAGGAGAAGAGAATTCTTAGGGAGGCATGGAATGCAGAAGGGCCCAGGTAGGAAGAGAGGAAGGCCGACAACTCTCATCCAGCCCCCAATTTCTCCAGCTGATCACCCATAAGACAAGGGGATTGTACTAGGTGATCTATGAAAACCCCCAACTCTAACAGAACATGCCTGGGTACAGGGTGCACTGTTCCTGCTGTTCCCACAAAACAATAGAGAGAAAAAAAAAAACAACAAAAAGACACATACAGCTGAGCTATGAAAGGGTAGAGCTGTGATAGTCTTGCCTGTTTCGAGTATTCCATTCCCCTGAGTCCTCATCCATCCTTTCTTCCCAACCCCACCCCATCTACATCTACACATATGCAGATTACACAATGAGCAGTTTTCTGTAGATGCCCTATACCCAGAACCCCCTGGACTGTCTCTTCTTGGCCCCAAGCTTGCTTTTTCTTCAATAAATAAGCAATGTTTTGTCACAGACCCTATTTCTGCTCCTGGGATCAGATCACCTTGTTCATGTCTCAGCTGCCCATACAGAGAGGAGGCTTAAAGGCTTTAATGCTTCCATAAGATTCCAAGATGCCCACTGTGCTCCCACTGCACAGGGATAACTTTCTAATGATAGAGATCTTAAGGATGGTCCAAAGGCCATCGAGATAAAAGAGGTGCTCTTCTTCTAGTCTTTTCATGCACTCAGCTCTTTAACAATATTGGAAATTCCATACATTCTTGTAACAACTTGCCTTTTAAATATATGGTTTTCTAAAATGTAAAAACCAGTTAGGTGACTTATTTAATATATCTTTTTTACTCAATGACTGGCTATCTCCATGACCCAGATGATGACCTTAGTCAGGGGACATCTTAGGGTTAGCCAGTGCCAGAGGTAAAATATGACCTCCATGTACACACATCCACACATCTGCACTTTTGGGTGTGTAAGTGTGTGCATACATGAGTGAGTAGATGGAGATGTGTATATTGGATGTAGGGTGAATGCTGAGCAGGCTCATGCTTGTCATGTAACTCTGTTTTCCCATCTCCATGTCCTCTTCCTGGGCGGGCCAGCGTTCTATATCATTTTCCAGACAGAGGACCCAACCAACCTGGGGCATTTCTACGACTACCCCATGGCTCTGATCAGCACCTTTGAACTCTTCCTCACCGTCATTGATGGGCCCGCCAACTATGATGTGGACCTGCCGTTCATGTTCAGTGTGGTCTACTGTGCCTTCGCCATCATCGCCACATTGCTTATGCTCAACCTGTTCATTGCCATGATGGGTGACACTCACTGGCGGGTGGCCCATGAGCGGGACGAGCTCTGGAGGGCCCAGGTGAGTTTTTAAGTATTAATCCAATCCTGCTAAAAGAGGTAAACTAGAGGGTCAGTGGAAACAAGGGAAACCCTCAATGAGATGGGTTGACACAATAGCTGCAACAATGGGCTCAAACATACCAATGATCACGAAGATGGTTCAGGACCAGGCAACGTTTCGTTCTGTTGTACACAAGGTCGCCGTGAGTTGGTGCCGACTCGACGGCAACTAACAACAACAACAATCCTGCTAAGAGGCAGGGAATAGAGAGAAGAATCAAAGCAGGATATGGGATGGTGGACCACTCAGCGGAGAGCCACAGTATAACCAGAGGAGTTATCTCTTCAATATGTATGTAAACCTGAGGCACTCAAGGATAGATGGAGGGAGTAGAAAGAGGATAAAACGATAGGACGGGGGGGAGCGGTGGAGTTTTGATCCTGGGGAAAAGCAGACAGACCTGGCAGTTACCCTTGATTCCAGTGGGAGCTAGTAACTGTCTCGCTCTTATATATTCTGGTTTTTATTTTGGATCTGATCTTCTATTTCCTCCTATAAATCCCTATTTCTCCCTGATCTTTTTTATTTTGGTTTCATCATAGACTAATAAAATACAGAGCTGGAAGTGACCTCAGTGGTCCTTTAGTTGAAGGTCCTGCCTAACATCATAATCATCTATTGATCAGAGAGTCATTCAATATCCTTTTGAATACCGATTAGGAACATATTATCTCATTGATATGGACAGGGGTTCGGGAGAGGTGAGTTTTTCCACATGTTGGAAGTTTTTGTTATTAGAAAGGCCAATGTTGAATTGAGCTGAACCCCTTCTTCCTATGAGCCCACCCTTCAGCCCCAGCCTTTTCCTCTGGTACAACACAGAACATGTTCTTCCATATGGGCATCATTCACATCCTTGGATACAGCCATCATGTACCCCCCTCAGACTTTTCATTTATTTACAAAGAATTATTCAGAGTCTGTTGTGTGTTGCGGAATGTCTGCGAGCTGGGGACACAGTGTGAACCCAGCAGATGCAGTCTGCGACCTCCCAGAGCTAGCGGTCTAGTTGGGAAGACAGACTAATAACCTACAGATAGTTGCACAGTGACAGAGAGAAGCACAAGGTGCTAAGGGAGGATGCAACAGAGGAATCTGACTGCCGGGTGAGGAAATGTGTCCTGAACAAGTGACATTTAAGGTGAAGCCATAAAGGTGGGGAGGAATTAGCCAGGTAAGGATGAAGGATGAGGTTTGTGTCCATTAGAACTCTTGAATGCAGGGACAGAAAACCAAACTCCAACAGACTTTTATAAAAAAGGGAGTGGGGAGGAGAAAGTGTCAGTTTTCATAATGGAAATTTAGAGGATTAAACTGGCCTTAGGCAGGTCTGGCCGGCGTCTCACACACGACATTAGAATCTCTGTTCTGCTCTCCTCTGTGTGGGCTCTCCCATCATGATGATGAGATAGCTCTGTAGATGCCCCAGATTCCTCAGGGAAGGAGCAGGTACATGGCATTTCACAGTTCCAAGGGCAACATTCATGCTGTATTCTGTGTGCTTGCCGATGCTGTGCAACACTGCAGCCTTTAAAAGAGTATCTCTTCCCCAGCGAGCCCGGTTCTAGATCAATGGAACAAGTTTGGGTCTCAAGTCCATCCTTGAATCTAAGGCTATGGCCAAGGACTGGATACTGGTGGAGGTGGTAGAAATGATGGTGGTGGTGGTGGTGGTGGAGGTGATGGTAGTGATGGAAGAGGTGATGGTGGTGGTGGTGGTTAAAGTGATGAAGGTGGCAGGGGTGATGGTGGTGGCAGTGGAGATGGAGGTGGTGATGATGATGGTGATGACGGTGGTGGTGGCAGTGGTAGTGGTGATAGTGGTGATGGTGATGATGGAGGTGGTGGCGATGGAGATGGTAGTGGTTTTGGTGATGATGGTGGCGGTGGTGATGGTGATGATGGCGATGGTGGAGGCAGTGGTAGTGGTGGTGGTGGTGGTGGTGGTGGTGGTGGAGATGGTAGTGGTGCAGGTGGTGGTGGTTGGGTTTGGAAAAAAATAGATTAATTGACCAGGACTTCGTGCAGTTCAGTCTACTCTGTCCAATGGACTGTGGGGGTGAAGGAGTGATTCCCAATGAGAGTTCAGTTACTGAAAGAAGGTGGGGGCTGAATGATGGGGGAAGAATAAACCATAAGTGTCATTTTCAAGGGACAGAGGGAGAGAGAAAAGATGTCCAGAGAAAGGGAATAGAATGATTGAGAGTCCTGAGGTAGCAAGAAACCGAGAGAAGGCCAGTGTAGAGTGCCCAGAAAGACAAGGTGTGGAAGAATGTGAGGCCGAAGAATTGGGCCATTTGAGGATTGCTAGCTTCTTCAACTACGAAGCCTTCCTAGCCTCAACCCTTCCTGCTTGCACCCTCTGTTCATGCCCTAATAGATCACTCTCTTTTCAAAACTAGAATGGTCCTCATATGAATGGAACAATGAGTTACACAGAGGGGTCATGCTAGTGTACTGTTAATACCACCTTAAGCTGAGTCAGGTCTTCTAGCAAATATGCAGTTGGCCCTTATGAAACTTACAATCAACTCGAACCCTTGGATTTTTTTCACATGACATACCTAGCTAAGCTCATTTATGTTTTTCCTTTTACCTTTATCATGCAGCATGAATGTAGGACCTTCCATTTGGTTTCCTTAAATTCCACATTGTTGGTTTTAGACCAGCATTCTAGTCTGATGAGATCATTTTATATTGCTTCTGTCATTATCCAGACTTGTGTCACAGGCATATTTGATAAGTGTGTCTTCTATGTTTCACCTAAGTAGTTAATGAGGGCAGGGCAAAGGAGAGAACACTTGATGTGCCACTAGAAATTTCTCTCCTAGAGTCATTAATCAGCCTCCTTCCTCTTAGGATATGAGTACTTAACTGCTGCAAAGACCTTGAAAGGTGGAATTATTATTTATACACAATATCATAAAGAGTATGTTTAATCATTTTATTTAAATCAAGATAGTCTGTGGCTTTCCTATGAAAATGGAAATGAGATTAGTTTGGAGTCACTCATTTCTCTTGAGTATGAATATAAACATAAAAGAATCTCTCTCCTTTTGTGGTGAAGGATGTGTAGAGTAACCAGTGCCTGGCACAGAATATGGGGTGGGGGGACAGACTGTGGGGTGGAGACAGACTATGGGATGGGGGACAGACAGGTATCCTCATCACTGACATGGTGTCCTCGTCCCACAGTGCTATATGATCTCTTCTGTCGCTGGACAGACTATGGGATGAGGGAGAGCCTATGGAGTGGAAGACAGACTATGGGGTGGAGGATAGACTATGGGTTGGAAGATAGACTATGGAGTGGAGGATAGACTATGAGATAGAGTATAGACTATAGGGTGGAGGATAGACTATGGAGTGGGGCAGATTATGGGGTGGGGAAGAGACTATGGGGTGGGCACAGATGACTGTCCTCACCACTGGCCTGGTGTCCTCATCACGCAGTGCTGTCTTGTCCACTTTGTTGTGTTGGGGCCTCAGGTCTCTGGACCCCACAGCTCTGAGTTCTCCCTCTGCCTCTGGCCCCTTCCAGGTTGTAGCTACCACGGTGATGTTGGAGCGGAAACTGCCTCGCTGCCTGTGGCCTCGCTCCGGCATCTGCGGGCGCGAGTATGGGCTGGGCGACCGCTGGTACCTGCGGTGAGTGACACGCAGGAGGCCCTGTGGGCATGGGTACGTGAGTTGAGGCCCCAGTTTCCCTGCTTGCAATTCCAACCTGGACTCTGTACAGAAGAAATGCCTCACCCAGTGAAAGTGACACTGTGGGGCCTGTTAGAGGGAGGGGATGGAGCCAACGTGCAGGAACAGAAAGAAGGCTGGCAGTGAACGCCAGACTTCATGTGTGTCAGGTGGTAACGTTTGCAGGCTCAAGCGTGTGTGTCCCTGCGTGGGTGTGTGCATGGTGACCTGACCTGCATTAGTCTTCTTCTCCCCATCCTTGTTCCTGGTCCCTCCTGAATCCAGCTTCTTCCTTTACCCCCATGCTCAACTCCTGACCTGCCCTCTCTCTCCCCACACTTGTTTCCAGAACTGCATTCTCCTCATCCTTATGACACACATATCTCCTCACTGGCTCCATTTTCTCTTATGTTCACACAGAGACACTCCAAGCCCTAGATCCAGATCCTGGTTGCCCCACCTCCTTCTCCTCTCCCCTAACTCTCTGCCCCTCTGCTCCACTGCCTGCCCTGAGCCCTGGACACTCTCCCTGCTTCCACTCTGCTCTGCCTCCCTCCTCATGGTCCTGTCTGCCTCGTGGCCCACTCATCTCTGCCTCTCCCCACTCCCACACCAGGGTAGAGAACCACCATGACCAGAACCCTCTGCGAGTGCTTCGCTACGTGGAAGCCTTCAAGTGCCCCGACAAGGAGGATGAACAAGAGCAGGTTTCTGGGGAACCACTGTCTGTGACCGAGAGGGGGGCTCTGGCCAGAGCATCGCTGGCCCTGCCCACACCCTCCCTGTCCCGGACCACGTCTCGCAGCAGCAGTCATCGCGGCTGGGAGATTCTTCGTCGAAACATGATGGGACACGTGAACCTGGGGCTGGAACTTGGTGAGAGGGACGGAGAGGAGAAAGTCTACCATATATGACAAGGTTCTTGACCTGAATCCAAGTGGGCCTGGAGGGTGGACAGAGAGGGAGACACCTACCTAGGTGAGCACCTTCCATGCCTGTTGGTCGTGGAGGATGTGTAGAGCATGGTTCCTGGAGGTCATATCTCACCTGCACATCAGCATTTCTGGAGATGAACAATGGAGAACGGGGTCCCACCAGCTTCTGGGCTTTTGGAACCCCCACAACTTGGGATAAGGAGGTGTCTTTTGGAACAAAGCTGAACTAGGCAACTACAGACATGCAGTGGGGATGGTGGACTAGTTCCCGGGCCATGTCTCTTTCTGCCCCATGCGGGTACCAGAGAGTGGTACGCCTGGAAGTTTGCCTCATTCCACAGGGCTGAATATGAAAGAGCCAGCCATGGCTTGGAGTGCGTGGCTCTTTCTTTATTCCTTCTCCCCTGGAGGACTCTCTCCACCCAGAGACCCAATCCCACCTAAAAAGCTGTGAGAAGCTGTTCCTTCTCCTTGCTCTCTGAGGATCGGTGTCTGGAAGTGTTAGCATCCTGGTATGTTTTTCAGTATATGGTCCCTTGTGCCTTTAGTGGCCCAGTCATTTCTTCCATGGGGACCCTCCTGCTCCATCACCAGGGGCTCCTCAGACACCAGTCACCCGTGTGTCTCCTGCCACAGCCACCTCTCCTCACCTGCATGTGCCCTGTGAGGAGTTGTGGGGTGAAAGCATGACAGAGCAGGGCACCCCCTCTGGGAAGGAGCTTGGGAACCACGGTCCAGGGCACCTGCTGCAATGTCTCATGGACTGCCCTCTTGGTACCTAGCCCTTCGTGTCTTTTTCTGTCTGTATCATCACCCTCACCACAAGACCATGCCAGCTTCTAAGACGACTGTGGCCTGGACTAGCAAAGAGGTGGGTGAGTTGATGACACCACCGAGAGTTTCATCCAGACACACAACTGCACAGTCTCATGCCCAAGAGTGGGGGTCACACACACGTGTGCACACATGCACATGGGTGTGCACACATGCACATGGGTGTGCACACACACTCATGTGCACACATATGCACATGGCACACTTGCACACACTCATGCACACATTCACATGAAATATTAGTGTGCACACTTGTGTTTACACATGCATACTCACATGTGCACACTTGCACACACATTTGCATATGCACTTGTGCACAAACTTGTTCTCACACACACACACACACACACACACTGGTACACAGAGGTGGTGTGAAGTTTAACGTGTTCAGTCACCAGGATCCCTCTTTATGTCCTTTCACAATGGAAGTACTTTTACTCCTGTTTAAGATGAACTCCCCGTGTCCACATCCCGTTCTCTCTGTCTCTGTGTCTATTTGCCTCTGACATGAGACCTGTGCCCATCACTGTCAGCTCTAACTCCTCACAAGTGTATCATCAACCTCTCCCTCTCCACCAGCTGTAATTGGCAGCAAATAAACATGCTCAGTTCTTTTCCATCTCTAAAGCAGCTGCAAATGCCCTCCCTCCAGCCAACCTCTTCTTTCAGCCCTCTCTGTTTTGCTCTCTATTCAGGCCAGACTTCTTAGCAGTAATCCACATTGTCTGCTTAGCTCCCATTGAGTTCTTGGCCCATTGTGAGTTGGCCTTGCCTTCTACATGCTGCTGCTGATGCCATCCTTGCCAAGGATCCGCCTGCAGCCAAGTCACGGGGCAGCCTTGATCCCGCCTGACCTCTTTGTAGCATCCAACGGTAGTCAACCACTCACTACATCCAGAGCCACATGCTCCTGGTTTCCCTGACCACCTTCACTGCTTCTCAACCAACCACCATTCCTGCTTCTCAACCGACCACCCTCACTACTTCTCAACTGACCACCCTCACTGCTTCTCGTCAATATCAGTCCCTTCAACATTTTGGCCCACGAGGCCCTGACCAGGGCTCCTTGCTGTCTTCCCTACCTGGGCAGCCCCAGCTCCTTCCACAGCTCTGTGACCTGCCCGTACTGAAGACTCCCATGTTCCATCTCCAGTTCCAATCTGTCTCCTGACTTCCTGGCAGAAGTGGCCTGAGTGCTTGTCTACTGGACAGCTCTACCTGGCATTTTACAGACACCTTAAACTTAAAACACCTTAAAATGTTTCCCATGGGATAGCTCTCCTTCCTCAGCAAACCTGCTCCTCCACCAGGTCCCCAACCAGCCAGCGGCAGCATGACAGGCAGAGCTGCCTGAGACCTGGCAGTGACCTCATTACTCATCTCAATGCTCATGCCAGCAAGACAAGAGTGTTATTATTCCCTAAACATGTCCTCTGAAAAATAATGAGTTTTGATTAGGTAACATCACATGGTACAAAGTTCAAAAATCATCCAGCTATACAGGGAAAGTAAGATTTCCTGACTTGCCCCTGCCACCCAGGTGTTCTTTCCAAGGACAGTCATTCATAAGGTTCATTGTTTATTCTTGCAAAAATACGCTATGCTACCCAAGCATATGTATGTATAAATTTGTCTTAAAAACACATAATGACTAAGGTGAGCCTGACCCAAGTCATGGTGTTTTCAATTGCCTCATATACATGTGAAGGCTGGACAATAAAAAAGGAAGACAGAAGAAGAATGGATGCATTCAAATGGCAGTATTGGTGAAGAATGTTGAATATACTGTGGACTGCCAGAAGAACAAACAAATCTGTCCTGGAGGAAGTACAGCCTGAATGCTCCTTAGAAGAGAGGATGGTGAGACTTCATCTTGCTTTCTTTGGTCACGTCATCAGGAAAGACCAGCCACTAGAAAAGGACATCATGTTTGGGAATCTCTCAGTGAGATAGATTGACGCAATGGCCACAACAATGGATTCAAACATACCAACAATCATGAAGATGGCGCAGGACCAGACAACGTTTCATTCTGTTATACGTAAGGTCACCATGAGTCAGAGCCAACTTGATAGCAACTAACAACAACAATATCTAAGAAGAAGTGTTCTTGCTCACTTAACAATATACGTTGAAGACTGTTCCATATCAATATAACATCCAAAAAAATCTTCATTTGCCCTTTCCACCCCAAACCCTAATGCCATGCCTATAGAATGGGTCATCATCATCTCCTCCACTACAGGGGAAGGTCCCTAGTTGCTCTCTTTGCAAGCAGTCTTGCTCCTCTCCAAGCCATAGTTCATGCTGTAGCCAAGATGATCTTTGAAAAATGTGACTCGTGCCTCAAGCTGTTGTCTGTTGGAAAACTTTCCATGAGCTGACTCCTAGCAACCTCTCAGACTTCTCTTGCCTTCTGATTCAACAAGCTAAATTATTTTTAGTTCCTGGGTAGAACTATGTTCTCTTTCTTCTGGGCCTTTCTACCTCTCTGCACCCCTCGCTTCTTCCATCTTTGTAATTTGTATTCATCTTATTGGTCTCAGCTTAAAAATCACACTTTAGTAGTGAGGCTGTTTGCAGGGGGTCCAGTGACCTTAGGCTAGCTTAGGGTCCTCCTGCTCTATGTTCCCAGACAACTTTTTTTTTCTTTTATTACAGTTCCCACACTTTATTGCAATTACTTGTTGAAATGTCTGACTGCTTTAGTAGACTGTAAGATCTGTGAAGGCAAAGATGGCATCTTTCTTGTTCATCATATTCCCAGTGCTGGGTAGAAGTCCTGGTACATGTAGTATGTAATAAATATTTATTAACTGATTCTATGCCTGATTGACTTGGTTTTCATTCTGTTCTCCCACTGGCCATTCCTTGGGTTTTTCTACCTGCCAATGGCGGTAAAAATGCCTTCCTTTGAGTAGGACTGTTGTAATTAGAGATGAGCATGTGATGTGGATGAAAACACTGGAAAAGATAAAACCCAGTGCAGATGTTAGTGATTATTGGGATACTTTCTCAGCTTAAACATACTTCTTTGTGCGTGTGTGTGTGTGAGAGAGAGATAAGAGAGAGGAAAAAAAAAGGAGGAGAAAGAACCCTAGCAGCCGAGCTCGGGCCAGTTCTAACTGACCCCCTGGTGTGTGGTGCCCTCCGTTAGTGGCATTCAAGGCAGTCTGCAAAAGATTCCACATCTGCCCCCAGGAGCCCACGTAAGGTTGAAAAGACTCAGACACATAACCGCAGGGCAGCCCAGGTAGTGAACCTTGACCTCAGGTGTTCCTGTCCCGTAGGTAGCCTGCCCCGATTGTCCATGGGGCTCCAGAGACCACTGGGACAGAGGGAAAGAAATGCCACTGTTCCTGCCTCAGGGACTCTCCAAGCACCCCACACGATCCCCATCGCCCTCCCTACCCCGTTACCTCAGAGAATCTCCAAGCACCCCACACAGTCCTCATCACCCCCCACCCTGTTACCTCAGGGACTCTCCAGGCACCCCACACAGTCCCTGTCGCACCCCACCCCATTACCTCAGGACACAGAGCACTCTGGCACCCATGTGCCCAGGCCCAGTCTCTGACTTCTCTGGGCCCTAGCCACTGTCCCTTAAAGGTTAGTGAGGAAAATGAGGAAGGCGAAGGAAGCCACACGTTGGCAGTGAGCACGGAGTGGGGCTGTGCTGACCTGGGAGGGCAGCAGGAAGGAGCCAGCTGGCCAGGGCCGGGAGCACCTTCTCACTTGGTTGTACCTCTTCTTTGTTCACCCTGGGCTGGAGGAGGTGGCAATTAGGGCCAATTGGGCCTGAGGGGGCGGGCTTGTGCAAGGCTGGTGTGCAGCTGGAGGAACTGTGTGTGTGTGCCTATCCACGCAGCACCCTATACCTGTGCAAGGGGCTCTGTGTGTGTGTGAATGCATATGTGTGCATCTGTGTGTGTGAGAGGGCATGTGTGCGCATGTGAGTTCACGTGCGTGCATGTGTGTGTGCATGTGAAGGCATGTGTGTGTGCATGAGTGCGCGTGTGTGCCAACCCATGCAGTGCCCTGTACCTGTGTGAGAGGCTCTGTGAATGTACGCGCATGTGTGCGTGTGAGTGCATTGTGTGCATATGAGTACATGTGAGGGCATGTGAGTGTTTCATGTGTGTGCATGCATGTGTGTGTGTAGATGTGTGTGTGTATGCGTTGGTGTGCATACACCAACCCACGCAGTACCTTGAACCTGTGTGAGGGATTCTGTGTGTGCGTGTGAGCGTGCATGTGTGTGCCGACCCACGCAGTATTCTATAGCTGTACGAGGGGCTCTGTGTGTGTGTGTGCGTGTATGCATACGCGTGCATGTGCACGGCAGTTCCTAGCCACCACGCTTCCTCCAGCTCCTCTCCTTGCTTCTGCTTGAGCTGCCTTCCTGACTCCTTCCTGATCAAGCTACAGAGCCGGCCCGAGACTCCACCAAGGAGCACAGTCAGCACCCCGTTCCCCAGGCGCCACCACCTACCTCTTTGCCCGGTCACTCCCTAAGTTCTAGGCTGACCTAAGGCCAACTCTGTGAGCCTCAGCACCCATGACAAACGAATCATTAGTCCCTCCCTGTGTCCGTGAGACTGCCAACCACAAAGCCAGAGCCCCTACCGGTGATGGGGCATGGGAAACCTCATTTCAGTTTCCAGGCGGCCAAGGTATTTGCTGTGGCACTTGGACATCAGGAGGGGTGCGGGTCATTTCTGACCTGGTCACCCGACTAGCTTATGACGATACAGTAGCGTCACACATGTGGAAGCCCCTGTTAGTACAGTTGACTGACGTCAGTACCCCGCAGCCCTAGTCTGTCTCGGCCCCGCTCTCTACTCTCTGCCCTCCCCCAGCCCCATCCAGGTGACCTCTGACCTGCCCTTAGGGCCCCTCTCCTGCCCTGGATCCAGTAGAGACCCCCAGGGGGATGGCTAGTCCGTGCACCCAGGGACCCTCAGGCCCAGCCCTCTCTTTCCCTCTCCTTGCCGCATGTCAGCCGTGCCCACAGAAGGCTGGTATGGACTGCTCTTCTACACCCAGGCAGACGTGGAGATTCTTCAACTTTTCTCTCCCTCCGTGATGACCCGAGCGGGCGGAAGGAGACCATTCCCAGGTCGCAGGCCTCTGTCCCACACCAGGCCAGCCGGATGGGGCACCTGAGGCCTTGGGGTGGGGGTGGAGGGAGGAGAGGCTGCGGACACAGGTGCCTCTGCTGCACCACC
>NW_004444029.1:5707472-5724429 GCF_000243295.1 Trichechus manatus latirostris
CCCCCGCCTCCCCAGGCCGATTAACCTCTCCAGGGCAGAAAGCCATTCCTCTGTGTGTGGGCTGGGGATTGACGGATCCCTCCCTCATGACACACACACATACCACGTACACACACACTACACAAAAGACACTCACCACACACACACACCACATACACACACACACCACACACACTCACACTCATACACGCACACCACACAAACATACACAACATGCACATCACATCACACACACTACGTACACACAGAACACACACACCACACACATATAGACATACTACATACACACACTACTCACATATAGACATACTACATACACACACCGCACACATATAGACATACTACATACACACACTAACACACATGTGCACACCACACACACACTCATATACATACCATACACAGCACACACACCCCACATACGCACACACACACACTTCCCTGCCACCTTCTGGGCCCACCTCTCCCTCACTGTCCTGCCTTTGCCCTGGGGCCCAGGAAAGGACGTGCACCCACTAAATGGTTTGGAGTTTCCTCGGCACAGATCATCCTCCATAAAACATAATTCGACGTGACTCCACGCCAGGGGCCCCAGCGGGATAGAGAAGACAGTGCTGCAGGCTTGCCTAAGCCTTTGAGCCCCTCCGGGCGGGGGTACAAGGGGAAGGGACAGATGGCAGGGAGGTGCCCTCCTGTCCACCAGGGGCATGAGGAGAGGGGGCCCAGAGGAGGCGCACAGCTGCAGCCGGGAGGCTGGAGAACAGGGCACTTGGGTTGGGCTTTGAGAGATGGGCCAGACTTCAGGAAGCTGATAACAGGGGCATCTTCCTACCCTGCCCGGGGGACATTCCTTCCTGTCCACTCCCTCCCAACTCCACTCGGCAGAGAGCAGGGAGCTGGGTTTGAAGCCGCCGTCTGGGGGGGATAGGGTGGATGATACAGAAAGATAACCTGTGCAGTGCTAACCATCTGGGCTGGGATCTGCTGGTTACAGGGACTTTGCCCTTGGGGCTAAGCCGGTCACCGAGGGGCTCCATGACACAAAAGCAGTGGTAGAAGTGAGGAGGGAGGGAACAAAGACTGCCACAGTGCGTTTGCGGGCTTTGCCCCAACTCGTCTAATAGACAGCTAACGAGCGGCACACTGGCCCTCATCATCCTCCGTTAACGAGAGGCCACCAGGCCCCACCAGGACTGGTTCCTCACCTGAGGTCAGGTGACTACGACCTTGCTCACACTGTAGACGAGGAAACTGAGGCTCAGCCGCTGGAGGGACTCCCCTAGAGAACTCACCTGGCAACTAGCAGAGCCTGAATTTGAGCCCCCATTCACCTGGTCCCTCCTTCCCCACAGCCCTCAGCTCCTGAGACAGGAAGGCCCCATCTTTGGACCAGGAAGTCCTTTCCTAGGCAGGCACAAAGAACCACACAGCTCACGTGGGCATGTCACAGGGCATGAAGTCTCTCAGGCCATCATCTCTAATCCTCACAACAGCTCTGTAAAGTCGACAGGGCCAGGCGCTATGCCCATTCTACAGACAAGGACCCAGGTCCGGACCCAGGTGGGTGGGGCTCCCGCCGTGCACCAGGCTGTGACAAGGACACACACGGAGAATGGGGCTCGGAGACGCCTGGGCAGCACAACGCTGTGCTTGTGGCACTTTAGAACCTCGGATGGTAACGGGTCTACAAATCCCATCCACTGCCCCAAGGAGGCGCCTGAACCTCGGCCGGCAGACCACCAGTGCCCCCATGCCAACGCAACTGGGCAAGCCCGTGCAGAAGGGTGTTAGGCCCAGCCCGACCCAACACTCCAAAGTCACCTCGTGGAGTGGGGACTTCCATGAAGCCGGACGGGAGAGGGGAGGGATGGCAAATAGAGCCAGGAGGGAGGACGGTCCAGGCTCAGGAACTGCAATGGGGAGACTTCACAGGCCGGGTGGGGAGACAGTGTCACGCCAGCACTCACGTCCACAGCCCACAGCCCGCTCTGACACACAGGGTGCCGGGCGTGGGCATGGTGGATGGGGACGTAGGGAGCTCCAGAGGCATGCAGATCTTTTGATTTATTTCCTTGTTCCTGTTCCTGGGGGGCTGATGGTGTCACATGCATGTCTGGGTCCAGAATTGCACAATAGCGGTCTGGAGAATGGACAGTTTGGCTCCTGTCCATCCCTGCATGCCAGCTGGGACACCACCCGGCCCCTTAGCTCCTGCTCTTCCACCTGGTCCCCACGGCACCCTGCTCAGGTATCTGCCCCCGAACCTGCCGTAGCCCCACAGTCCAGGGGGGCCTAACCCCCTCTTGCCGCTGCTCCAGGGAGCGGGGAGGCCCAGCTCCCAGGCTCCTGGGTCAGCGTCGGCCCCCAGCTCCTCGGACCTCCACCCCAGGCCCCAGGACCTTCCCTCTGGCTTGGTCCTACTCCGTCAGACTCCTGGCCCCTCTGCCCACTCCCCACCTGGCCTGGGGAGGAGCCTGCTGCCCATGTTCCCAGCCAGCGAGGTCCACACACACTAGACAGACAGCCCTGCTCTTAGGATGGACCAGGTGGCCTCTTGCTTGGCCACCTTGGTGGCGGAGCGTGGGGTGCCTGAGTGAGTGCTGCACTACACCAAAAAAACCAAACCCATTGCCACTGAGTCAATTCCAGCTCATAGCGACCCTATAGGGCAGAGCAGAATTGCCCCATAGGGTTTCCAAGGAGCACCTGGTGGATTCGAACTGCCGACCTTTTGGTTACCAGCCATAGCTCTTATCCACTACTCCATGGAATTGGAAAGAGCCCTTCCCTTCCACTGAGCTGGCCGGGTGCAAGTCAAGAAGAAGAGAAGGTGCAGGCAGGTGTGGACAGGTTTAGGGGAGACTGTGCATAAAATGGAGCCCTGGTGGTACAGTGGTTAACAGCTACGGTGAGCTACGGCTGCTAACCAAAAAGTCGGCAGTTCGAATGTACCAGCTGCTCCTTGGAAACCCTATGGGGCAGTTCTACCCTGTCCTATAGGGCCAGAATTGACTTGATGGCAACAGATTTGTGTGTCTGTGTGTGTGTGCACACGCGTAAAATGCTGCCAGAAGGGCTGGGGCTACAGGTGGGATGCATGGTTTTGCTTTTGGTTTGGGTCTTTAACAGCCATGATCTGCTTTGGGGTGATGACGAGGTGCTGTCTCCTGACTCCAAACCCAAGCCCCATGTCCTCTTGCCCCTCCCTTGTTTTTTTCCATAGTGGGGACAAGTCATTCATGGAGTCCGGGGCCTAGGGACACGGCCCAGCATGGAGATCCCCTCCTTGTCAGACGGCCCACGCACCTTGTCCCACCCGCCTAAGTCTGTGGCTTCTCAGAGCTCTGGAGTCACCACAGTGGCGATCTCGGCCCTCTCCCGCCCAGGACAGACCCCAGGTGATGTGCCCCTTGGCTTGGTCTGGCTGTGTGATCACAGACAGATGGACAGAACCTGAGAGAGACAGGCCCTTCTGCTGGAGGCAGGGGTCCTGTGCCTGGGATGGCAGAGCTGCCGGGCAGTGGAGAGGGGATCTGGGGACTGGGGAAGGGGAGCCCTGGTGTCTGCAGCCGGGACACTAAAAGGATGTGCCCTGCCCAGGCCCATGAGAGACTTCTGGTTCAGTTGGGACCGCAGTGTCCTGACCACTGGAGGCTCTCTCCACACGGCCTCCCCCACTGCCCGCCCTTCACGACCCAGCACCCCCCATCCACAGGCGTCAAGCTCCCCCAGGGCTGGGACCTGCCCATTCAGCGGCTTCTCCTCCCAGAGAGACAAGATGGGGGAAGGACTGGGGAGAGGCAGGGCAGAGGCGCAGCTCTGGAAGGAGGAGGCCTGGGCTCTGCTGAGAGCAAGAGACCAAGAGGGGGCAGAGAAAGAGGCTTGGGGACCAGGGCAAGCAGGCTCCCGAGTGTCTGACACCCTCCTTCACCCCACTGACCCTGGAGGGCCTGGGACACCAGCCTGGGGCTGGGCTGGCTGTGGGGACCTCACAGAGCCAGGCTAGGTCAGGGATCATCACACATGACTTCCCAGGCCAGCAGGGGGTGTGGAAACGAGACCCTCAAAACCACTGAGTGGGCTGAGGGTGCCAGAGGCGGGGGGGCAGGGGGGATGGTGGTGATACAGTGAGAGCCAGCCGCTGGTGGCAGGGAAGGGACAAGAGTCAGGGACACTCACAGACGAATGTCCCCATCTGCCTTCGAGGCCCATTATGAAAGAGGAAAAGTTTCAGGACGAAGATGCCTGTGAGAAATCTCGACTGCCCAGAGGATGCCAGAAAACAGAAACGCAGACACACACACACAGATACACAGCGCTAAGACACACACACAGATACACAGCACTAAGACACACACAGATACACAACACTAAGACACATAACAGACACACAGACAACACACACACACAACACTTAGACACACAGATACACACCACTCAGACACACACTGAGAAACACAACACCCAGACACACAACACTCACAGACACACAACACTCACACACAGAGACACACAGACACAGACCCATAACACTCAGACACACATACAGACAAACAACGCTCAGACACACAGATACACACAAACAACACTTGGACACACAGACAGACACACAACACACAGACACACAACCCTCGGACACACATAGACAACACACAACGCTCAGACACACGACACTCAGACATGCATACAGACACACAGACACACAACATACTCGTGCATTCTCATATAAAATACCCCATGTTGATATGTGTCAAATACTTGGTGGGTGCCTCTGAGTGGGGGACTGGGCTGCAAGGGTGCTGTTCTCAGGTCTCTGCCCCTCCTACTCCCACCCCAGTTTGGCTCTCAGCCTCTTCCTGTTGGCCCCCTCCCAGCTGTTCAAGGAAGCACTGGAGCCTGAGGTCTGGTGGACAAGGTCCCCGTGGCGGAGGCTAAGACGGGCAGGAGTGGAGTGGTGTTGGGAAATGAGGGCTGGGGGTCGGGGCGGGCCACATCAGCTTGGGGGACGGGAAGGGGGGCCAGGGACTAACATGTTTTAGGGGAAATGCCTGCCAGTTCTGCAGTATTCGGACCCCGAGCCGCATAGAGTGAAGTGCTTTGTGTACACACAGCACCACACGTGACTCATTTCCTCAGAACAGCAGGGCCCTGGGCAGACTAGGAGCTTGGAGGGCATGCAGCACAGAGTGCCGTGGGGGCAGCGACAATCTACACAGGGGCCCAGGGCCCAGCTCCCGGCCCAGCATCTCCGCTGTGTCATCCTGCCCCAGGCCCTGGGTGGCCAGGGCTCTGTGTGTGTGTGCACGCACATGTGTGAGGTGTGTGTGCATGGATGCCCCGGGCCCTGGGAGGTCTTGGTTCTGCGTGTGCATGTGTGGGGTGTGTGTGCATGGATGCCCAGGCGCTGGGTGGCATCCGTGACTGTATGAGTGTGTGTGGTGTGTGTGTGCACCTCTGTGACTGTGTGTGTGTGTGAGTGTTTTCATGCATGGGTATCTGTGTGCGTGGTGTATGTTTGTGTGTGTGCATGCCATGTTGGTGTGGTGTGTGTGTTTACGTGTGTGTGTAATGTGTGTATGTGCATGCTCATGCATGCTGTGTGGGTGCCTGTGTGCACACTCTCACCTGCTGACCTCTCACTCCTTCTGCAGGCTTTATGAGCTGGCTCTCCAGAGTTTGTGAACCCGGCGACCGGAACAAACTCCAGGCTGAGTGAGCAGTGGATTCCACCTCCCTGCCCTCCCTGCCCTCCCTGCCCTCCCTGCCCTCCCTGCCCTGTGGCTCCATCCTGGCGGT
Organism: Trichechus manatus latirostris; assembly: GCF_000243295.1. NCBI lineage: Eukaryota > Metazoa > Chordata > Mammalia > Sirenia > Trichechidae > Trichechus > Trichechus manatus. Next base: position 5,713,269 of record NW_004444029.1, read on the forward strand.
CCAGTGCCTCAGCGCGGGCCAGCCCTGCTCATAGACAGGAGCACTAAGGAGACACCCTCCAAGAGATTTTGGGGGGATTCAGGAAGATGACTGGGGACAAAGGGGGAAAGAACTGAGACTCAGAGAGTCCACATACCCCTGAGATCTGAACACCCAGGCCCCAGACCACACACCACACACACACACACACGTGCACACACACACACACTACACACATGCACACCACGCACAATCACACACCACACACACCACACACACACCAAATGCGCATGCACATCACATGATTACACACCACACACACCGAAAACACATGCACATCACACACCACACACATCTACACACACACTCACACACCACATATACACACAACACACTCTCACACACATACCACACACAACATACACACAATCACACCACACATGTACATGTCACACACGTGCACCCCACATATACAAACCACACACTGTCACACACACACCACACACTCGCACACCACATATACACACCACACACACTCTCACACACACCACACTCACACCACATACACACTCTGCACACTGTCACACACACCCCCCACATACACTCACACAACACACACACAATCACACAACACATATATATACCACACACACTCACATTCTCTCTCACAAACACCTCACACACAATCACACACCACACATGCACACTACACACACAACACATATACACACCACACACTCACACACTCTATACGCACACTCACACGCATACATCACATACATACCCCCCACACTCATACACCCACACACTCACTCACACTCATACACTCACTTTCTCTCTCTCTCTCTCTCTCACACACACACACACACACACACACACACACACACACACACACACACACTAGCCCAGAAGTTAAAGCCAAGGGAGCAGAGATACAATGGCAGGGAGACAGAGGAAAATAGAAAGATCTAGAACAAGCAAAAAAGAGGGACAAAGCTAGAATGAGTAAATACTTGAATCTGTATTTATAAACAATTTTTGCCCTAAACCAGTGGTTCTCGACCTGCTGCAATGTCTGGGGACATTTTTAGTTCTCACAACTGGGGTGGGTGCCACCTTCTATCATGAGTGGGGGCAGGGCTGGTGCTGACCCTCCTGCAGCACCCAGGGTGGCCCCCATCCCAGAGAACCATCTGGTCCAAATACCAACGGTGCTCGGTGCAGAAGCCCCTAAAGGCACAGACCAGCATCAACACTCCTGGCCCCAGACCAGGTGAGTCCCGCATGCCTGATACCTGCACACCCGCGGAGCCTTTCTGACGCCTACCCTACGGTGTGGCCACCAGAAGCAGTCATGCTGACCCACATACATGCCCCCCGGCAGATCCTCAGGGCCTGACTTCCACCGAGAGCTGGCAGCTCAGCCTGAGGCAGGAAGAACTGGTCAGAGCGGCCTCGCCTGGGCATGTCCAGCCTGTTCGAGGCGCTGTCCAGGCACTGCCTCAGGTCCCTCTGGCCGTTGGCCCTGATTTCTGCCGTCGCCCCAGGACTGGATGGGAAGCCATCCTGAGGTCAGGGCTGTCCTCTGTCCACTACCCCCAGATAAGGACATTGAGGTGGACAGTGACCTGCCCAGTGTCACAAAAGTCTGCATAATTTGGAGATGGGGCCCCGGGCTCGGAGCAAGCAGCTGTCTCTCGAAGAGGGCCAGGCACTGGGGTCCTTCCTCTCCCCACTCCCACACCCAGCGCCCAGGGCCTCCAGTGTGTGGACGCGCACGGCAGGTTCCCTGTGTGGAGGGGCTGCCCACCTCCTTCTCTCAGCAGAAGGGACACAGGCTTCCCGAGCAACCCGCCCCTGGGGACCACCAGGAAGGGGCTTCCTTCCTGGGACACCCTCAGCAACCCGCCCCTGGGGACCACCAGGAAGGCACAGCGGCCCTGGCTTTAATCAATGAGAGACTGGAGAATGAAGGCAGCTGAGGGGCAGCATCGGTCCCAGGGTGGTGATACCACCCGTGGCCTGTCCTGCCCTGCCCGGCCTTTTACCCACGTCCGAGTACATGATGTTGGTCCAAGAACTGACAGCACCTTGTTGGCAGAAGCCGGTGTCCAGCAAACTCCCTCCCCTCCCCCGTCCCACTCTGAGTCCATCCTGAAACTCCCATCTGACCAGGGCACAGGCAGCACCAGGAGGAAGCTAAGGCGGGAAGAGAGAGTGGGAACACAACTGGTCCTCCCGCCCCCACAGGTACCTTCCCCACTTCCCCCTCCCCCACTGGCCCGAGTGGGGTCTCTGCCTGGACTTAAGGGGCCAAGAAGCTGGGTGGGTCAGCCAACAAGCACGGCTAATGAGCACAAAGTTCCTGGGTTCAAGGTTTGGGTTCTAGTGCCCTCCTCTCCGCCCTCTGCACCCGCTGATCCCTGGGCAGGTGAGGAAGCTGCTAATCTAGACAGTGTTTGCTCAGGGGGCTGGGGCCTGGCTCTGGGCCAGCGGCAGGGACCCAGGAGCTTTCCACCAGCGGCCCTCCAGAGAGGTGGCCTCCTACCCTTCACCCAGCCACTCTGCTCGGCATCTCAGCCCCCTTCTGCACTGCACACACACCACACACACCACACACACCAAACACACACCACAGATACACTCCATACACACAAACACCACACACACACCATAGATACACACCACATACCACACACACTACACACACACCACACACACACCACACACACACCACACACACACACCCTCCACACACACACCATGCACACATACCACAGATACACACCACACACCACACACACACCACAGATACACACCATAAACACAAACACCACAGATACACAACTCACACACACAACACAAACCACAAGTACACACCACACACACACCAGATACACTGCACAGATACACACCACACACAGACACCACACAAACCACAGATACACACCCCCATACACCAGACGCACTCCACAGATACACATCACACGCACAAACACCGCATACACCACACAAACCACAGACACACACCACACACACCACAGATACACATAAACACCACACACACCCCACAGATACATCCCACACGCCCCACAGATACACGCCACACACCCCACAGATACATATCACACACACCAGAGAGACACACCGCACACACTGCACACCACACACACACCACAGATACACACCAAGATACACACCACACGTGCACCACACACAGACCACACACACTCCACAGAGACACCCGACACAGGCACACCACACATCCAGATACATACCGCATACACATGCCACACACAGCTCATGTGCACACCCCACTCGGTGCAGATACACATCACATATATACACCGCACACGCCCCACAAACACTACATATACACACCACACTCACCACACACCCACCACACAGATGGACCACGAACACCACATATACACATCACACACCTACCACACACACGTACACACCGCAAACACCACACCACACACCACATACACACACGCCACACCCACATGCTACACTACACAGACCACATACTACACACACCGCACACTCATACTATACGCTCACACCATACACACACAAACACACACAAACACATTGCACACCACATGCACACAAGCTGCCTCTCTGCCTCCAGCTCTCTGAAGCAGAGACTGACAGGCAGACAACGAACAGGAGAGCCGGGAGCAGGGTAGCCTGCGTGCACCGCCGGCCGGTCGCTGGCCTCTGAGAGTCAGGGCCTCATCTCTTCTCGTCTCTCGGAGGGGACGGCTCCCAGCCCTCTCGTGTCAGAGTCCCAGTAGTGGGACCAGGGGCGGTCTGTGCCAAATCACCTGGGTGAGCCTGTGCAGCCACTTCACTCTCTGGAACGGTGGGCGTGAAGGCAAGTGGACAGCAGGAAGGAGGAAGGCTGGAATCTTGCCTCTGCCACTCACTGTCACGTCAGCACCAGGGACTTCTGTCCCCATGGTGAGCTTCGGACACCCAGGCCCCTCACAGGCCCAGGGTGAGCTGCATGGGGCACTTAGTGAGGGCCCCCCACCCTCACCCCCACCCCAAGGTTGCCAGAGAACACACACATGCAGTGTTTGGGACAGAGTTACCCTAAAACAACGCTTCACTGTTTACCTGAGTTTCAGATTTGACTGGGCATCCTGGATTTCACCAGGGAAGCCACCGCGGTGCTGGGGAGGGTCCTGGAGGGCCCAGAGCAGGATTTGCAAACCACAGGGGGCGCGGGGCAGATCCGTCTCAGCCCCTTTGCATCTGGGCCTGCGACCGCGTGTCTTTTAACTGTTTAAAGGGTTGTGAACAACAGGCGAAGAAGAGTGTGCACCAGGGCCTGTGGCCAGCAGACCTAAAACGTTTACACTGGTTATCTTCCGGCCCTTTGGAGAAAAGTCTGCGACCCTTGCTCCTCAGAGCTGAAAATGGGTAAGGGGCTAGGAGGGGGGCGAGGAGGCTGAAGGGGGCGGAGGGGGGCTCAGAAGATCCCCTATTTGCGCACCTTTCTGGGCCGGGAGATGCGGGAGGGCGAGGAGGACCCCCCCACTGGAGGCTGGAGAGGTAAACAGATCCCGGGAAAGGTGGTGTGGGGCCTAGGTCTCCTCCTCCCCCCACCCTCAGCCCCTCCGGCCAGCCTGACCTGTCCTGGCCTTTCTAAGAAAGGTCACAGGGTGTCCCAAAGTCGGGGGAGGCCCGCCATCCCCCAGTGGCCTGGGGGCAGGGAGAAGGCCATGCCGGCGTTTGCGCAAGGCCAGTGGCCAGGTGCGTGCCTGTCTCTTTAATCGCAGGTAATTTGGAAGGAGGAGTGTCCCGGCTCCCGCTTTCGGGCCGGCCCCAGTTCCTGCCAGGACACCAGAGTCTGTCATACGTGGGACGCGCGGCAGGACGGGGCCTCCGCAGGGCGAGGGCGGGCCGGGCCTGCGGGGCGCTGGCGGGGTGCGGCCCCGGCCCCAGCGCCTCGGGGAGCCGGCCCCCTGCCCCATGGGGCTCAGCGCCCCGGACAGGGGGCTGCTGCTCCGCCTGTGGGGCAAGCTCGGCGGATGGGTCCAGAGCCGCGAGGCTTGGGTGCAGAGCCGCGACGAGCAGCTCCTGCTGCAGCAGCAGAGGTAAGCGGCCCCGACGCACGGTCCGCCGCCTCCGCGCGGCTCCTGGGCGCGCTCGCAGGAGAGGCCGGCTGTGCTCGTGGGCCGAGCGAGAGGAGGCGCCGGCAGGACTCAGGTGCTCGCAATTCCTGAGATGCGATTCCATCGGGAAGCGGCCGGTGAGCTGCCCCCGCCGGCCCTGGCTGCGCCCTGTAGGGGTGCTGGCATTGTCCCCCACCGAGAGGTGCTGGCGGGTAGGAGATGCTTGCACACCTGTCCTCCTTCTGCCCTGGAGGTGTCTCCCCAGAAACAGAGTGAATGTGTGAACGGCCGTGTGGTGAGTGGATGGATGGGTGGAGGGATGAAGCAGACAGGTGCTAGTAGTAAGACAAAATGCCGTGGTGGTCACGACTGTCCACTTACGTCCTCAGACTAGGCCAAGGCCCCTCTCCCCACTGGGCTCTGGGGGGACAAAAGCCTGCACCCAGCTTGAACTTCCGCTCCCCTCAGAAAACACTAGCAACTGACCAGATACCAGATGTGCTGAGACCCGTGGTCCTACTCTCCTAGGCCAGCTTGGGGAGTTGGGGAGGCCTTAGCGTTGAGCCCCAAGGAGTGGCACATAGAGCTTCCAGCCCTGAAAACTTCTCCAAGCTCCATCGCTGCCCCCCACCCCACCACGGCAGCTTAGGAGCTGGAGAGAAGGGGAAACTGAGGTACCCGGGCTACCCGTACCTGTCTCCAAGGTCTCCCGTGGCCTTCCCCACCAGGGCAGCCTCTAGCAGGGAGTCTTCCCTACCAGGGCTTCGTCTCCCGCCCTGGAGCAGGCAGATAATAGGTTCCCCGTCACAGCGTGTGTGCCCGGGGGCTCTCTCCATCCCCAGAAGGCGAGGCCTGCCTGGCCTAGCCAGGGGCTGGGGCGGCTTGGCCAGTTCTCCCTCCTTTGTCTGAAGGATCTTGGGCTGGGCTGTGTTCCTTCTGTGGGTTCTGGCTTTCCCATCTGTTTCTCCTGGTAGCTGCCCACCTCTCCCCGCCCCAGGCCTGGGAGGGTAGGGGCTAAGCACATCTTTGGCTGATGACATCTTGGGGTGACAGAGTGGTATCATTGTTAGACAACGGGCCACCCCATTCCACTCATCCCCCTCCCACTCCCAGGACCCCCGGGGCTGGAGGAACCAGGCGCAGAAAGGCCCAGAGGTCTGGGAGGGTGGGGGCTCCCTGGGAGTCGTGTGAAGGTGGAGACAGGGGGGCATGCGGGGTGGGCTGCTTCCACTTGGCTTTTCAGAGAACCCCCTTCCCTGGCCATCTGGCCCACTCCACGCCCTGTTGACCCTCTCCTCCCTGGACACGGGTGCCAGGCCTTGCTTCCCCTTGGGTGGGCATGGCCCAGAGGACCCTGACCTGGCCTGGGAGGGTCAGCAGACAGATCAGCAGTGAGCACATATGTGGGGACAGCATGGACGGATGAGGGGAGGGGAGAAAGGACCATGTGCTGGGGGCTGTCACCCCGTTACCCACATATGCGCAGGGCAGGCCCAGAGCTAGTCAGAGGATGGGAGTCTGCGGGAGGAGGATGGGGGCTCCACGCGCCTCTCTCTGGATCTTGGTCAGCGGCCCCTGTGCTGTGCCCCACGTTTTGGCGTCCTTGCCGAGCTCTTCCCTGGCTCCATTTCTTCTGGGTCACCTCTCCCTCGGCCTTGAATTTTTCTTGTTTCCTGACATTCACTTTATTAGACATGTATCAGTCGCAAGGCCTCCACTAGGGTTCGCGGAAATGAAGATGGCATCTCCCTGCTCTCAGGGCGCTCACACTTGGGCTAAGCGAGCCCAGTGACTGTCATGAGGAAGACGGAATGCCAGGCGCAGAGAGGAGGGAGCTACTGGGGGCATGCTGGGGCTTCCCAGGGGGCCCTGACTCCATGTCCCTCCAGGCTGGCTCCTTGGCCCTGAGCCGCTGGGCAGGAAGGCAGGGAACACGGGGCTTCCTTTGTGGTGGGCAGCTCTGACGTTGTGTGTAAATATCTATAAGAGAGAGCACAGACCCTCAGTGTATTCTGCCCGCCCTGCCTCAGTCAACACACATACACGTACACACATATGCACAGGCACGCTCCCATACGTACAGCACACAAACACGCATTACACACACCACACACCACATCACACACACCGCACATGCACACATGCACACTCTCACACTCACACCCACACCACACACAGACACACCATACACACTGCACATACACACTCTCACACTCACACGCCACACACAGACACACACACCACATCACACACACCACACACACCACACCATACTCACTGCACATACACACACACACATCCACACCACACATCCACTGCACACACTACACACACCCACCACACCACACACACACGCATACTGCATGCACTACACTCACTCTCTCACACACACACAGCACACACACATACACCACACCACATACACTAAACTCACACCGTACACACCACACACATCACACATATGCATGGGCACACATGCACACATACCACACACATGCACACAACAACAAATATGCTACACACCCCATACACAGTCCCACACACACAAGTTCCTCACACACCCTCCCACACCCACACCACACATGCACACCAATGCACACGCATGCCCACTGACGCACAGGAGCTGCCAACACCAAGCTTCCCAGGGCTTCACCTTCCTCATGGCGCCTCCACGACCCGGCTGGGGGGGAGCTGGCACTGGGAGTGCCCGGCCTGGGCCTCTCCCCACACCTGACTGCTCTTTGCTCTATCTGTGGTCACTGCTCTGCCCCACCCCCGCCCCAACCCCGAGAAAAATCGAGAAGAACCATAAACTAGAAGAACCACATAATTCATGGTGAGCCAGGGCTGGGCTCTGGCCAAGCATCTACTTTAACTCTCTGTGTGTTTAGGAGATATTTGGTGGTGCAGCCTCAGTCTCCTTCTCTGAGAAATGGGGAGAACTATTCATCCCCGCCACAGGGTGGTAAGGGCCCCGGTGACCATATGCTGCTCTGCAAACTGCAGAACCCACTCCACAAACAGGGTGGGTGTGTCAGACATCACGGTCACAGCGGGAGCTAGAGGGGCCACAGTCTCCCTCGTAACACCACTGGGTCCCCTGGAGCCCGGGCTCAGAGCTTCCATGCTGGAGACCCCTCCCAAGAAGCTGGCTGCTCTGAGCCGGTGGGGAAGGGGGGCTTGGGGAGGAGCCAGGGGGCCACGTGTGTCAACACCAGTCCCTGTCAACTAACCCTCATCAGACACCGGTCAGCACGGAGAGTAGGGACAGAAAGGCAGCAGGCGGGCCAGTCCTAGCTCAGCCTCTGCGGCTCAGACACGTCAGTTCAGAGCTCCGGTCACTTTCTCCATCCACCAGAGGAAGAGATGAGACTAGATTTCTGGGGACTTCAGACTGAAATTCTGACCTGACCTCTCCTCCAGATACTTGACCTTGCCTTGCTCCACAGCAGCCCCGCCAGGCTTCCCTTGGGCACTGTCTGCTGGCGTCCAGACAGGCACGGACTTGCAAGTGCGCAGGCGCCAAGGAGGGGTGGGGCACTAGTGGCCCAGAGGGATCCCCGAGGGGGACTGTTGATGTCTTCATTCAAACGAAAGACGCCTGCGTGTTTTTGTACTAGGAACTCAGCTGGGATTTCCACCAGACTAATGATTGAACCAGGTATGTCCCTGAGTGGCACAAATAGTTAAGCGCTCAACTACTAATCTAAAGGTTGATGGTTTTGAACCTACCCAGAGGCACCTTGGAAGACAGGCCTGGCAATCTGCTTCCCAAATGTCACAGCTTTGAAAACCCTATGGAGCAGTTCTACTCTGCACACATGGGGTCATCGTGATTCAGAATCAACTCAGGGGCAACTGGTTTGGTTTTTTTTGGTTTGGAATAGTCAGCCAGGGTCCCCGGGTGGCGCAACCTGTGTGTGCTTGTCTAGGTGGCTTAGTGGTTAAGAGACTGGCTGCTAACCAAAAGGTCGGCAGTTCGAATCCACCAGGTGCTCCTTGGAGAAACCCTATGGGGCAGTTCTACTCTGTCCTGTAGGATTGCTATGAGTCGGAATCGACTCGACGGCAACAGGTTGGTTTGTTTTTTTTTTTGGTACTAATCAAAAGGTTGGCGGTTCAAACCCACTCAGTGGCACCATGGAAGGAAAACCTGGTGATCTGCTTTCGTTAAGATCACAGCCAAGAAAACCCTGTGGAGGCAGTTCTGCCCTGTAACACATGGGCTGCTGTGAGTCGCAATCCACTTGACGGCAATGGGTTTGCTCTGTGATTTTAAATGTTAAACTGGACCGTTCAATTTTATAAGCAATTGTCCAGTAAAATAAGCCTGGGGACACCTTTCCTACTATTATAATTTCCGATTTGCTCCATGCTTTCTTTCTGGGGTTTAAGAGGGGGCTTAAAGGGCTTCACCTTTCTGTTTCTCCCTTAGTTGAGTATGTAATGATCTGTCAACAAACATGTGTGGAGACTTTCTAATTTCTTTTAATGCGAAGACTCCCTTTTTCATGGATTTTGAGTAATTAGGCCTCTAAGTTAGAGTTTCTCAACCTCAGCATTGCTGACATTTTGAACCAAATAACCCTTCGTTGCAGGCGGAGGGGGCAGCTGTCCTGCACACTGAAGGATGTTTAGCAGCATCCTTGCCCTCTGCCCACCTGATGCCAGTAGCACCCTCCCCATTGTGACAAGCAGGTACTGCAAACGTCCCTTGGCGGGGAGGGGAATTGTTCCACCCAAAAACCATTGCTTTAAACCCGCTGTTTGTAAATAAGACATTCCAGTCATCATTTCTGATTTCGCGTCTTCTGCAAAATAAGGTCAAAGCTCCCCCTGGAAGGGAGAGAGTACCATTCAGCCATTCAAACTAGAAGATATTTTATTAGTACCTCCCCTCTCCCTGTCCTCCCAGGGAGGTGTCTGTGGCACCTGGGGAAGGTGTGTGGGATTTGGCTGCAGATCTAAATTCTGTGATGGGCTGTCTTGAGGGGTGGGGAGAAACCACTCCTTTTCTTTGCTCTTCCTTTATGGGGCCCAAGAGTAGCTGGGGCTTGGAGGTCAGGCTTCCTTCCTGCCAAGAACATGAGCCGGGCTTTCTCTGCTGCCCCCGTATGGCTGTCAGGTAGTATTGCAAGTAATAGCTCTGCCCTAGCCCCTCAGGACACCGCCACTCTCTGCTGGATTCTGGAGTTTGCCCCAGAGGAGGCCAGTTCTCTACAAAACAGCTGGGTTGGCCATAGCTGGCTCTTCACCCCAGAGTGTGGTCTGACCAGAGTTGCCAGATACAATACAGGAGGCCTAGTTAAAGTTGAATTTCAGATAAACAACGAATAAGTAGTATAAGTATATCCCAAATATTGCATGGGATGCACTTATACTAAAAAAAAAAAAAAATTCACATTCCTTGATTATGTAAAATACAAATTTAACTGGAAACCCTGTATTTTATTTGCTAAATCTGGCAATCCATGGTCTCACAGTGGGATGTGTCTTTCCCCCCCACATAGGGCAGTCAACAGGGGTAAGAGAAGGAATACGTGGGGAAAGGAGGTTTGTGGAGGTGTTGACAGGTGCCAGTGATGGTTAGGGACCAAAAAGTCATCTCCAGTCCTCCCACTGGCTAGTCCCTCGCTCAAATCTTGAGGAGCAGGGAGCCGAAGTCTAGACTCGGTAAGGTGCCCCTCGGTTCCATTTTGTGCTTGGCCGGTAACCTTTCACACATTTCTTCAAAATGGGGCACCAAACTAGAAGCCAGTTGGGGGCAGGCAGGGAAGGGATGCAAAGACAAGAATATGAGAAGCTGGGCTGTATGCCCCCGAGTCCCCAGAGCACAGAGGAAGAGGCGGGTGCCACTTACAGCACCCACCGAAAACGCTGAAGTCAAAGGAAGGCCAAGGACGGAGTGTACAGTATGCTGGGGAGTACGTGTGTGTGTATGTGAGCGTGTGTGTGTGAGTGTGTGTGTATGTGAGTGTGAGTGTGTGAGTGTGTATGTGAGCGTGTGTGTGAGTGTGTATGTGAGTGTGAGTGTGTGTGTGTATGTGAGTGTG
>NW_004444029.1:5724529-5748614 GCF_000243295.1 Trichechus manatus latirostris
ATGTGAGTGTGAGTGTGTGTGTGTATGTGAGTGTGAGTGTGTGAGTGTGTATGTGAGCGTGTGTGTGAGTGTGTATGTGAGTGTGAGTGTGTGTGAGTGTGTATGTGAGCGTGTGTGTGTGTGTATGTGAGTGTGATTGTGTGTGTATGAGTGTGTATGTGAGCGTGTGTGTATGTGAGCATGTGTGTATGAGTGTGTGTGTGAGTGTATGCTAATGTGTGTGAGTGTAAGTGTATGCTAATGTGTGGGAGTGGGAGTGTATGGTAATATGTATGAATGCTGTGTGTGCTAATGTGTGTGTGAGTGTAGGCTAATGTGTGAGTATGTGTATGTGTGAATGTTTATGTGTGTGAGTGTGTGGTAATGTGACTGCACGTGTGTGTATGTGTGTGGGTGTATGAGTGTGTGTGTGTCTGTGAGGTATGAGTGTGTTAATGTGTGTGTGTATGTGTGTGAATATGCATGAGTGCATGTGTGTGAGGGTGTGAGTGTATGTGTGTGTGTTTGTATTTGTGTGAGTGTTGCAGAAGGCTTTATTTGCTTTTCCCCTAGTCCTGTGAGGGCTCTGAGATATCTGGGTTGGGGAGACTTGGGTGGCAATGATTGGGAAAGGTGGAGAGGGTAGAAAACGCATTTCCCAGCTCTGCACGACAGGGCAGCGTACTGTCCGCACCTCGATTGTATGTTTGCTTAAGGTTGCCTTAAAGGGGCTGGCTGATGGAGATAATGAGGAGGCAAGAGAGCCAAAACGCCTGCTGGCCCTGGTGGGGATTGCTCATTCCCCAGGCATTTTAGTGAGGGTCCACAGTCGGCTACGCATGCTTCTAAGTATGGGGCGGGGTTGGGGGCAAAGCATGCAGTGAGCAGCGGATTCGGGGTGGAAGGAGCACTGTGGGCATGGCTTAGGGAGCATGGGTGTCCTGGGGTGCAGGCATGTGGTGAGAGAAGGAGCAGGTGCAAAGTCATTGCCCAAGGACGCCAAAGGACCTCAGTGTTCCTGATCCTGGGCATCTCAGGGCCCTGGGGCTTCGTAAGCTGGGCAGCTGTGATTGAATCTGCCATTTAGGAAGATGATGGTGGCAGCAAGGTGAAGGGTGGCTGAGGGGCAGGTAGGACACAGGGAAACTCTTTAGCCTACTCTCAGGCTACAGAATGAGTTCTCAGGTTAGTGAGGGTGGGCAGCGGTAAGGAGGCAGGGATCTAGGAGAGAGAGGACTTTAAAGGTTGGGGGCAGGGCTTGGGGCTGGCATGTGGGTGAGGGGAGCCGGGCTAAGGATGGGGAGATGTGGAAGCTCCCACCGTCCCACCCGCCCTAGTCTGGGAGAATTCGGCCCAACGTGGCTTTTGTAAGTCACAGGGTTGGCGCTCTGTGCATAGGTAGGCTTACTTCATTCCCTCCCGTAGAAAGTCCAAACAGCTCTGGGCTGAGAGAAAAATTAAATAAGAGGTTCCCATGTATCTTAGTAAGAGCTCTGGGGCACAACGGTTAAGCGCTTGGCTGGTAATCAAAAGGTCGGTGGTTCGAACCCCCCAGCAGTTCTTCGGGAGAAAGACCTGGCCGTCTGCTCCCGTAAAGATTACAGCCTAGAAAATCCTATGGGACTCTTCTACTCTGTCAAATGGGGTCACTAAGAGTTGGAATCGACTCGACGGCACACAACAACAGCATGTGTCTTAGTTGGAGTAAGTGCTGATTTTAAAAAAGGCTTTCCTTTCGGGGTAAGAATGAGACTGAAGAGATTACTCTGGGGGCTGAGAAGACAGCTTTGCCTAAGCAAGAGAAGCAGGTAACAAGCAGGAAGAGCTAGAATCCGGCTTAAAAACCAAAAAAAACAACGCAAACCTGTTGCCATCGAGTCAATTCCAACTCCTAGTGACCCTACGGGACAGAGTAGGACTGCCCCATCGGGTTTCCTAGGCTGTGATCTTTATGGAAGCAGACTGCCACATCTCTCTCCCGCAGAGCAGCTGGGTGGGTTTGAACTGCCGACCTTTTCGAGTTAGCAACTGAGCGCTTAACCACTGTGCCACCAGGGCTCCTTGGAATCTGACTTAGGGACCCCAAAAAGAGGATCCCCGAATCCTACACTGGGTAAGCTCCAAGAGGGTCAGAGGGCAGGATCGGCCATCCACACCCACGAGCTGGATGACAGAGCCTCTGAATTGTCCTCTGGCTCTGTGGCTCTGTCACTGCTGGTCACAGCATGCCTTCATAGTGCAGATGGTCAGAATGAAGGCGCTCTGGAGGCCCTCCAGGCAGCAGCTGGGGCCTGAGAGGACACTGCTTCCAGACTTTCACGAGCGCCGGTGGAAGGTGCAAACCCTGGAGCTGGCCCCTGACTCATCGCCACAGGGGCCACATGTGGGGGCCAAACGTGAGGGCCACACATGAGGGCCACATGCGGCTCAAGTAGAGCTTCTCAAACGTCAGTGTTCACAAGATTCCGCCAGGACATGGTTAAAAGTGTTAGCAGATTCGGATTCACTGGGTCAGAGAGTGGGCCCGAGAGCCAGCGCGTCTTATACGCTGTCACGTGATGCTGGCAGTCCAGGGTAGCAAGGCAGTGGAGATTAGGATGTGAGAAGATGCGCGAGAGAGAGAGAAAGTGGAGGGAGGGAAGGGACAGAGAGAGACCTGGAGGCAGGCTTTCTCACCTGGACTACTGCTTCTGCCTCGTGGTGGAGCCCTGAAGAAGCTGCTGCAGGGTGGGGGGACCCACGTGCCCGGTTGAGAAGGTGGGGAGGCAGAGCATCAGTGGGGAAACCTGTCACCTCCACCTGTGCACTTCCTGCACAAATCTGAGGGGAAGCCAGGTGACCAGGCAGACAGAACCAGCCTCACCTGGAGGGCGTCTCCGTTACCTAGTGGGGCTACAGCCTCCAAAGCCAACAGGCCGGAGGTGGATGAGGGTGTCGGTGGACTCCACGCCCACTACTGCCCTCCATGCCCTGAGTGCAGATGGCACCCCAGGCACTCAGCTCCCAGCACCCAGCGGACAGACACCAGGCAGTGAGGTCTCCTGCCCAAGCCAAGGGGCAGAACACTGGTTTGGGTGAAAGAGGCCCCGCCACCCTCCAATGGACGGCCCCACCTCTGGCATCAGAGGTCTTATCACCCTCAGTGGGTGTATCTGTAGTGACGGCCAGAGCCACATCCTTCCCTGCATAGCCAGTGCTCGCTGCCCACCTCTTCATCCCTCCCCCACAGGATCTGGGAGTCCCCGCTCCTTCTAGCCGCCAAGGAGAATGATATCCAGGCACTGACCAAGCTCCTCAAGTACGAGGCCTGCGAGCTGCACCAGCGGGGTGAGGGCAGAGCCCAGGACTGCATGGGGGCCCAGGACTGTATGGGGGCCCAGGACTGCATGGGAGGCCTGGGGCCACATGGCGGCCTGTGTCTGCACCATCCCCTCCCCTGCCCCAGAAGCCACAGCCTCTCCCCTCTGTCCCCTCCAGGAGCCCTGGGGGAGACTGCGCTGCATGTGGCCGCCCTCTATGACAACCTGGATGCTGCCCTGCTGCTCATGGAGGCGGCCCCGGAGCTGGTCCGGGAGCCCATGGTGTCGGAGCTGTATGAGGGTGAGGCTGGGCCCAGGGGAGGGAAGGGCCGGCTGCACACTACAGGAGCGGGTGTTTGAAGTCGCCCCCGTGTGGGTGTTTGGGGAGCCCAAGCAAGAACCCGAGCCCTCTGTTCTTTCCTCCCCTCTGTCCGACTCCCTCTTCCTGTCAGTCAAGACTCAGGTCAGCAGGGCTCCTGACCCCGACTTGCCCAGGGGAGAGGGGAAGAGGCAGGCTTTCAGATCCCAGGTTCCCCACCCTCCATCCCGGCCAGCCTGGGGCATGGGCCAGGAGCAGACAGGGCAGGGACCCCATGGGGAACAGACAGCCCACTGATGCTGTCTCCGGCCAGGCCAGACCGCTCTGCACATCGCCGTCGTGAACCAGAACGTGAACTTGGCTCGAGCCCTGCTTGCCCACGGGGCCAGCGTCTCTGCGAGAGCCACAGGGATGGCCTTCCGCCATAGTCCCCACAACCTCATCTACTTTGGTGAGACTTGGGGGGCGGGGCAGGAGGAAGGGATGAGCAAGGGGCTGGAGAAGGGTGCCAGGCAGACAGATCGTCCCTGCTCTGGTTCTCTCCACGAGGGTCCCTGAGCTGAGATGTGGGGGGATGGTCACTGGGGACTGCCCCCCACTCTCCCATCCACGGCTTCTGTCCCCCAGGGGAGCACCCGCTGTCGTTTGCTGCCTGCGTGGGCAGCGAGGAGCTCGTGCGGCTGCTCATCGAGCACGGAGCAGACATCCGAGCCCAGGACGCCCTGGGTAAGAGGGGCTGGGCCCCGTGGGGGTGGGGGCCACGCTGGGCCTGGGCACGGCAGCCTCGTGACACTGTGTCCCCCACCCCAGGAAACACCGTGCTGCACATCCTCACCCTCCAGCCCAACAAGACCTTCGCCTGCCAGATGTACAACCTGCTGCTGTCCTACGACGGCCGTGGGGGGGACACCCTGCAGTCGCTGGACCTCGTGCCCAACCACCAGGGCCTCACCCCCTTCAAGCTGGCAGGGGTGGAGGGCAACACCGTGGTGAGGATGCCCACCCCCACACCCTGGCCCTCGGGGCTCCATGTGCTCAGACTCCCTGCCTCTGAGCCTCCTAGTTAGAGTGGGACCCTTTCTCATCTCCCACCATTCTGGTCCCCTGCTGTCCGGCCGTCCTCTGTCTCTCCCGCTTTCCCTCCCCAGGGTCTTGGGGGCTTGCAGCATCTGGACCTCACCCTGGGATTGTCTGTAACACCCGTGCCTACCCGCAGAGCCCCAGCCCTCTGTCTCTGGGCTCCCTTCCCAAGCTCTGGAGGGGGTACAGGGTCCAGAGAGGGGCCTGAGGGTCAGTGTGCATATGGTCCTTGTGCCCACCCACGCTGTGATCATGGGGAAGTGCAGCCACCCATTCCAGCAGTCCTGGCCCCCGTCCCCCTGGATGGTGGCCATTCCTACTGACTCCTCCCTGCCCCCCTCCCCCAGATGTTCCAGCACCTGATGCAGCGGCGCAAGCACATCCAGTGGACCTACGGGCCGCTGACCTCCACCCTCTATGACCTCACCGAGATCGACTCCTGGGGAGAGGAGCAGTCCCTGCTGGAGCTCGTTGTCACCACCAAGAAGCGGGAGGTGCGGGCGCCGGGCAGGGGTCAATGGGCAGGCGCGCCAAGCAGGGGGCGTCAGGCAGGGGCGTCAGGCAGCTCAGCCGGCACGGGCTGGTAGTTCTTGGAGCAAGCAAGAGGTGTGGGCATTGAGCAGGGGCGCGGGGCAGAGGGTGGCAGGCGGGGCAGCCGGTACAGGCTGGCAGGTCTCTGAGCTGCCCTCTCTCGGTCCCCACAGGCACGCCAGATCCTAGACCAGACACCCGTGAAGGAGCTGGTGAACCTGAAGTGGAGGCGGTACGGGCGGCCGTACTTCTGCTTGCTGGGCGCCATCTACCTGCTCTACATCGGCTGCTTCACCATGTGTTGCATCTACCGCCCGCTCAAGCCCAGGACCAGCAACCGCACGGGCCCCCGAGACAACTCCCTGCTGCAGCAGAAGCTGCTCCAGGTGACCCCGCAGAGCGCTTTCTCAGATGTGGGGCATGCTCCTGCCTGTACCCCAGATCGCTCCCTTCCCCCAGTCTCAAATGCATGGTCACCAACCCCAAATGCCCACACACAAAAACACACTTGTCGTCCGAGGGCAGGCCTGGGAACAGCCCAACCTGACCGTCACTGAGTCAACCTGGGCAAGGAGCCCAAGTCCTGCCTAACTTTTGGGGATCCCTGAGTGCTCTGACCACCCCCACCCCCACAGGAGGCCTATGTGACCCCCAAGGATAACATCCGCCTGGTGGGGGAGCTGGTGACTGTACTTGGAGCTGTGATCATCCTGCTCCTGGAGGTGAGGTGTGGGCAGAGTCCAGGTGAGGTCATCTGCCTAGGCACCCACCTGAGCTCCAGTCTACATTTGTCTTTGCATCTCCCTGGCCTCTCCCCAGATCCCGGACATCTTCAGAGTTGGGGTCACTCGCTTCTTTGGACATACCATCCTCGGGGGGCCATTCCATATCCTCATGTGAGTCTCCTTCCTCCCCCCACCCCTTCCCTCACCTGGGCTCCAGTCTCCCTTCCTGGAGTACCTTCACCCAGAGGCTCCTCTCCAGGGATGTGTGTGGGTGAAGGCTGAACCTGAGTGTGCGTGTACAGTTACCTTATGGCTGCTGGATAACCCAGCCCTCCTCTCCCCCTTCCCCAGCGTCACCTATGCCTGCCTGGTGCTGGTCACCATGGTCATGCGGCTCACCAACACCAACGGGGAGGTGGTCCCCATGTCCTTCGCCCTGGTGCTGGGCTGGTGCAGCGTCATGTACTTTGCCCGAGGATTCCAGATGATAGGTCCCTTCACCATCATGATCCAGAAGGTCCGTGCCTCCCCCAGTTGTCCCCTCTCCTCAGCTGCAGAACTGCCCTGCTGGAGAAAGGTCTTAGAGCAGGGCTTAGAAATATGTCCTATAACTCTTTTAGGCTTTGTAGGCAACGTATGCTCCCTTCTCCTCCTCCTCCTCTTTCTTCTCCTTCTCCTCTTCCTTCTTCTCCTTCTCTTTCTTCTCCTCCTTCTAATATTCCTTCCTCTCCTCCTCCTCCTTCTATTCCTTCTCCTCCTTTTCCCTTTTCTCCTCCTCCTCCTCCTCTTCCTCCTTTGTTTTCTCCTTAGTCTCTCTCTCCTCTTCTCTCTCCTCCTCCTCCTTTTTCTTCTATAACCTTTTCAAAATGTAAGAACCATTGTTCAAGAGCCATGAGAAAGCGTCCAGGTGGATTTGGCCTGCAGGCTCTGGTTTGCCACCCCCTCTCCTAGATAGCGAAGCTGTTGGACTTGTGGCTTAGACTGTTAAAGGCTGGAAGGGGCAACAGCTTAGGACGTGTGTGGCAATGCTGTCTCTCCTCCCTCTAGATGATCTTTGGAGACCTGATGCGTTTCTGCTGGCTAATGGCTGTGGTCATCCTGGGTTTTGCCTCAGGTAAATAATCTGCCCAGGTGGGGCCATGGAAGGGGGAGGCTGGGAACCTACAGGGTACAGAATTCCTCTGGGTACACTCAGGGCAGGGAAAGTAAGGCAGAGAGCAGAGGAGGTGGTACAGTGTCTGAAGATGGGACGTTGGACCCTAAGGGGAGGGAGATTGAGAGTGCTAGGGAGCGTTGGCTCTTGGTATCAGGATGAGCCTTGTGAAAAATAAGGGAACAAACGAACCCCACATACGCGCATCGGTGGGCTGGGATGATGATATTGATGATGAGGGGAACAAGACGGAGAAAGCTCCCAAGAGCTGGTGTGGGCTGGTCACGTGTGCAGTTGTTATGGTAACCTTCACCCCCTTGGGTGGGGCAGCCTTCTATATCCTCTTCCAGACCGAGGACCCCGAAGAGCTGGGCCATTTCTACAGCTACCCCATGGCTCTGTTCAGCACCTTCGAGCTATTCCTCACTGTCATTGATGGCCCTGCCAACTACAGCGTGGACCTGCCCTTCATGTTCAGCGTCACTTACGCTGCCTTTGCCATCATCGCGGCGCTGCTCATGCTCAACCTCCTCATTGCCATGATGGGCGACACTCACTGGCGGGTGGCCCATGAGCGGGATGAGCTCTGGAGGGCCCAGGTAAGCCCCCTGGGGGCTGGGAGGGCTACTGCAGCCCACCACTGCTGCCAAGAAAGAAGCTGGTCTTTTGTCCCCCAGGTTTGCATGGTTGTTGCACAGATCACAAAATACAGCAACATATGCAAGAGAATTGGATTCGCAACACAACCAAGCAAATCCTGGAATACATATACATTTGCTGTCAAATCGACCCTGAGTCATAGCGACCCCATGTGTGTCAGAGTAGAGCTGTGCTCCGTAGGGTTTTCAATGGCTGATTTTTCCGAAGTAGATAGCTAGACCTTTCTTCCAGGGTGCCTCTAGGTGAACTCAAATCTCCAATCTTTCAGTTAGCAGCCAAGCGTGTTAACTGTTTGCACCACCCAGAGACTCCAATACTGGAATAGCTGAAAAGAATTCTGCACAATTTTCTTAACAATTGGCTAAGAAAAAACGAAAACGTCAGTCTTCTAGAATAATTGACAACAGAAAAGAAGTTAACAGTGGCTAAAATGGCATTCGGTAAACTTCATCACAGAATAAAAACGCAAGTTATCAAGTCTTGACAATATTTAAGTCTGTAAAATTTGACCCAGAAAAATCGGACTTGTTAAAAAGGATGCCACAAAAAATTTCCTATTGTAGCCGAAGCTATCTTCAGTCACATCATCACGATGGGAACAAAAGGCCGCTAAATGAATCCAACTCTCATTATGAAATATTCTTAGAAAGTAATTTATCACAGCAAAAGTAATCCCAGCAAAAGCAAAATGGAAATTCTAAAAATTGGAAGCCATTTCACTGTGCTGTGTAGAAAGCCGAATAAAAGAAACTGGCTAAATGGAGTTTGCTCAGGAAAATATCTTCTCCGTGAAAACCGCTTGCTCTCTGTAACTTTCTAAACAGACTGCTTATCTATGTAAGTGGCCGATAGGCTTGTTGGGTCAAAATATCCCATATCCCTGAGGACCCCTCTGTCATTGGTTCATTCTCATTCGCTTTCCTTGGCAACAAGGTTGATCAACTCTGCAGAAGCAGCCTGGCTCCCCCACGATGTCAGTCACTGGGCAAAAGCCGTGGGGCCCACGTCACACCAGCTCCCTCTCAGAGAAGAGGGTCCACAGATGGTTGTTGTTAGGTGCCACAGAGTCAGTTCCGACTCACAGTGACCCTATAGGATAGAGTAGAACTGCCCCACAGTTTCCAAGGAACGGCTAGTGGATTTGAACTACCGACCTTTTGGTTGGCAGCCAAGCTTTGAACCACTGCTCCACCGGGGCTCTGTCAGCAGATCAGAGGTTGCTCATCACCCTGGAAGCCAGGAGCTCTAGAGCCCCTCCTTCTCTCGCCTTCCTGTCTCTCCGCTGGACCCAGCTTCCCTCTGACTTCCCCCCTGGCCCCTTCCAGGTCGTGGATACCACAGTGATGCTGGAGCGGAAGCTGCCTCGCTTCCTGTGGCCTCGCTCCGGCATCTGTGGGTGCCAGTACGGGCTGGGGGACCACTGGTACCTGCGGTGAGTGACGTGTGGGACTGGAGGCTCTGCGTGCCTTGTCCCTCTGCTCAGGCCACCCCCTGCCCCCAGGCGCCCTATGGGGGTCTGCACCCGCCCCACACTGAGGTCTGAGCTTTGATAAGGGACAGGCCAGCCATGCAGAGGCCCGGTAGAGCACCTACTGGTGTGGGTGGCCCTTCGTCAGCACCAGCTGCCGAGTCCGGGAGGCTGGGGTGGGGTGGGGGCAGGAGGCCAGTCCTGGGGGACCAGCCTTCAAAGCCTCATGCTCTGCAGGGTGGAGGACAGGCAGGACCTCAACCGGCAGCGTGTACAGCGCTACGCGCAGGCCTTCCAAAACCTGGACACCGACGACCTGGACGGCAACTCGGAGCAGAAGCTGCAGCTTGGCCAAACCTTCAGCCAGCACCTGCCCCTCCCCACGCCCTCGGTGTCTCGGAGCACCTCCCGGAGCAGCACCAACTGGGAGAGGCTGCGGCGAGGGACCTTGCGGAGGGAGCTGCGGGGCGTGGTCAACAGGGGGCTGGAGGAGGACCAGTACAGCTGGGAGTACCAGATCTGAGCGCCTGCCCGCCTCTCGGGAGCCAGCCGGCGAAAACTGGAGGTCTGCCCGGGGCCCAGGGCGGGAGTGGAATCAGCCCGAGGATGCAGCAGAGGGCTCTGCGCTCCAGGCCTCCAGTGCCCCTGCTCGGGGCGGGAGGGGACCGAGGAGGGTTCAGGCGCACACAGCGCAGCTGGCCCAAGGAGGGAGCCGGTCTGCTGCTGTCTGCCCCTCCCCAAGGACAGCTGCGCTGTCGAGCAAAGCACTTTAAGGACAGGCGCACTGTCTCAAGCCCAGGCCCCATCTCTGCGTGGTAAGTGGGAGGGAAGCGCCCTCCCCAGGTGCTCTGTACAGTGGAGGGCACTGGGCTGTAGACAGGTGTGTTAGGGAGACAGGTGTCACTCTGGACAGGGTGAAGTTGGGGGGAGTCTTGCCCCTCGACCTTCCAATAAAATCACACCTGCTCTCACCTGGCCCCTCATCTGTCTCTGCACCCCCACCCTCTGCGCTGCCTTTGAGGCCCCCCCTTGCTGCCCTTGCAAACTGAGGCTGCCACACTGCCAACTTGCAAAATCCCTTCTTTCCCTTTAATGGGGTCGGGGGGGCAGAGGGCGGGGTGCAGCGTCCGCGGGGCCGGGCTGGGTGTGCAGAGGCCGTGGCGGGGACTGGCTATTTCTCAGACCTCCACGGTGCCCAGCGGCCGCAAATGCTGCTGCAGGAGCTGGACATTGTGCAGGAGTTTCTTCTGGTGGCCGGCCAGCGTGACACCCAGGGCAGGCAGGTCCCTGGGAGAAGAATCCCGTCAAGCCCGGGCCACACACCTCACGCCCGGCCGGGGGCACCCCACCCCACTTACTCGAGGGTGAGCTGGGCCACATCACTGAAGGAGCAGAGCCCCAGCCTGGTGAAGTTGTCCTGGTAGCACTCCAGTCCGATGGCTGAGAGCCAGGCCTGAGGGGAGTCCAGGGACAAGAAGTCCAGGGCCACAGGGTCCAGAAGAGCCTGGGAAGGTCTGGGGGTGGGGGCGGCAGCTCACGGTCCGCTCTCCATCCTAGCCGACCCCCTCCTCAGTTTTCGTTTTCGTCTGCCTTCTCTGCCCCGGCACCCCCAGGCTACAGCCCCATACTCCTGACCTGTCCCGGGGGCCCTCGCCAGCCTGCAGAGTGTCCGGCTTGCGGATCATCTTGTCCAATGCGGCCACCAGCTGGTCGAAGTGGGGTCGCTGGGCACGGTCCTTCTGCCACGTGTCCAGCATAAGCAGATGTAGCCCAGAGGGACAGCCTGGGGGCGGAGGCAGCCGGAACTCCTGCTCTATTGCATTTAGCACCTGGGGTCAGAGAAGGATATAGGGGTGGGAATGCAGTGCTAATGGAGATGAGTGGGCCGTCAGGCGAGGACAGGCAGTGTTGGGTGGGGTGTGAGGTTGGAGCGGGGCTGGGACCACCATGGACCAGGAGAGCAGCTATGTCTTAGAACATGAAGGGGCCCTAGAAAGCACGTCTGTGGAGGCGGGCTGGCGGGGTGGGCGGGGCCTCACCTCCTGATCGCTCATGTCCCAGTAGGGCCGCTCTCCATAGCTCATCACCTCCCACATCACGACCCCAAAGCTCCAGACGTCACTGGACGTAGTGTGTTTTCCGTGGGCAATGACCTCGGGGGCCGCCCAGCGGAGCATGCAGCCTGGGCCCTGAGAGGGGGAGGGGAGAATAGCCACGTGAGCCATCCCCTACCACATACACGCTGGGATGCGATGCTGGCTCCAGTCAGGATCTCGTTCATCCCCGCGCCCCGCTGGGGTGGACAAGACCAGCTCCACCTTACAGATGTAGCGGCCAGGCACATAGAAATACAACCTTGTCCGAGGTCACAGCTCGAGAGCGGGGCACTCTGGATCTGCCCAGAGTCTACCCGTGACCTGCACGCTAGGGGGCCTCCTTCCTCCCTCAACTCTCTGAGCTGCTTTCCCCAGCCCCACCCTGCGCAAGCAGAGAGGCGCCGCCCCTTCAACAGACACTAGGGCCTCACCACTCCCTGCCTGAAGGACCCACCCCTCTGCATGTCTGTGCCCTCACCTGAGGAGTGTGGCCAAGGCGTGCCACCTTGCACACCAGGTGGCTGTTGACCAGCACGCTGCGAGCAGACAGGGCGCGGTGCACGAAGGCGAAGCTGGCCAAGTGCTGCAGGGCTGCGGCCACACCCCGCTGCATGGCCACCAGCTGCAGGCTACTGAACTGGCCCTCCCGCTGCTGTGGGACCGGGCAAGGTCAGCACAGGCTGGGGGAGCATGGCACACAAGGGGACACATGAGGGTATGGGGGCGGGGAAGCAGAGCGTGGGTGTGGGGGAAGCAGAGCGTGCGCGTGGGCATGGGGGGCAGGGAAGCAAAGCATGGACTGGACGGGAGGAGCGATAGCCTGGGTCTCAGCCTCCCGGGAGTGTGGAGGACCCCATCCCTCCTGGCCTCTTCCTGGCCCCGAGCCCCCACCTGGCCCCAAGCCCCCGCCTGACCACGAGCCCCCGCCTGGCCCCAGCCCACTGACCCTGAGGAAGCTGTCCAGGGGGCCCAGCTCCATGAGCTCAGTCAGCACCATGAGCGGCCGGCTCCGGGTGACCACGCCCTCCAGCCGCAGGATGTTGGGGTGCTGGAACTGGCCCAGCACGGCCGCCCGGCCCAGGAAGGCCATCTGCAGGCTCTCGGGACCCCCGGCCCACAGGGCCTGGATGGCCACAGCCTGCTCCCGCCGGCCTCGGGGCTGCAGCCGGCCCCGGCGCACCTCTCCAAAGGAGCCTGGAGAACAGGGGTGGTGGGAGGGCGGCCAGGGGGGCCCACCGGCTCATGGGGTTGCACCATGTTAGGGCGCCCAGCCACCCCGGGCCTCTGCCTGGAGTACCTGCCCCAATGATCTCCTCCAGCTTGATGTACGCAGGGTCCACCTCCCGGGCAAGCTCCCGGACAGCCTGGCAGGGGTCCTCGTATGCGGAGGGGTCGATGTAGTACTTCACCCCGAGCCCTGTGGGGTGGGGACACAGTGTGAGGGGGGCGGGGACACTGGACAGGGCTCTGACTTCCAGAGGACGGGGCTAGCCAAGGACCCACCTCAGCCTGGAGGAGCTGGCCCTGCTCTCCATGCCCCCCCCCACTCCCTGCCCCACCCCCACCTGGGCTGCTGTGCTGCTGCAGGCGCTCTGTGTAGCCTGTCCCACGCTGCTTCCTGGGGGACAGAGCAGAGGTCAGGAATGACACCCACTCACATCTCTCCTGCTGCCCCCGAAGGCGGCTCCCAGCCCCCATCTGTGGAAGAGTGCTAGGTCCTTTCTTCCCATCACTGAGTGGGCCTGGGGAAGGAGCTCCGGACAGGAGAGGGCTTTGGAGGGGGGGGTTTCTTCAGGGCCTTAGTGATGGTGGTGGGGTTTCTTCAGTGGGTTCCAGGCTGCAGAGCGAGGGTGCAGGATGGCCGGCCGGGGGCCTCACCTCCGGAAGACAAGAGCCAGCACCGTGATGGCTCCCAGCAGGAGGAAAGCCAAGGCCCCCAGGACGGAGCCCACCACCAAGGAGAGCCTCTCAGGGAGCTGGGCGGACAGTACACCTGAGGAGAGGGCCGCCCGGGTCACAGGTGGGCCAGGCCTCTCACACACACACACACACACACACACACACACACACACAGAGTCACAGGTGGGCTGGGCCTCACATACACACGCACAGGGTCACAGGTGGGCTGGACCTCACATACATACACACACAGGGTCACAGGTGGGCTGGGCCTCACATACACACACACTGGGTCAAAGATGGGCTGGGCCTCACATACACATGCACATACACACACAGAGTCACAGGTGGGTGGGCCTCACACACACAGGGTCACTGGTGGGTGGGCCTCACATACACACACACAGGGTCACAGGTGGGTGGGCCTCACACACACACGCACAGGGTCAAAGATGGGCTGGGCCTCACATACACACACACACACACACACAGGGTCACAGGTGGGTGGGCCTCACACACACAGGTGGATGCTAGGCCGGCTGCTCAGCCCCACTCTCTTCGAAGCTCCTTGCCCAGAGAGCCTCGGGCTGCAGGACGCTGTGTTCCTGCAAGACCTGGGCATTTGCTGGCCTCTCCCCCATGCCCTCTGCCTCCCTCTGAGCCAGGCCTCCCCTCACCCAGAGGGCTCCTGCCCCCAGAGTCCCCGCCCCTCACTCACCGGCCCCCCCCCCCCAGGCACCACTTACCTAGAGGCAGCGTCTGGAAGTAGGCCTTGTCACCGTAGGGGCCGTGGCCGGAGGCCGTGCGAGCGCGCACCTGGAAGCCATAGATGTGGCCGGGGCTCAGTTGCGTCACGGTGGCCGTGTTGGTCTCGCTGGTCAGGGTGAAGGAGTGGGACTCGTCTTCGGCCTAGAGGAACAGCCACTCACTTGGCCCCATCCCGCCCTCCGCCCAGCTGCTCCCATACCAAGGCCCCCACGGCACCGGGCAGGGCTCTCCCGTGCCACCTCTCTGGCGCCCCACCTCGGCCCCGCGCACCTGGTCGTAGTAGCGGAGCTGGTAGTCCAGGATGTTCCCGTTGGCCTGCTCGGGCTGCGGCCAGGACACGGTGATGCTGTCGGACGCCCGGCTCACCTGGTGCACCACCGGGACTGCAGAGGGGACTGCAGGAGCGGCACCATCAGTGGGCGGCGAGGGGCGGGGCCTCCGGAGATGGGCGGAGCTAAGGAGGGGTAGGGCCTCCAGAGACAGGCAGGGGCCTCCAGAGACAGAAGGTGGTGCAGGAGGGGCGAGGCTTCATGAGGGGCAGGGCCTCAGTAAAGGACAGAGGGCAGAGCACAGCAGGGGCGGGACCACAGAAGTGGTGGGGCACAGGAGGGTGGAGCCTCAAAAGATGGGCGGAGCGAAAGAGGGGAGGGGCCTCTGGAGACGGGCAGGGCCTCCAGAGACCGGCGGCGGTGCAGGAGGGGCGAGGTCTCTGGAGATGGGTGGAGCCTCAGGAGATGGGCGGAGTGCAGGAGGACGGGGCCACAGGAGATGGGCGGGGTTAGCGAGAGGCGGGGACTCTGGAGGGGCTGGGCCGCAGGATCCCGGCGGTGACCCGCCCGGCGGTCGCAGGGTGTGCTGGGCTCACCTTCGTGGCTGGTACTGACATTGATGGTAGCGGCGGGCGGAGGATCAGGGCTGAGCTCAGACACGCCGTTGACCGCCTGCACTTCCAGGACGTAGGGCACGTGCGCCCGGAGGCCTCCGACCAGCACTCGGCTCTCGGTCAGGCCCCTCTGGCGGGGGTCGAAGTACACCTCGTCCCTGCAGCGGCGACAGGCGACCCTGCCGGGCTCCCGGGAGCCGGGGCACTCCTTGCACACGACGTTGAAGAGCAGGTCGCCGCGGCCACCCAGCTCCCGGGGCAGGCGCCAGTGCAGCATGAGTGCGGAGCCCTGCACCTCGAACCAGAGTTCGCGGGGCGCCGAGGGGGGACCTGGGGGCCAGGGAGGCGCGAGTTGGGAGCTTGTGGGCGGGAGAAGGCAGGCAGCGGGGAGGGCGGCGGTCCAGGGGGTAGGGCCAAAAGCAGAGGCGGCGGTGGAGGGGGAGGGGAGGCTGTAGGGCTGGGCGGGGAGGAGGTCGACGACAAAAGAGAAGCCACTCCCATCACAGACCAGCCCCACTCCCAGACTCAGTGCCATCCCTGGGTCCCTGGGGTTGGGGGTGCTCACCGGTGCAGGGGGCCTCTGGGGGGTCGGAGCTGGCCCGGTAGAAGCCCCGGAGGCAGGGGCACACGGGTGCTGCAGGGTCTGGAGAGTGGCTGCGTGCAGGGCACTGAGAGCAGGGCCCGTTTCCTGCCGAGGCCTTATAGGATCCCGTGGGACAGGCTGGGACGAGGGGTATGAGACGGCGGGGCGTCACGCGCAAGCCTTCACCCCCTGAACCTCCAACGCGCTTGCACGGACGTCTTCACAGCCTTGTCCCAGGACCTGCCCCTATCTTCCTGCTAACACCCAGCCTTCTCTCCTCTTCCCCCTTTCCTGCCCTCAAGCAGCGATTACTTCTGCGAATCAGCTCCATGGAACTGCATTTCCAAAGATGGAAAAAGTGAGGTGGCTACAGGCAGCCTGAGGCCGCGGCCAGGTGTCCCTGGCTTGTCTGCACAATTCCCCCCTGGATGCCTCCTGCTGCCTCCCACTGGGCCCGAGGCCCCCCCGTGCCTTCCCATACCTGCATCCAGGTCGCTGCCCTGGGATCAACCCTCCCCATCTAGGCTGCAGAGGGGGCAAAGGTCCCCATCCCAAGACAGCCCAGGAGTTTAACTCCTTTCAACCTCTCTCCCTTCTCCGGCCTGCAGCCCTAGGACCCTCAGCAATTGCTGTTGAAGGTTCCAGAAGATTCCAGAAGTTTGAGATGAGTGGATGAGTGTACGTTTGTGAGCTTTATGAAATAAAATTGGGAGAAACAACCGAAAGCACAACAGTAAAATTGGGTCCTTCCTAACGTAGCTTGCTCCTGGCCTTTTGGGGATAAAATGGCGTTTGGGGTGTTCAGGGCGGAGCCCGGAGTTGGGGGACGAAGCTCAAGGGCAGTGGGTCTCACCTTGGCAGGCCTTGTCGCTGTGGGCAGGCTGATGTCCCGGCTGGCAGCGGCAGCCCCCCACGGCCACCATCCACTTGCCCTCCCCGTTGCAGTGCAGCCTGGGGGGGCTGCCCCCTGCCTGGCCCCCCACTCCATCCTCCTCTGGCTCTGCATGAGCCACACAGCTGCCCACGGCGGCCACTAGGGAGGCACCCCCGGCTCCGCTCGCCTGTGTCTCAGGAAAGGAGGCGAGGGCGCGGAGCGTGGCCGGGCAGGCGTAGGAGAAGAGCCGGACGGCCACCAAGGCCAGGCAGGCCCCGGTGTCCTGGAAGGCCACGTAGAAGCCGCGCTGCGTGAGCGGCCCGAAGCTGCGCTCCTTGATGTTGAGCTGCAGCCCTGCGCGCGGCCCCACGGCCCACGCCGAAGAGGAGGAAGCCGCGGGGAAGCTCTCGTCGGCTGCGATCGTGTCCACCTTGGTCCAGTGCTGGCGGTGCCAGGACGCGGCGGCAGCGGGGCCATCCGGGCGGTCAGCCTGGCGGTAGTAGAGGGTGAAGGTCTCCCGGCAGGCGCCACCGCCCACCGCCAGGCTGGCGCAGGCGCGCACAGAGAAGTGCAGGCGGATGTGCGCCCGATGCGCGCCGCGCCGCTCCACGAAGTGCGTCTGCAGCCAGTTGTCCTGCACCGAGCCGGCGGCCCGCGCCACGTGGCAGGCCTCGAAGGTGCGGGTCAGGCGCCTCTGGTCGTCAAGGACACTCACCTCGTCCCACTGCGAGAGGGGGGCGAGGACACCATGAGCTGCAGCGGCTTGGGAAGCATGTGCGCATGTGTGTGTGTCTGCATGTGTGCAGAGGGCATAGTTCTTCCACTGAGGGACAAAAGGCTAATGACACGTGAGCAGCAAAAGAGTCTTGACCCATCATCTCCACCCAGGAACCCTTCCGGAGCACCGCCCCCTCCAGGGAGCAAGGTGGGGAGGGACAATGGGGCCGCACTCACCCCACCTGGCGGATAGGTGAGCCAGCCAATCTCCGACGTCTCCCCCGTGGTGTCCAGCAATACCTCTGCCCGGAGAGAAGCACGGCATACAGTGGCCAAGCCTCAGCCAGCATGGCCACCCCACCCTACACCCGTCAGGAGGGCAAAGACTGCTCCTCCCTGTCCCATGGCTCCCCATGCCCAAAGGAACATAGCTGTCTGACACTGCCTTTCCTGAAAAGCCTGAGGCAGCCCTGGACACCCTCCCCACCTTCCCTTCTTTGGCTGTCTGCACTCTACCCATTCCCACCAGTCCTGCATCCCCCTGTCTCCCCTCCCTCTCACCTTCCAGGGCCAGAGCTGAGGACACCAGGGCCAGGACCCACAGGCTGCACACCATGCCCACCGCCCCCTCAGTAGCCATGGGGCATCTTCGGGGCTCCCACCATGGCCCTCGCCACCACCTGCTCCCAGGTGGGGCTGCTGCTTCTGCCAGGCTGGGGCAGCCCACACTTGCCTCCTAGGGAGACACAGGAGATGGGGGGGCGCTGTGGGATGGTTAATGTTACATGTCAACTTGGCTAGGCTATGATTCTCAGTATTATGTAATTATCCTCCATTTTGTGATCTGATGTAAGGGGATTTCCTTGGGAGTATGGTCTGCATCTAATATATATGCGTGTTCTGGCAAAGCTCTCTCTATATCCTGCATCTGACCTTCAGTTCTTGGGATGTGAGCCAGCAGCCTGCCGTCTGACCTGATGATTGTGGGTTCGTCAGCCCCTGTAGCCCCGTGAGCCAGCAGCCTGCCATCTGACCTGATGACTGTGGGTTTGTCAGCCCTTGCAACCACATGCGTCAGGAGAAGCCTCCCAGCCTCCACAACTGTGCGGGCCATTTCATCGAAATAAATCTCTCTCTATATATACTTATATATATACACTTCACTGGTTTTACTCCTCTAGAGAACCCAGCCTAAGACAGGCTGCATTTCTTACAAACAGCCCGGGCTCCTAACACCTGATGCTGTAGCTCCTCTTAGGGCCCTCACTGCCCAGCGCCACCCCCCATGGCATGAGAGTTGGGGGAGGGGAGCAGATGGCCTTCCTGGGTCCCTGCAGACTGGCCCCTCTAGAAGATCATGGGCCAGGCCACTCACCCCCACTCCCTGATGGGCTCATCTCTGTGCTTTGCTTCCTCACAGGCACAGGGCAGCTTTGGGTGAAGCTCACCCTTTTCGTCTGAGAGGAGTCATTCCAGTTCTCTTGCTTCACTTAACCTCTTACAGCCACGTGGTATTGAAACCCAGAAGATTCCTCCCATTAAATGCAGCCACATAAGACACTGCTGCTTCCTTGTGGGCACATGAGTTCTCCCCTCCCTTGCCCTCCCCAGTGCCCCTACCCTGCAGAGACCTGGATACTCCAGACATTTCAAGGAGCAGTGAGGCAGAAGGGAGGAACGCAGAAGGATGGCTCTGGGGCAGAATAGGGGGGAGGGGGCTTGCGAGGATAGATGCAAAGAAAAGCTGGGAGTGAAGACTCTGGGCTGACAAGCGTGAGGGTGCACAGGGGCAATGCTCCATGGGCTGGCACACAGTGAGAACGAAGTCCTCTCCCCCTAGGGCATGGAATCCATGCATGGCTTAAATCTATGAAAAGATGCTTCTAGAGCACTCACAACTGAAGGAAGGCTTACTGAAACAGCTGTGGCATGCCCCTTTTACCTTGGAGATTGCTGGCACTTCTTCCTGGAGAGGGAATGCAGACGTGGCTCGCTCACGCTATGAGTGCAGAATGGCCTTCCTCTGAGAGGAGAAGGAGGGCAACATCTTTCTAGCAGCTTCCCTTCTAAGAATGTGTCTGTTATGGATTGAAGTGTGTCCCTCAAAAACATGTGTCAGCTTGGCTAGCCCATGATTCTCAGTATTGCATGATTTTTCTTCATTTTATGATCTGACATAATTATATGTGTGGAAAATCCTAACCTCTATGATGTTAATGAGGCAGGATTAGAGGCAGTTATGTGAATGAAGCAGGACACAATCTACAGAATTTGGTACCAGGGGTGGGGTGCCGCTCTAACAGATACCTACAATGTGGAAGTGGTTTTGAAACTGTGACTGGGTAGAGGCTGGAAGAGTTTTAAGGTGCCTAACAGTAAAAGCCAAGATTGCTTTGAGGAGACTGTTGGTGGAATTATGGACATCAAAGACAACTCTGGTGAGGGCTCAGAAGGAAGTGAGGAGAGCTGTAACACCCGAGACGGTGCAGATGATGAGAAGCAGCACTAGATAACTAAGACAGTGTCCTTCAGGTGTGTGTCCTTGTGTCAGCTGGCAAAGATGTTTGCACAAGGATGTTCACTGCAGAGTAGTTAGTGAGGGAAAAGGTGGCAAACTGTCCATCAAGAGGGAGACGGTTACAAATCAGGGAATGGGGCTACTGTTTATGCACTGAAGAGACAATGATTTCCAAGTGAAAGGAACAAGGTACAGACAATGTACAGTATGATCCCAGGTGTAAACTTAAATAGGACATACATTAAAAAAAAAAAAGTTGTTGTCAAGTCAATTCTGACTCAGGGCGACCCCATGTGTGCAGAGTAGAACTGTGCTCCATAGGGTTTTCATGGCTGTGACCTTTTGGAAGCAGATGACCAGGCCTTTCTTCCAAGGTGCCTCTGGGTGGGTTTGAACCTACAACCTTTCAACTAGTAGTCGAGAACTTAACCCATTTGTGCCACCAGGGACTCCTGATACACACACACATGTGTATACAAACGTGCATACACACATCCATATATACTTCTGTTTCACAGAAACTTTCTGGAAGGATATACAAAAAACTAGGAAGAAAAGCAGAGGAAGGGGGGGGTTAGTTCAAGGAAAACTCACTTTTACTGTAGTCCTTGTAATGTTTGCACTTTTAAAATCTTGCATCTATATTACCTTTTCAATTGAATCATTAATTAAAATTTCCTTTAAAACTGTAGATAATAACTGTTTAGTAAAATGAATCAAAATAGTATTCACGCCTCAAAATCATTTCTTGGGACTATGCTAGAAGCTGGCTCCCTTTGTGAAACGTCCCTGAGCCCTCTGGAGGCTGGCCAGCACAGCTCGCGAGCACATGGACAGAAGGCATGGCCGCCTCCAGGGTCACGGCAAGGACAGACGGTCAGTACCTCCTTGGCTTGTCAGTCTAGAAATTGGTGATGATCTCTCTCCCTTCTGGACTGAGTCGCGAAGGTCTGTGAGTTGTGTGTCCAAGAGCAGTAGAATCCATTTATTGCTGTTGAAAAGAAAAACAGAAGGCATGTTGCCTGGGCTGCTCAGAAGACACAGCACTGAACAGCGGAAAAATGAAGCAAATCAGAAGGGAAGGCTGAACCTGCGCCCACCTGGATGTAGTATGTGGCCTTGGGACCCACAGTGGTACTGGAGACTACACAGTTTGTAGTGAAGCTAAAATCGAACAATTAAACTATATGTACCTATGATAACTATGACAATTATAATTTGATTCCCACAATTGTCACTATGAGTCGGAATCCATTTGACAGCACATAACGACAGTCTAATTGTTTTTTTTCTTTTATTTTTTCTGATAGTGCTGGCTGTAAGTAAAACGAAGCCTTCAGTATTGACTGTGCAGTGACCATGGCGAGAACACCATCGTACATAGGGGTAGGCTGATGTGTAGTGGGCAAATTCACCTTCCATGGGGAATCCAATTGACAGCATATGGAGTGAGGGACAGAGCGGGTCTACATGGCAATGATTCCTAAGACACAGAGGTTATGTGCAAATACTGTCCCCAGTGCTTCTGGAATCATCCACAGATTAAACTCACGCTTCAAAGAAGAACAAGGAGTCCCTGGCTGGCGCAAATGGTTAAGCACTCAGCTACTAACTGAAAGGCTGGTGGTTCGAACCCGCCCAGAGGCTCCTCGGAAGACAGGCCTGGCAATCTGCTTCTGAAAGGTCCCAACCCTGAAAGCCCTATGGAACAGTTCTCCTCTGACGCACATGGGGTCTCCATGAGTTGGGATCAGCTCGAGGACAGCTAGTTTTTTGTTTGTTCGTTTTGTTTTTCAAAGAAGAAAAGGGAGATGGTGAAGTTAAAAGGTACACCTAGTTCTTAATTTCTAGAACACTGGCATCATCACAAAAAAAACCTGTTGCCATCAAGTCGATTCCCACCTGTGGTGACCCCATGTGACACAGTACAACTGCTCCATAGGGTTTTCTTGGCTGTAATCTTTACAGAAGCAGATCGCCAGGCCTTCTTCTATAGCACTGCTAGGTGAGTTCAAACTGCCAACCTTTAGGTTAGTGGATGAGCACAAACCATTTGCGCCACCCAGGGACCTGGCACCATCACCAAGGACTGTTTAATGGATAAAACAACAACAACAACAACAAAAAAGTTTATTATTCATAATCATATTAATCATAGTTGTTATGATTCCGACTCCTAGTGACCCCATAAGACAAAGCAGAACTGCCCCATAGAGTTTCCAAGGCTGTAATCTTTACGGAAGCAGACTGCCGCATCTTTCTCCCGAGGAGCAGCTGGTGGATTCAAACCAACGACCTCTTGGTTGGCAGCTGAGCACTTCACTACTGCGCCACCAGGGCTCCTGTTTAATGGATATCCTGACGTAATTCAGTTTGCAAGCCACATCCGCCAACCTCTGAATGGCTTCATATGTGGACACCCTTGACACCGGGAAAGAGCAGACCAGATTCTGTCCAGAGGCAGATAGTCTGTAGGAATGCTGGTGTCAAGAACCGAGATTCCAGCAGAAAGCCTCTAAATGATGAAGGATATGATGCTATGTGCCCGGCAGACATTCTTTAAAATAGCCTCTTTCAGTCAGAACATGGACGAATTGCGGAAGCTTTACAAAGAAGAAACTACAGACACTGTGTCCTCCTACACCTATAACTAGACATATGGTCGTGGAAAAGGAGTAATCAACATTTTAGTAACATCTCAATGAATTTTTTTTTGCGAAACAGCAAAGCAGGAGAAAAGATGTACTGCAGAGAATATCAGCTGTACAATATGGAACATTCTAGAAGATGATGAATGGTGAGGGATTTGCTCTGATGGCCCACAAGGCAAGCAGCAGTTACCTGTGGCTGCAGGAGGGTGTGCATCTTAATGACAACAAGAAGCTGGCCTCTCTCCAGATCCAGAACAGAGCAAAAGCAATTATGAAACACACTCAAGCCACTTGGCTTCTGTCTTCAAGCAGAGTCAGACAGAAAAGAATAAAATGGAGACATTGCATGTGGGTTACCACTTGATTACTTATTCGAGATTTTACTAAGAATAAAGATATTCATTAAAAAGAACAGGTTGGGAAATCTTAAAAGATGTGCTTTTTTCATGTTTGTTGAGGATATATTTAGATTCAGAAAATTGAAGGACAGAAAACAATTGTTGCTGAGTCAGACTAAGAAGTGAAGTCAGTTCTTGCTTATCGAAAAAACCCAAATAGATTGAGATTCATTCAAGTCTTTCCTGTCTCTCTTAAAAAAAATATATATATATATGTAGTATATATCTATCTATGCCTATATAAATATAATCTAAGATCATCTCTATTGCAAGAATAAAAACAAAGAAGGAGAAAACTTTATTAAGATATGGAAAGAACTGCTGTCAACTAATTCATCTGCTGCAGATTCTTCTGAAGCAGGTTTCAAAGACAGAAATATAAGTGACAAGATCGTGGCTACGCCACATGCCTGGAATACTAAACAAGTAGGACTTAGAACCTGATTTTAGAAGGTGCTCTCAGTGGTGGCGGGTAGAGCATTTTTCCCACTGGGTCCAGAAGAGCAGGCTGGGGGCAGCCCAGCGCATCCCTGGGTTGGGGGAGGCGTCTGCCAGGCCTGGCCCTGCTCCCTTCCCTCCTGGCAGGCCTGGGGTTCCTCTACCTGCTGCAGCTCATGAAAGGAATGGGTCAGTGGTTAGAAATCCCCCCACCCACGGAAGGGCAGAAAACTTGGCACCATCAGGAGAACATTCAAATTTCAGACGTGCAGAAGGTTTTAAAGACACGAAGCACCAGACGCAGCAGAAATGTGGATGGAAAAATGATAGCTCGGAAAACGGGACGGATTAGACAGTTTCATGTGGCAAAAACTGCATCCTATGACTTCTTAAAGGAGCCCTGGTAACACAGTGGTTAAGCGCTCAGCTGCTACCAGAAGGTTAGCGGTTTGAACCCATCCAGCAGCTTGGTGGGAAAAAGACCTGGTGATCTGCTCCCCTAAAGACCACAGCCTGGAAAACCCTATGGAGCAGTTTGACTCTGTCACATGGAATCAACTCCACAGCGCCTGGCAACAACAGCATGACTTCCTGCCTTTATCTCAGCCCCTTTTTCGGGACATGTCATTTTATATCTTGTTAATACACTGGGGGTGCTAGAGCCACAAGCCTGATACATTTCTTCGGTTTTCAAAAATATAATGGTTTCTTAGGCATCAAAGTTTGCCTTCAGAAACTGGCACAAATTAAAAGATTTTATAATCTTTTAAATCTCATAGCTCACAAATTCCATTATTTATTAAAAACGAAAGGTTTAGAAGTAAATTAAGTGAGTAAATCTGTAAGACTTTTTTAGAATAAACTGTGCTGAAATTAAGGTGTGAAATACGGTACTTTTAGGAATGAATCAAGCTTACTTAATATCGTTTATACACCTCAATTAACAAAGAAATTTTTAAAAAATTAACCAGGGTAAGCCAAGTAAGGAGCCCTGGTGGCACAGTGGTTAAGAGCTCAGCTGCTAACCAAAAGGTTGGCAGTTCGAA
>NW_004444029.1:5748714-5751521 GCF_000243295.1 Trichechus manatus latirostris
TGGCAGTTCGAATCCACCAGCCACTCCTTGGAAACCCTATGGGGCAGTTCTACTCTGTCCTATAGGGTCGATATGAGTCAGAATTGACTCGAGGGTAACGGTTTTTTTTTTTCCCTGAAGCCGAGTCAGCTGGGAGGAAGATATTGCCAGAGAGACGCTGGGCCATTAAAATCGGCTACTGCAGGAGGTAGAACTGAAGGATGGCATGCGGGGGGATTAGTAACTGTCTTCTGCATATTTTCATGATTTTTCTCCTTACAACCAGCATACTTTGTTTTTAAAATTAAAACAAAATCTCATAAAGTCTAAACACAAAAAGGAAAATATGTGTAAAACCTACACGAGTACAGCGCATATTTGCATTTATCCCCCACCCCCCACCCCGTGAGAGCAAAGCAGAGAAGGAGCGGCAGTGGGAGCCAGGAGTGAGGGGGGAATAATGCAGCAATAAAAGCAAAATAACTTTTCCCCCTGGGTTGCCTTTAGGCTTCTCTCCCAAGAAGTTGGAACCGCCCCCTCCCCCCCCCCCCCGCAATAACATGCTTCCCTCACAAGACGTCAATCAGTGGCCTGGGACTAGGACGGGAGAGGGGACACGGGGTGGCACAGTCCGAGCACATCACCAGGACCACCCCCGCAAAGTGAATGCAGCCCCAAACCCCCAAGCTCCCGGGGCGAGAGCACCCTGAGGGCACAGGGCCAGTTCTGTGTCTGGGCGGCAGCGGGCTGGTTCTCACACCTGTTACCGGGGGTCAGTGTGGGCGGGGTCAGCACCAGGCCCTGCCCGTCCTGTGCAGCAGCTGTTGGCCACTCAGGAAATTCCAGTGTCATCCGTGCTCATAGTGCCGGAGTCCCTGCCCCTTAATCTCCACCGAGCATGGCCTCTCAGCAGCTCCGCCCCGCGGCATGGCCTCCTGCCCTGAAAAGGTTTCCAGCCTCTGCAGAGGCATTCCAGGTCCACAGGGAGGAGGCGGCGTCCCCTGGCCCAGCGCTCCTGGAGGATCTGCTGCCCCTGCTGCCCTGGCTGGAGAAGCCAATTGGAGGATTACCTGGCAGAGGGCGGCCCTTCGTCCCTGGAGGCCTCTGGCCCGGGAATGACCCGAAGAGCACACAGACTGAGACACTTGCACCTCCGTCTGGCCTGCGTGGGGGTGTTGAGATCCAGACAGTGTCTGGCCTGGCTGGGCACTGACCCAGGCCACACAGGCCTGGAGGAGAGCAGAGGGAGGGTATGGGGCCCTGAGTCACGGGCACAGGAGAGGAAGCGAATGGCTGGGGGAGAATCGGTCAGTGCCAGCCCGCGTGAGGGGACGGGTGTGTGTGTGTGTGTGTGCTTGTGGATGCGTGTGTGTGTGTGTGTGTGTGTGTGTGTGTGTGTGTGTGTGTGTGTGAGGGCAAGTGACCAGCATGGGTTCAGGAGTGGTCCTCTTGCTGGTTCCAGGGACCCTTCTCCAGCCCCACCTCACCCCTGCTCCACCCCATCTGTGGGCGCTTCTGGAGGATACTGGGCTGGGAGAGAAAGTGCTGCTGGAAGCAGAGAAGGGGGAACCTGGGGCTGTCCAAACCCTGCACACACACCCCTTCCTTCACTGCGCCCTCAGTGGGGGCAGAGTGGGCTGGGGCCCAGGCCCAGGTCTGGAGAGGGTGGTGGCCGGCCAAGCAGCTGTCCGAGAGGAGCTGCCTTGCCCACCCATGCTCGCCCACCCTGCCTGTTGCTTCCAGCATTTGGGGACACAACGTTCACTGCTAGCCATCATCTTCCCTGAGTGAACCAACAGACTCCGAAGGAGCCCTCCTTCCCAAACCACCGGTGGGCACACAGGGACCCCTACCCTAATCTTCCTGCCCTGAAAGAGACAAGTGCTCCCACTAAGCACCCCCCAGCCCCCCAGTGCCCCATTACTTGGAGGTTGTTCCCCTGGCTGCCAAAAGCTCCTTTCTCATCTGTCTCTCAGCTCAGAAGCAGCATCTCTTCTAGAGCTGAGCCAAGTTCCCCGGGTGGAGGGCCTGGGCGAACCCATGGGGAACAGGCCTGGCCGCTTCTCTCCCGGGCACCGCCAGGGACATTACAACATAGGTGCTGGGCCCAGGCCAGCTCCCCAGGAACGGGAGGGAGAGGGTGCAGGCAGCCCAGGCGGGTGGGTGGGGGTGGGGGCAGGCAGGGCGAGCACCCAGGTGTAAAGGGGGTGGAGCGGGTGGTCAGCTTCAATTGGAACTTGGGGGTTGAGGCTGGGCAGCATCGGGGAGCCTTCCCTCCACCTACAAGGTTTCCTGTGGTGATGCGGGGGTGAGAGGGGGATATGCCTCAGGAGCTGGGGCCAGGTAAGTGTCTGCCTCCCTGTTCCCCTCTCCCAGCCACAAGGTGTCCCACGGATGGCGATCGTTTTCACGACCCAGGGCCCCCGCCTCCGCGAGGACCCCTAAACCTGGACCATCAAAACAGAGCCACACGGGGGCCTCTGGAAGAAAGTGTGGGGCCCTAGAAGCAAGGGGGTTGGGGTGCTAATGACGGCGGGTCAGAGGAGGAGCAGGGAGCAAGCTGGCCCGTTCCGCACCTGGGGGGGCCGAGGATCTGCAGAAGCCTGTTTGGAGGGCCCCTTTACTTCTGGAAACCCTAATCCCTCTGTCCCCAAGCACATGGCCCCCAAACACCTCCTGCGACCCCGGGCTCACCTTCCTGTCGGCCGCCAGCTCGCAGGTCTACGCCCCCGGCGCGCGGTGGAGCAGGGCCCCGCGGCCACGTAGCTCTGATTCCGGCGGGCGGCCCGCGGGAGGGGCCGCTCCGGAGGCGGGGCGCGGGGGTCCTG
>NW_004444029.1:5751856-5763155 GCF_000243295.1 Trichechus manatus latirostris
CAGCCCAGCCCACCATCCCGATCCTTTAGGCGCGCCCCGCGCACCTCCTCCCAGCCCACCCCGTCTCTTGCTGGCTCAGCGCCCCTTTCCCCGCCCTCTCAGCCGCCCTCCCGGCCCAGGCGACCCGAGCGCAGACCGGGGTTTCGCCCGGGCCCCTTCGAGCCGGGGAGGGGCCGCCCCCTATGGTCTGGGCGGGGCGGTGCCCGGGCGCCTTGCCGGGGTGGGGGGCGGTGCAGTGGCTCAGCGGGGACCCGCCCTCACGCCCCCCTTCCTGTTACTCCGGGAACTAAACGGCCGGGGGCGCCTGCCCAGCTTCTCGCCAATGTGGGAGAGAGTGGAGGACGAGAAAAAGGAGACGAACCCAGAAGTCTTGGGGACAGGCGTCCGGGGGGCTGCGCGCGCGGGGTCTCTGTCCCGGCCTGGAGCTCCGCACTGGTTCGTGTCCCTGGATCTCGAACTGGGAGTTCGGGCTGCAGTCCCTCCCTGCGCCCTTCCCCAGGGACGGGGAGCCTCGCTGGGGGAAGTTGAGGTGTCGACCGGGCTCGTGGGCAAGTCACGGCGCCTCCTGCGACTCCCTCCGCCGGCCAGGGAGGAAAGCACGCAAGGTGCGCTTAGCGGATTCCAGGGAGGGGGTGAGGACTGGTGGGCGTCCAGGGAACCTGTGTACGCCCACCCTCACCTCCCCTCTGAGCGAGGGAGGATTGGGGTCTATTGTCTGGTTCTACAGCGCCGCGCGCCTTCCCACGAAGTGCTGCTACCACCTGCTGGCTTGCTCCAGGAGCACAGGCGCTGCGGGTCTTTCCTCCGGACCCTGTCTTTCCGCGTCGCCCGGTCCCATCCTCTCCTCCTTCCTTGGTTTATTCGAGAAAGAAGTATTCCAGCACTTGCTGCAAACGGGCAGATCAGAATTGCTAGCTAAAGCGCATTCAAAACCAACGGAATTGTGAGAGACGTCTGAACCAACGAGCACAGTAAACCTGAACAATTAGGCTCCTGAGGCACCAGGCAGAGACAAACGGGCTTTAATGAAGTGACTTAATGAGTGACGTCAAGGAAGATAAAGCTGCAGAACTAGTCCCCACTAGGCAAGGGGGTTGTTAATATCCGAAGTCAATTAATAAGCCTGATAATTTTGAATAATTCTGCATTTGGACACCGTTAATAGGTCCGTTTGCACTGGGGATCGGCTAGCTCAGTTTTGTTTCTTTCCCTCGCTCTGAAACTCAGCAGGGAAGTTCATCAGTTATCTCCCACGCCTTCACAGATTTCTGCGAGGAAACCCGAGTTACACTGCATGTGGCGTTACGTAACTCCTGATCCACATATGTAAACAACACAGTCGATTGCCAGAAAGCTCTGGGTGTGTTGGAAACTTAAAAAAGAAAGAAAGAAAGCGTATAATTAAATTCTGTTAGAATAAAAGTATCAACAAAACCGAAGCATAGAAGTTACTTTATAAAACCCAGAAATCCCAGTAGTAATTTGCAAATACCATGTATTGACATGACGGTGACAATACTTACATTCCTTATATTCCTTTCTATTTTAGGATAGATCTCGTTGTTTACACTGTTCATTGTTGTATCTCATTGTTTACTTTGCCCGTTGGTGTTGTTACCTGCCGCCTGGTTGACCCCCAACACGTGGTGACCCTGTGCGCAACAGAGGGAAATGCTGCCCGGCCCCGTGCCATCCCCATGATCGGTTGTGGATCAGACTGTGATGATCCACGGAGTTTTCACTGACTGATTCTCGGAGGCAGATTGCCAGGCCTTTCTTCCTAAACTCTTCGTCTGGAAGCTCTGCTGAAACCTGTTCATTCAGTGCCTGTCATATGAGATTCAGAGTTTGTTGTTCCAGGCCTATGTCTAGTAATTAGTTATTTTTCTTTTGTTAATAAAACGTGAAAGGCATCCAATCTTTAAAGAAAGCTGCACTGTACTCAGGATGCAAAGATGTGTAAGTTTGGAATTACAATCCGCCCCGTATCAAAATCTCCTATGTGTTATCAAACCGTGTTTTAAAGGTAGGTGAACAGCATCCAAGGCATTGTTAAGTTAATCTGCAGTTGTTAAAAATCAAAGTCATAAATTCCTTCTGAAAGCTAGACGTAAACCTTTGCCATAATTTGCTCAGTGCCTGGCACGCTTTAGGTGCTTAAAAGTGTTCTCGAATGAGTGAATACAAAACAATCACATTTAAACTTGTTCTGTGCTGACAGGGCTAAACAATGTCTGTGGCCCCCAGAGCTTATTCTGTTGGGACACAGCTGTCTCTGATGCAAGTTTGGAGCCACAAGGCACTCCGGAGCATTCATCTCCAGGAAGGAAGCATGGCTCTTGGAATGATTCTGCCTGTTTTTTTTTCTGAGTTTTTGCCTCCTTTCTAGGCTTTTCTGTCTTCAATGTCTTTCACTCCCCAAGGAGGTACAATTTTCTTTTTCTTTATTTCCCTTTAGAACATCTAATGTGGGCTGATAATGTTATAAACAAGGAGCTTTACAAGCAATTTTGGTGATAAGAGTTCCAGTAAAAAAGCAATAGAGGAATTCCCTGGGCCTCAAATCCCTTCTTCTGAGAAGCCATGCTGCAGCTCAAAGGCTCACCTTCTCGGCCTACAGGCCCCTCTCTGAACTGTCTGTCTCCAGGCCCTGTGGCTTCCAGGTGATCTTACCTCCCAGAAGCTAGAGCCTGTCTCTCCAAACATTTTGCCCAATAAAACTGTCAAATGCCCTTTTATACAACTAACCTTTTTTTTTTTTTCCCCCTGTTTAGAAACTTCTAGAGTCTTCCAGGTTCTCCTGCCAAAACCAAAAACCAAACCCACTGCCTTCCATCGATTCCAATTCACGGTGGTTCGGTGGTTAAACACCTGGCTGCTAACCCGAAGGTTGGCGATTTGAACCTACCAGCCGGTCTGTGGGAGAAAGACCTGGCCACCTGCTCCCGTAAAGATTTACAGCCTTGAAAAGCTTATGGGGCAGTTCTGCCCTTTAGAGTCACTATGAGTTCTCCTAAAGCACTGGATTATTTGAAAGACAAATCTAAGCTGCAAACTAGTTGTAGCTCAGGGGTGATTGACACCGGGGATGGCCAATGAGAATGAGTGATTTTCAAAGCTGAGTCATCATTGTCCCCCACTTTTACATGTCTTCACCAAGATTCATAGGAATTAGTGCACAGAGAGAAAAAGGACAGCTCCCCTCCCATAAGAGAATGTGTTCCGTCTGTTAGGGATAGAATTAAGCTATATGTAACAGAAAACTTGTACAAGGGTGATTTAAACCAACCAGGCCATCCAGGGATGCTACAGAGGGAGTCCTGGGTCATTGAGAGGCAGTGGGTTAATGGGTCTCCAGCTGAGTCAGCCCCAGAGACTTCTGCTTATATATTATTGACCAGAGGGTGTCATTCTTAGCTGCAAAAATCAGTTGTGGTTGAGTCCACTCTGATTCATGGCAACCCCTTGCGTGTCAGAGTAGAGCTGTGTTCCATAGGATTATCAATGGCCGTGATCTTTCAGAAGCAGATCACCAGGCCTTTCTTCCTAGGTGCCTCTGGATGGATTCGAATGGCCAGCCTTTCGGTTAGCAGCCGAATGCTTAACCATTTGCACCACCCAGCGACTGTAGCAGTTGACAAAGATGGAGGCTTTTTATAGGACATCCTTGGTGATGTTTTCACCCAGACCATCATTTTTAACATATATTTGTAATGTTTAAAGATGGTTACTAGGAATTGAGTGGAGTGGATGGAATGCTAGGAGCCAGCTCCTTTCACTAAAATAACTATGTCACCATCTCAAAGGAAAAATGACAAAAGTAACTCCTCTGCAGTTCTAACATAAGCAATGCTGTTAGCTGTCACTGAGTCATTGGACCATTGATCCCCAGGCTTTTCTTCCTCGTGTATCTTAGCCTAGAAGCTCTGCTGAAACCTGTTCAGCATCATTGCAACATGCAAGCCTCCAATGACAGATGGTGGCTGAGCATGAGGTACGTTGGCTAGGAATCAAACCCAGGTTTTCTGCATGGAAGGCGAGAGTTCTACCACTGAACCACAATGTCTCCAATATAAGCAATAAGAGTTGAAAACATTCTAGGTGTTAGTAAGAATCTGTGTAGGTCCCCATGTGCCCCACACCATGATTGCCCCTTCCCTTGTCTATGCTTTGTCTTTGCCCTGCAGACCCAGATCAGAAGATGGGATCATCTACAGTCCGGAGCAGGTGGTCTCCATTGCCTGCTGCTCCAGCCAAATTCCATCTTTTCCTCCAGCTCTGGGCCCAGTAGCGCTCTCTGGTCACGTCTACATCTCAAAACAGGAGTTGCTGTTGTTGTTAGGTTGCTACTGAGTCCTTCTGAACTCACAGCAACACTATGTACAACAGAACGAAACACTGCCAGGTCCTGTGTTATACTCACAATCATTGTTATGCTTGAGCCCATTGTTGCAGCCACTGTGTCAGTCCATCTCATTGATGTCACCTGCATTTCAGCTGGACTGCCTTCCAGCGGCAGATGTGGATGGGACTGCTCTAAGTCCCCAGGCTGTTGGGTGTTCCTTTGTCTTAGATTTTCTCTCTCTCTACATTCAAACAAGATTCAGAATTTATCTTATCAGACCTTTCCCAAAACCAAACCAAACCCACTGCCATCGAGTTCATTCCTACTCATAGTAGAATCTCTACAGAAGTAGACTGCCACATCTTTCTCCAGTGGAGCTGCTGGTGGTTTCAAACCACCAACCTTTCAGTTAGCAGTCAATTCCTTTAACCACTGCGCCACCAGGGCTCCTTATCAGGCCACTAAGCACCAGTAACAAAGCAGAACAAGTCAACCTGAGTAGACAACAGAAGAACTTGGGAGCTTTAAAAAATCTGAGGCAAATGGAAA
The DNA here is from genome assembly GCF_000243295.1 of Trichechus manatus latirostris. Classification (NCBI taxonomy): domain Eukaryota; kingdom Metazoa; phylum Chordata; class Mammalia; order Sirenia; family Trichechidae; genus Trichechus; species Trichechus manatus. The sequence continues at coordinate 5,756,751 of NW_004444029.1, forward strand.
AGGAAGAAAGATGTAAGAGTTTAAAGAAAAAATCTTCAGTTTATATTCGTAATGAGTTGAAAGCAGATACGGAAACTAGTTTAAAAGGCTGGGATAAAAAAAGAGTGAAAACCACAATGAACGAAATAAAACCTTAGCTGTGCAGGAAAAAAAAAAAAAGACTTAAAACTCCTGGGAAAACATGCCAGTAAAATATAAGATGAACCTGGGAAGACATTCAAAAGGTGACACATAAATAGCTAGATTTTTCAATAACCCAAACCAAGGAAAACCAAACCTGTTACCATCGAGTTGATTCTGACTCATAGCGACCCTATTGGGCAGAGTAGAACTGCCCCATAGGGTTTCCAAGAGCAGCTGGTGGGTTCGAACTGCTGACCTTTTGGTTAGCAGCTGTAGCTCTTGACCACTGTGTGGCCAGGGCTCCAGAGAAGGTAAAAGATCTGGAAAATGCAATATGGAATTCTAACCCTAAAAATAACAATAATCCAGAATGGGGAGCCAGATCAAATAAATTAGAGAGGGGAAAAGGCAAATTAAAAAAAAAAAATTAGTGTCTGGCACATATTAGGCACTCAACAAATGTTTATTAAATATTTGAATTAACTGAAAAAAGCCATGAGACTGGAAGTGTACAGATTCTGCCATCTTATAGGCAAAACCGATGAGCAGGGATAAATGCCAAGACACAGGCTGGTGAACGTTTTCCAGTCAATACCTTGTAAGTTTGCACACACACACAGACACACAGACACACACAGAGACACGCACAGATACACACACACAGGCACACACAGAGACGTGCAGAGACACACACAGATACCCACACAGAGACACACAGAGACACACCACACACAGAGACACACAGACACATCACACACACAGACACACATAGACGCACACAAAAACACACACAGATATGCACACACAGAGATATACACAGACATACACAAACACACACACCACACTCATAGACACATACAGAGACACACACTGTCTTAGGCTGTGTGCTCTAGAGAAGCAAAACCAGTGAAGTGTGTGTATTTATCTGTATATATACATATATATATATATATAGAGAGAGAGAGAGAGAGAGATTTATCTCAAGGAAGAGGGTCATGTGATTGTAGAGGCTGGCAAGTCCCAAGTTTGTGGGTCAGGCAACAGGCTGGAGGCTTCTCCCGTCTCACCTAGCGGCGGGGACTGACAAACCCAAGATTGGCAGGTCAGACTGCAGGCTGCTGTCTCATGTGCTGTGAAGGCTGATGAATCCCAAGATTGGCAGGCAATATAGCAGGCCGCTGGCTCAAGTCCCAAGAAATGGAAGTCAGATGATGATGAGTTGGATGCAGGATCCAGATCAAGCTGGTTTTGCCAGAATGTCAGTATATATATTGGGTGCAGGCCACACCCCCAAGGAAACGCCCTGCTCACCTGATTGGCTGCTCACATAAAATCACAAAATGGAGGATGACAACATCAGATCACAAAATGGAGAATGACTACATCATTACATAACTGCCAAACTACATCATAACTGGCAAACCACTGAGAATCATGGCCCACCCAAGTTGACACACAACATTAACCATCACACACACATACAAACATCCTGCACACTCATACACACACACACACACACACATCCCACACATATATGTTTACTTTGAACAAGAAAGAAAATCAAGATTGATTCGTAGTTTTTCCTCTGGGGCTCTGAATAATGAGAAAAGAGTGGAGTGACACCTTCCGAGTCTTCAGAGGAAAATGATGAGACTCTGTTGACCAGTTTATTAAAAACCGTTCCTAACTCTCTCCTTCTTAAAAGCCATTCCCAACTCTCTCCTTCTTAGCTACTCCCGCTGTTGTGGCTGAAAAGCCAAATAATTGCTCTCATTGCCCTTCTTACAATTAGGAGTGGATATAAGCTCTAATTCTGGCTCATGAAAAGAAAACAGAATTCTGTTGGGGGCACTTCTGAGAGCGCTTTTGGATCTCTGATGAAAAGACACAGAAATGACTGGTGCAACCCTCCTTTTTCTTGTTTCAAAATAATCACATTGACATTGTATTAGTTTCTTATTGCTGCCATAACAAATTACCGCACGTTTCGTGGCTTAAAACAGCACAAATGCATCATCTTACAGTTCTGGAGGTCGTAAGTCTGAAATGAGTCTCACTGAGCTAAAGTCATGGTGTTGGCAGGGCTGCATTCTTTCTGGAGGCTCTAGGGAACAATCCATTTCCTTGCCTTTTCCAGCTTCTAGAGGCTGCCCATATTCCTTGGCTCTTGGCCCCTTCCTCTGTCTTCAAAGGCTTAGTTCTTCTCCCCCTGTCAGTTCTTGACTCTCTCTTTTCAGTCTTCCTCTTAGACTTCTAAGGACACTTGTGATGACATTGGGCCCACCTGGATAATCCAGATCATCTTCTCATCTCAACCTCAGCTGATTAGCACCTTAATTCATCTGCAACCATAATTCCCCTTTGTCATGTAACCTAACACATCCACAATTTCTAGGGACTCAGATGTGGACCTCGTTGGGGCTATTATTCTGCAGACCACAGACATGATGGCCAGGGCTGCAGCAGCCATTTTGGGACTATGAAAGATGGGCTACAAGGAATGAGGCATCAGCCACGACAGTATTCAGAAGCTGAGCCAACGCCGGCAACCACATACCTCCATACTTCTTGTTACATGAGAAAACTAAGTACCCGTAGTTGTGATTTCTATTAACTTGCAACCTCATACGTACTCATGGACAGAGACTCAAATATTATCCCTCCAACCAAGGGCTAATTCTTTTCGGAAGGCAAGAGAAGATCCTTCTCAGATCTGCAGATTCTAAGAAAACTTACATGGCAAGTTTGTTTTTCAACACTTCACACTGCAAACGCACTCTGAACAGTTAAGAGAAGGATAAGCAATTGTATTCTTCATCAGGGAAGACGTGATGGAGCAAAAAGTGGTTATAATCACTGAAACGATCTAAAATTGTAGAATAAATAAAATGCAAAAAGAAAGCGCAATCTTTCAAATCACTAAACAATAATAAGAAAGAAATTAAATAATTAAGGGTGATTATGGTAACAAAAAAAAAAAAAAAATAAAAAGAGCCCTGGTGACTCAGTGGTTAAGAGCTCGGCTGCTAACTAAAAGGTCCACAGTTTGAATCCACCAGTCGCTCCTTGGAAACCCTATGGGGCAGTTCTACTTTGTCTTATAGGGTCCCTACGGGTCAGAACTGACTCGAAGTCACCTAACAGCATCAACATGGCAAGAAAACTAAAATACCCAAATCAATAAAGAGTTTTTTTCTACAAGATTTTCAACTCCAGATTAATATAATGTAGGTGATGGAAGGGGAATACGGAAGATGGGATGTCATCAGTGCTGAATCCCTTGACAGCCATGGCAGGAAGTCAATCGTTTTCGTTGGCATAATCGGGTAAAAAGAATTGTAATGTTTTAAGAAACCATGTAAGATTATCTTTAAAAGAAAGTGTTGACCTTACAAATTAAGATCAAAGACAAAAGCAAATGGTCGTAGTTCATCCATCCAAAGGCGAACTAGATAACAAGGGGAGAATGCATAATTAAAGTGACAGATGTCAAACCAAGTGCAATGTTCTCCTAATAAGCATAATATTCCAGGACAATTTCCTTGGTAAGCCAGTGGAATGAGTACATTGCAAAATCTATTCCTGTAGCAAGTACATACAGCCTCTTTTCTATTTTATAATATACTTACATGAACTCTTGTCTGTTGTATTTCTGTAGATATTTATATAGCTGAGACACGATATTTGGGGGGCACTCAACCCTTTAATTTCTCAAATAACAATGGGACCATCAGTTACAGTACAAAATAATACTATTAGAATTACATGTATGATTTTGAAATATTTAAACCATTGAGTCTGAAACACACACACACACACAACTGGAAGGAGAAAATGGCCGGCCTTGCCTTCTCTTTCTTTCCATCTCCGTGACCCAAGGAGAGAAGGGAAGATGATGTTGACTTTTCTGTGAAATTGATTAGGCTCTTAGAAGCAATGATTTCAAAGCTTCCCCTGAGTCTTCATGCAGCTAAGGGAGCATTCATGAAAAGGTACGTACAGTAACTTAGAAATGAGCCCACATTTCATTTCTTATAAACCCAAGAGAATGCAGTGTGAAAGCAAGAGATGATTTAAAAGAAAAATCATTCAAATTCAACCAATATAGGCTTAAAGGCTGTAATCACTTTAAATGAAGATATGAAATTGCTTATTTCCATATTGGAAAATAAAGGAGATTTCTTAACTGGATATATTCCTTCATTCCATTCAAAGTAGATTAATAAGGAAGAGACATTTGAGAGAAAATATAAAACCCTAAGTATAATTAGTGTAAATTACAGAAATTTCTCTTAACTCTTATTAAATCCTCCGGCTAACACCAACTCCCTGCACTCCAAATCTTTTATTTTAACACTGCTGTTTATAACAGTGTAAGATATTAATTTTGTTATCTGCAAACTGGGCTTCACAAATTATTAGATAATTAGGTTCTTCCTCCTTGGAACTCTATTCCAGTATATATGAGAATTAATGTTTGGCCTTGAGAGTGGTGTTTTTCTGAACCTATTGGATACTAAGGAGAAAAAATGGCGTACTGATGACTCATTTGAGGCGACATTAAGAAAAACCAAAACCTGTTGCCCTCGAGTCGATCCCAACTCACTGAGACTCTATACAACAAAGTAGAACTGCCCCATAGGGTTTCCCAGGCTGTGACCTTAAGGAAGCAGACTACATCTTTTTCCCAAGGAGCAGCTGGTGGGTTAAAACTGCTGATCTTTCTGTTAGCATCCGAGCATTTAACCATGGCGCCACCAGGGCTCCTTCACATTAAGATAGAGGATGGATTTACTGTGTCATCCTGTATTGTCTTGCTGGGGATCCCAGGGTAAAGTAATAACTCAGAAGCAGAGTAAAATAGAAAATTAGGTACCCCAGAAGCGATTGAAATCCAGATTAATTTAATGCAGAATGTGTCTGAGGATTATAAAAATAGGATATCGTCTGTGCTAAATTCCTTGACATCCATAAAGGAAGTCAATACTCAGCCCATTGTCATCGGGTCGATACCAACTCATAGCGACCTATAGGACAGAGTAGAACTACCCCATAGGGTTTCCAAGGCTGTAAAGCTTTATGAAAGCAGATTTCCACATCTTTCTCCTTCTCTCCCTTGGAGTGGCTGGAAATTGGGAACCACCAACCTTTTGATTACTGGCCAAGTGCTTTAACCACTGCGCCACCAAGGCTTTTTAGTCAATACTTACTGTTGCTCAAACTCATTGTTCTCCTTGGAGAGAACATTCTTTCTTTTGGCATCTAGTTAACTCCTGTTCATCATTAAAATCTCCGCCCGCAGGTTGCTGCTTCAGGAAAGCCTGAATCACATTATGTGCACTCACGGAAGACTCGTCTGTGTCCTGTTTCCTGGTTTGTAAGTATGTATTTATTTGTATGACTTTTGAGGACTCTCTCTCCCCCCTGGACTTTGAGCTTCGTAATGGTTTCCACGTTGAGTGTGCTCACTCATCTTCTCGTATGGCGTCTCACCCATTGAAATAACTCAGACCATCATCTTTAATTGCATTCATTTTTGCAATGGTAAGGAAGGAAAATAAAATACGACTTTGAGTGCCACATACTTTGCAATTATCTAAATCTTTTCTAGCCACAACACATTTGTAGGGCTGACCAATTTTAATAGGTCATTTAAAAATATAATTTTGCAAACATGGCAGGATTAGGCCACATGCAAACACAGATAGAGAAACAAGTCTAACTGTTCTCTTGTTACATCATATAATTACCCATGATCAAATCAAAGATTGCAGAAGGGATGATTATCCCTGAGAGTTTTTGAGAACCATCATCTTCTTTAATTTGAATTTTGTGGAAATGGAGTGACGTGACTGATTAGGAAGGGGAAAGGTTGACGCATTCTGATTTGTAGTAATTCATTCTTGTCTTAGTCATCTAGTGCTGTTACAACAGAAATGCCACAAGTGGATGGCTTTAACGAAGAGAAGTTTATTTCCTTACAGTTAAGTAAGCTGAAAGTCCAAACTCAGGGCGTCAGATCCAGGGGAAGGCGTTCTCCCTCTCTCGGCCTTCTCATCTGTGTTCCCCCAGACTAGGAGCTTCTTGGCGCAGGGACCCCGGTCCAAAGGATGCGCTCTGCTCCCAGAACTGCTTTCTTGATGGTATGAGGTCCCCAACTCTCTGCTTGCTTCCCTTTCCTTTTATCTCTTGAGAGATAAAAGGTGGTACAGGCCACACCCCAGGGAAACTCCCTTTACATTGGATCAGGGATGTGACTTGGGTAAAGGTGGTGTTACAATC
>NW_004444029.1:5763255-5802200 GCF_000243295.1 Trichechus manatus latirostris
CCCTTTACATTGGATCAGGGATGTGACTTGGGTAAAGGTGGTGTTACAATCCCACCCTAATGGTCTTTAACATAAAATTACAATCACAAAATGGAGGCCAACCACACAATTCTGGGAATCATGGCCCAGCCAAATTGATACACACATTTTTGGGGGGACATAATTCAAACCACGATAATTCTGAAGAGTTAAGAATCATGGTAATGTTAAAAAGTAATTAAAATGGAAAGAAACTGAAATGTAGGGTTTATTCTGAGCAGTTTCTGTCTGCATATACAAACCCATTGCCATCGAGTTGATTCTCACTCGTAGAGACACTATAGAACAGGATAGAACTGCCCCCGTCGGGTTTTCAAGCCTGTAATCTTCATGGAAGCAGATCGCCAGGTGTTTCTCTTGTGGAGAGTGCTGGTGGGTTCAAACCGTCGACCTTTATGATAGCAGCCGAGCGCTTCACCACTGCACCAGTAGAGCTCCTCATGTGCATATAAGGAGACTTTTAATTCCAGAAAAAGCAAATGGCTTAAAGTAAACCAGTTACAATGAGGCTTACAAAGAGAAGAGGAGGGAGAAGAAGAGAAGACCAACCATTGGCTAATCTTAACAGGATTGACTGAACCCCGCCCTCTCTCTTTTACCAGGATCAACTGATATCAGGTCAGAAGGTGATCTGGGCCCTCCGCCCACCTGTAGTCATAATACCTTTCAAAATTCAGATTCAGTAAGCCTGGCTCAGAACAAGAAAGAAAAGATTAGCAACTTTGAGTGAAAGAAAAGCGGTTGGCAGGTTTAATTTTGGGCAGGAATTTCTTTACAGTGAAAATTTGGTTTCGTCTGTAAGAAAACCTGAAAGTCAAAGTAGGATGTCTGTTATTAATTTTTCTCTTTGACAGCAAGTGAACAGACTATTAGGAAAAATGGCATGTCTTGTCAAGTGATTCAAATTGGCTAGCAGAATGGAAGCATCGCAGACTTTTCTAGCTCACAGTTTGGAATAACTGCTCATGCAACTGTTAATAGTGCAAAAGGGATAAACAAGAAAAAGCAGTAGGGTTTGCTCCTATTTCTCTTTTTACTTTCTCATTTCACTAGAAAGTTTACGATTTTACAACAGCTTACCTTGGTGAATGAATACTTTAGCTTCTGAACACCCAGAAGAGAAGGAACCAACATTTATTCTTCAGGCGTTTTAATAAGGTAACGCTCCTTCCAGTCAAGCACTTTTTTATTTTTTTCAGTGATGGTTGTTAGGGTGGGAGTGGGGGTTCAATGTCGCTCAGCATGGGGAATTTACGTTAATTGAAGTTGTTTTATGATGTGTCAAATGCCTATTGCCCACTAATCCGTTTGTGGCTGTGGAGGCTAAAAACAAGATGGAGTCACTTATGCCAAGCTCGGGGGAGCATGGCTGCTACCTGGTCTCACGGGGCGAACGTTTAAGATAATAAGTAACCTGAACCTTAGAAATAAGAACTAGCTTGTTTCTTGAAGTTTATGTGTAAAGAAACTTCTTAGACCTGCTCTGCACTCCAGACAAGCTGGCGTCGGCAGGCATTGGCCCCTCAGACCTACATCGTTTGTCTTCTTAGCCACATACAATTCTGAGGAAGAAAGGATTTCAAGAGACATTTTGATGACTATCCAAAAGACTCTTGGAAACCCTCGAACTTTGCCGGCTTTCTTTGTTCCTTGGACTATAAATGCCTCATACTGCCTCCTCTCAGGAGCAACACGTGTGTGTTGTCCGACTGGTGGATTGTAGGATCGACTAAAAAGTCTCCAACATTGTTTTAACTGTTTTGACTCTTAGAAATTATTCCACCGTTAGCAATAAGTTTTCTCCCCCAATTGTGTTACTTAGTCCATTGTTCAAAATGGAAACAATTTCATGCCTTTGAAAATAAAGGATTAAGGCCAGTAGGACTGCCTTTGTTGGGTCTCCGATGAGTTTGTGGCTGAGGGAGATGTGTGCCTTCCTCTGTGACCCAGGGTTTTCCATCTGCTCCCTGCCGTTGAATCATTTCCAAAAAAGGCTGCCGTGGCGACACCAGCTGTCTGAGACAAGCCGGTCTGTAAAACGCTGAAGCAGTAGAACTTAGGATAATGTGACAGAGAAGGTTTTTTTAATTTTTTTCCTTTCAGCAGCTGGTTTGAAAATTCTCCTTGGGGAGAGCATCGTGTTTTGTTGTTTTGTTTGGAGAAGTGTGCTGGTAAGATGTTCCTGGCACAGGAGACCAAGTGCAGGCTCTCAAACCGCCTTTTAAATCCGCTCTCAGGCCAATGTTACGTTTGTTTTGCTGAGTGCCCCCTGCGCGTATGTAAATTTGGGTGCCAGAGCCCGGGCAGAGCTGAATTGCTTTACATGCTAAAGCAGTATGTGTTTAGGGCTTTGTGTTTGATTGCTTTTAAAATAACAATGAGATGGGAATTTCAGGATACTCCCGGAGGAGAGCAGTCAAACCCATCCCACTTTCTTTATTCTCAATAAAATGTGATGGTCCAGGGAGGCCACTGCGGCACCCCTTCAGGCCCGGGCCTCGGCTGTGATGGGCGCTGGGGGTGGGTGATGACCTCAGAGGAGCTGGGTGGCCTCACAGCCACACCTCCTGGCTTCTGCCCTGCCCACCAAGAGTGGGTGTGGTTGGGGCAGCACCGATGTCTTCTCCCCAGGGGTCTGGAGGGAAAACCCATTAACTATGTTTTCCTTATCTGAGACACTAGGAAGGACAACCTTCTGATCTGTTGATGAGGCAACCGTGTCCGCAAGCAGGATTGCTCTGCTTGTGTACAGATGTGGTGCAGGTGTCTTTAAGGAAAGAGGCGGTGACCCTAGGTGCCCTTTCTTGAAGACAACGTCAGCATCAGTTAGTAGCTTCTTTCCTTTTTCTGAAGAAGAAAAAAACCATCACATGGCTTTGCCTGGAGGTCCATTTGGAGATTTTCAATAAGGAATTTGAGGTAGAGGGGAGAGGATCTGCAGAAATAGAAAAGAACTAGTGAAGCTGAAAGATGGGGGTGGGGGTGGAGAGGAAAAGTGAGAGGGAGGTGAGGTGGAAAGACAGAGAGGGAGGGAGAGAGAAGAGAAAAACAGAGAGCCAGAGACACACACACACTGAGAGACATTCAGAGACAGAGAGGAACAGAGAGAGAAAAGAGAGAGACACACATAGGAGAGAGAAAAAGAGAGGAGAAACAGAGACAGAGAACTAGAGAGAGGGAGGTAGAGAGAGGCAGAGAGAGAGAGAGAGAGAAAGGTAGAGATAGAGGCAGAGACATAGAGCGAGGCAGAGAGAGCGCAGGCTCTCCAGGGTTCTGTGACAGTCCTCCCTGGGGCTGCAGGCAGGAATAACCTGTGTTCTGTCTTCCAGGCCAGAGGCTTCACAGGCCACCTGCTGTATCTGCCCCTCTTTTCCTTTTAATAGCTTGATTCAGATGAGTAGAAGGATGCTGGAAGCCACATTTAAAAATGGCGGATTGGAGGAATAAACACTCATCTCAGAATTCCTGGAGAGGCAGCTCTTGTGGATCAGGGACAGTCAGTTACAACTTCACATGTGCAAGAAATACACCTCAGCCACAGCTGTGCCACAGTGCAGTTTCAGGACATTTGTCTCAGTGGTCAATGTTGCCCGAACGTAGATGGGGGTGTGGAGAAAAGAGCAGTGTTCATGTGGACGCAGGAGCCAAAGGACCAGGGGCAAGGGACATCGGAGTTGTGTTAAGAAGCTAGGAGATGGAAAAGGGTTGAAGTGGGCCCACCTGAGACAAGAACCTTCTGCCTCTCTCCCAGGGCTCCTCCCAGCCTGTTGGATGAGGCCAACATGGCCTCCTCATCCTCAGTCCTGTAGAATCACATTGAACATGGCTGCTTTCTCCCACCTCCCTTTCCACTTCCTCTCGACCCTCCACCAGCCTCTTACTTCAACCTGACTTAACTTGTATTCTCCAAACCACAGACTTGATCATCGTAAAGCCAGGAACCCTGCACCTATTACAAATGACAGAAAGGACGCCTGGCCCTATCACAAACTTACCCTCTTCAAAAGGATCTGCCTTTGCTTAAATGACAACTCTCCAGAACTCTATCCCTTTTTTCAACTCACTTCCTCTTATACAAGGAGACCGCTGTTTTTCTCAAAAGGAGTCCCTGGGTGGTGCAAACGGTTAAGTGCTCAACTACTGACTGAAAAGTTGGCAGTTCAAACCCACCCAGAGGCGTCTCAGAAGACAGGCCTGGCCATCTGCTTCTGAAAGGTCACAACTTTGAAAGTCCTATGGAGCATTTCTACTCTCCACACATGGTGTCACCATGAAGCAGATACAACTTGACGGCAACTGGTTTTGGTTTATCTTCCTCAAGTCGAAGTCCTTGGCATCTCCTCTTGGGTGCCAGCCCACCTTGCTGCAGCCATTTGATTTACTCCCAAAGAAAATCTCTGTGACCGTTTTTATACCTCGACTCCAGAATCTGTCGCGTAACATTTCTTATTTTGATAGGATGGCACATACCTTCATTCCCAGAGGATCTGAGTCCTTGGGGTCCTGGCTTCTAGGGATATTGGGTAAGGAGACACTAAGGGGCACCCCTGGAACATTCTGGGTTCCAGGCGGAGTCCTTTTTGTCCCTATCATCTCAGCCACCACATTTTCTCGCGGCCGTGGGGATCATGCGCCCCAGTCGGTAGAGTGACCACCTTCCCTGCCTGTTGTTTTAGCAGCAGGGAAGCCCCAGATGCCGGGGGTGGAGGCAGTCGCAGCTCCCCGGTTAACAGAGCAGTGACTTTATTTCCTGGTGGAAACACTCCTCCTTTGGGTATCACTGAATCCAAAGTTGTGGGAAGGAAGATAAAACCCCTTAAGTGGATTGTAAGTTGTGATAGTGAGAAGGGCCACTCCCATACCCACCTTGGGTCTAGGAACACAGCTGTTGTAAAGATTAAACAACGAAATCTTCATAAAGCACTTTGTAGAGGCCTATCACAAAGTAAGGCATCCTGGGGGGCGCGAACAGTTAAATGCTCGACTATTAACCTAAAGTTTGGCCATTGGAACCCACCCACAGGTGCCTTGGAAGACATGCCTGGCAATCTCCTTTTGAAAGGCCACAGCCTTGAAAACCCTATGGTACAGTTGTACTCTGCACACATGGGGTCGAAACATCACAAAGTAAGTATACAGTAAATTTTGGTTCAAAAACAATATATATATATGTGTGTGTGTGTGTGTGTATGTATATATATTTTAAACAGTTGACTCCCTGAGGGTTGTTGTGAGAATAAAATGAGATCTTAATTTCAAAATAAACAGTAAGGTGTTACATAAGCTGTTAGGGATTGAATCATGTCCCCCAAAACGTGTCATAAATCTTAAAGGAATCCCGGTGGCATAACTGTTAAGTGCTCAGCTGCTAATCGAAAGATTGGCTGTTCTAATCCATCCGGTGGCTCTGTGAGAGAAAGCTCTGGCGACCTGCTCCCATAAAGGTTACACCCCCCTCCTCCCCCCCCAAAAAAAAACTAAACCCATTGCCATCAAGTCTCCGACTCATAGCAACCCTATAGGACAGAGTAGAAGTGCCCCATAAGATTGCCAAGGCTGTAATCTTTGCTTTATGGAAGCAGATTGCCAATTCCTTCTCCCATGGAGTGGTTGGTGGGTTTGAAACTCTGATCTTTTGGTTAGCAGCTGAGTGCATAACACTGCGTCATCTGGGCTTCTTCTCATAAAGGTTATAGCCAAGAAAACCCTATGGGGCAGTTCTACTGTGTCACATGGGGTCACTGTGAGTCAGAATAGACTGGACAGCACCCAACAACCACCTACCTGTGGATGTAATCCCATTTGGGAATAGGGATTTCGTTGTTATGTTAATGAGGCCATATCAGTGTAGGATGCATTTTAAGCCAATCACTTTTGAGATATAAAAAGAGCAGATTTATGTAAGAGCTGTTGTGGTGGTGGTTGTTAGGTGCCATAAGTCGGCTCCAACTCATGGCGACCCCGTGTACAACAGAACAAAACACTATCCAGTCCTGCGCCATCCTCACAATCCGTGCTATGTCTGAGCCCGTTGTTGCAGCCACTGTGTCAGTCCATCTCGTTGAGGGTCTTCCTTTTTTTCACTGACCCTCCACTTTACCAACCATGATGTTCTTCTGCAGGGACTGGTCCCTCCTGATAATGTGTCCAAAGAATGTGAGACAAAGTCTCACCGTCTTCACTTCCAAGGAGCATACTGGCTGTACTTCTTCCAAGACAGATTTGTTTGTTCTTCTGTCAGTCTATGGTCTACTCAATATTCTTCACCAACATCATAATTCAAAGGCATCAATTTTTCCTCAAGCCCGTTGCCATCGAGTCAATTCCGACTCATATTAACCCTATAGGACAGTGTAGAACTACCCCATAGGGTTTCCAAGCAGCAGCTGGTGGATTCGAACTGCTGACCTTTTGGTTAGCCACCAAACTCTTAACCGCTATGCCATCAGTGTTCCAATTCTTCTTTGGTCTTCCTTATTCATTGCCCAGCTTTTGCATGCATACAAGGTGATTGAAAACACCATGGCTTGGGTCAGGCGCGTCTTAGTCATTAAAGTGGCATCTTTGCTTTTTAACACTTTAGAGAGGTCTTTTGCAGCAGATTTGTCCAATGCAATATGTCATTTGATTTCTTGACTGCTGCTTCCATGGGCGTTGATTGTGGATCCAAGTGCTAAGTACAGTGAAACCTGTGAGAGCTGAAACTTGACGGGACTGCCCGGTTTTCCCCGGTCTCAAAAATTTTCCTGCCTATGACAGGGTGCAATCCTACCACTTTTCTATCTTTTGTTGTAAAGGAAAATACTTAAGTTTTCTTTCTCTGACAGGTTTCCCCCTTACGCACTTTCCGGCTTTTGCAGGTTTTACTGTATTATAATTCTCTCTGCTTCTAATGCATGCCTCTTGAATGCAAGAGTACCCTGAATCCCAAGATTCCAGACAGGACACAGGGATAGCAAGCCCACCACGTGGCCAGCGTTTGAGCCCCAGGGTGATTGACCATTCCTGCTGAAGATCAAAGACACCCACAAAGGGTGAGCCTCAGGGAATGTCCCCCCTCAGCCCAGCGTGCAGGTCTCCTTTTCATTTCCGAGTCATCGGAGCATGGCGCGAGCAGTTTATCCGTAGATGGCTGCGACCTGCCCCTGCACACCATCCCTGTGGCCACTGGCTTTCTGCTCTCCCCACTCCCGCCATGTCTGTATGTAAACATGACCACGGCGCACAGGGAACTGGCAGAAAGGAAGGGACAGAGCTTATAGAGAATAGAGAAAAAAGAAAGAGGGGGAATAAGCATTGTTGGTAGCTAAAAGAATGATTTTGGTTATGGAAAAGGTAAATATAAAATTATTGGGAAGCTAAGTCCCAAAATGACAGGATAAAAGAGAACTCGGGTCTTCAGGTGGATTGGTTGTCCAGAGGGGCCTCTGTCTTGACCTTCTCTGTGACCTCAGGGTCTCTGGGATGAAATATTGGCTACGGGGAACATTTTCCATTAAGAGCCTTATTTTCTTTTTTTCTTCTCCTTCTGCTTTCCCTGACAGAGGACACCTTGGCCGTTAAATGAAGCCACTGTTTTACCTCAATGTACAGCAATAAAACACATTTGACTAGGAAGTCGTGTCCCTGGGTGCACTCAGGTAGTCCTGTGTCCAGCTGTTTCTGCATCTGGGCCCTGAAGTCAACCCCAAGCCAGTGAGTCAGATGGTGGAGAAGAACAGAGATGTCCTGTCTGTGTTTGTATGAGTTAGCTTATGCATTCGTCTACTCGTAAAAGTCAGAATCAACTCTATGGCAATGGGTTTGGGTTTGGTTTGGTTTAAGCAAGAAATTGTTTTTTTTTTTGCCTCATCTTAGCCCTGCCTATCTTTCAACACCCCCAGGAAAGATGGAGAATTACTTCTCCAAAGACCAGACTGAGTCATACAGAGTATTCTGATTGCTCTCCATTTTACATCCATCAGGACTGGCCATACTAAATGCAATATTTATGTTTTTATGGGCAAAGAGACATTTAAATATACTTTCAAATGCTGTTGTTGTCGGGTGCTGTCGAGTCAGTTCTGACTCATACCCACCCTACGCACAACAGAGCAGTAACACTGCGGGGTCCTCCGCCATCCTCACAATGGTTGCTATGCTTGAGCCCATTGTTGCAGCCGCTGTGTCAATACATCTCATTGAGCGTCTTCCTCTTTTCCTCTGACTCTCTTTCAAATACAGATGGATATTTTCAGTAAGTCCTCACAAACATACCCAGAGGCAATGTTCATAGTTTTTCACCCCTGTGATCAAATGCAGTTTGATGTCTCCGGGCGGACAACAGCTTAAAAAAGAAAGGACAGGGAGGTTCTTTCTCAGAGAGCGCGTCCTGGGCCCTATCAGTCCCTGAGTACATCTCTGAGTTGTAGCTGCACCTTCTGTCTTGTGGAATCATCTGGTGCTCTTGGACAGTGTTCCTAGGAGCCTGTTTCCTCTTTTTGGTGGAGGCCTGGCTGTGTGCTTTTTCCTAGCTCCTGCGCAGTGCTTCGTGGAGATCTTTGATCTAGGTTTCTGTCGGTGTGTGTTTGCTTGCTTTACCCTGTTATAATCAGCTCCTTAAGCAATTTGTTTCTCTGGCTATGCTCTTAGGAATCTTGTTTTATTTCTAGAATCATGGAATCCCTGGGTTGAAAGAATAGGCTCTTATTTAGCTAATAAGATTTTAAAATGAATTGCGTTTCAAGCGATCTTGTTGAATATTTAACCCAATCTCCTACCCCCTGGCTCCATGATCTAGAGGAGATTCTTCTTGATTAACGGTTACGCTTGCCCAGAGGAGCACGCCCAGTCTATGTCAATGTCTGGCACATGGTAAATTCTCAATAAATGTTTCTTTATTATTGTTTTGCATTTTGACTCAGTTTACCTTGGATTTATTTTCTATCTCATATTCCCTGATCTCTTCACAACTTTTCCATTGATCACAACAGAACAAAACACTGCCTGGTCCTGCTCCATCTTCACAACCTTTGCTATGTTTGAGCCCATTGTTGCAGCCACTGTGTCAATCCATCTCCTTGAGGGTCTTCCTCTTTTTCACTGACCCTCCACTCTGCCAAGCCTGATGTCCTTCTCCAGGGACTGGTCCCTCCTGATAACTTGCCCAAAGTACCTGAAATGAAGTCTGCCCATCCTCGCTTCTAAGGAGCATTCTGGCTGTACTTCCAGGACAGATTCGTTTGTTCTTCTGGCAGTGCATGGTATATTCAGTATACTTTGCTAACTTCATAATTCAAAGGCATTAATTCTTCTTCCATCTTCCTTATTAATTGTCTAGCTTTCGCATGCACGTGAGACTATTGAAAACATCATGGCTTGGGTCAAACATACCCTAGTCCTCAAAGTGGCATCTCTGTTTTTTAACACTTTAAAGAGGTCTTTTGCAGCAAATTTGCCCAACGCAATGTGTCATTTGATTCCTTGACTGCTGTTTTCATGGGTGTTGATTGTGGATCCAAGTAAAATGAAGTTCATTGAGTCATTCGAGAATCCTGACATTCTCGATTTCTGTGAAATACACATTGTCTTCCCTTAAAATATTTGAAATTCTTAAGACCGCAAGTGCATAGGCTAACAGAAAGCCCAGCTTCATGGCTCTTTTGTCTGTTATTCAACACTCTTGAAAAGAGGAGATTTAAAAAAGATTCCACTCACTGCCTCTGATCCCAGCTTTCTCTTGCTTCTCTATCCACAGGAGAGGCAAAGATAAGAAGATACTCCGACCTGACGCAGGCTGTCATTAGGAGCTGGGGCTTTGGAGCCAGGCTGCCTGGGCTAGCATGTCGTATTAACCACTTACTAACCTTGGCACTGAGGGTGGGATTATTAATCCATTTGTGCCTCAGTTTTCCTGTCTGTGGAGCACCTGCAGCGTGGGGTCATTGTCAGGGTAGGCGGGTGACAGCAAGTACAGCACTAACAACAGTGCCTGAGGTAGAAAAAACCAGTCACCCACCAGCTGCTGTTGGGTTGACTGACTCATGGTGCTCACATGTGTGTCAAGGTGGAACTGTGCTTCATAGGGTTTTCAATCACTGATGTTTTGGAAGTAGATCACTAGGCCTTTCTTCCAAGGTGTCACTGGGTGGACTCGAACCTCCAACCTTTTGGTTAGCAGCCAAGCTCTTAACCATTTGCAACTCTACCTGAGGGAGTGTCAGCAGTAACAGGTATCAGGGACGTGCAGTGTCTTGGCCCAGGAATAATGGGTACCCCTGCTGGCCTCACTCTGTAATAGGATTGTATAGCACGGTGAGTTAAACTCATGAGCCAGCGTAAGATGGAGCCTGACGCTGCCTGTGGGGTGTGACTGTGGGCAAGTTATTTATTTCTCTAAGCCTCAATGTCCTCACTTGTTAAATGGGACACACGGCAATGGTCTCTAAGATTGTGGAAGCTGTAAATGTGAGAATGCAGGAAAACGAGGAGATTGTGCCTGAACACAGCAGATAACATACTATGTTATCTCTTAGCAAACAGAAATTGTCCATGTAGGGAGCTGGCAGGAAGGAAGGGGCAGATGTCTCTTTAGTCCACTCAGTTTGAACTTCTTCTGGGAATTTCTTTGTCATTTACTTTCAATATGCATAGATAGCTCCTTGTGTTTTCATAAGCCAGATCCTTTTGTAACTCTACTTTCCTGAAACTTCTCCAACTTGCTTCTGTCTCAGCTTTCTCTCATGGGAGACATTTCAGTTATGACCTAGAGCATAGCTTGCAAGAGAACACAGCCTGATTTTAAACAGAGATAAACAATGACACTTTCTTGCTTCCTCACTGCTGTGAGTACTGTTCAAGAACACCTGACAGGCCAAGTAATTCTTGCTGATGGTGGCTCAGCACAAACTTCGGTATCTTAGGGTGTGTGCATGAGAGAAAGCCTGTGCCTGTGTGTGTGTGTGTGTGTGTGTGTGTGTGTGTGTGTGTGTGTGTTCGTGCACAGATACATTGGCCTCTCTCCTCCTGCACTTGACTTTCCTATAATGATGCACTTGCAACTGGACCCCTGGTTCTCATTCTGACTTTTCTCTAAATGGGTCTCCTCTTTGCTGTCTGCCCAAAGGTTTCCATCATCCCAATAAGCCACGCCCAGAGCCCAGCGCCCTACCCTTCCCCCTGGCTGTCTGACTTGGTCCCTTTTAACTGTCGGCAGGCACACCCGGCTCACCCACTTCTAGCTTCTGCTCTGTTGCACACACTGTTCTCTCCTTTCTTTTTCTCAACTTTTTCCAAGCCTCACACCCCTGCCCTCTCTAAGATATGATTCTCCTTAATGGCAGTGAGGTTTGGATATTGACTCCTTGCCCGTCTTGATCTCTTGTACCTTTTTTTCTTCTTTTCTTCTTATTATGGAGGAAGAACTGTTCCTCTCTTGGTCCCAAGGAATAACTTCCTCTTGCCTCTTCTGTTCCTCAATGATCTTCTCTCTTCAGCACCATCAATATTCCTTTTCTCACAGATTTCTTCCCACTGGTTTCCAAGCACAATCCAACTGACTCAACTCTACCATTCACTCTCACACCTCCCTTGCTCCTCCACCCTTCAACTTGTCAGACAGGATCTCTGCCTCTGCTTCTCTTGTTTCCTCTAATCCATGATATCAGGGCTTTGCTCCGTCTTCCTTTTGCTTGAACTTTTGGTGTCCTTTTAAATCCTGCTGCCAACAATTTTTAATCACTGTCTTCCCTTAACTTCCAAGGCATCATCCCATTTCCCCTCCTACCTCTAGGACTACCTTCTTCCTTTCTCAGGACATTCTGTCTCCTTTTGCCTAGAAGTGTGGATTTTCAGCAACTTCTGTTTCTGGATCTTTGTTCTTTTTCCTTCACTTGTTGCTTTGAAGATCTCATCCATTCCAAACATTTCAAGTCTTGTTGGTAGTTGCTGTCAAGTTGCCTCCGACCCGTGGTGACCTTATACGTAACAGAATGAAACATAGCCCTGTCCTGCACCATCTTCATGATCTTTTTATACATCTGAACCTGTTGTTGCAGCAATTGTGTCAAGCCATCTCACTGAGGGTTTCCCTCATTCTTGCTGACCTTCTACTTTACCAAACAATGGAGACATTACAGTGCTATAAACTTCCCTCTATGTACTGCTTTAGCTGCATCCCGCAAATTCTGATATTTTCTATTTTCATTCTTATTTATTTCAGAATACTTTCTAATTTCCCCCTTTGACTTCTTTTTTGACACATGGCTAATTTAGAGGTGTACATTGAGTTTCCAGATATTTGGAGATTTTCCAGTTATTCATTTCTAATTTAATTCCCCTGTGGAAAGAGAACATAATTTGTACTACTTAACTCTTTTGAAAGGAGCCCAGGTGGTGCCATGTTAAGTGCTTGCTTGCTAACCAAAAGGTCAGTGTTCACACCCACCAGCCACTCTGCAGGGGAAAGATGTGGCAAGAGAAAGACACGGTAAGAGTAAGAGGCGGCTGCCTGCTTCTACGAAGATTACAGCCTTGGTAAGTCTATGCACAGTTCTACTCTGTCATATAGGGTCATTGTGAGTTGGGATCGACTCGATGGCAATGGGTTTCATTTTTGAGTTTGGAAAATCTTCTAAAATATGTTAAGACTAGTTTTATAACGCAGAATGTGGTCTGTCTTGGTGCCTGTATATCCTGCTGTTGCTGAAAGGAGTGTTCTATAAATTTCAATTAGGTCAAATTGGTAGATAGCATTGTTCACATAGTCTATATTTGTATGGATTATCTGTCTACTTGTTACATTAATTATCGAGCATGAGGTGTTGGAATCTCCCACTATGATTGTGAATATGTCTATTTCTTCTTGCAGCTCTATAGGGTTTTGTTTTATACATTTTGAAGCTCTGTTATTAGATGTAAAATGTTATGTCTGCTCGATAAATGGAATCAACTCAATGGCAACTGGTTTTTTTTCTTTGTCATTATAAAATAACCCTCTTTATACTTAGTAATATTCTTTGCTCTGAAACTTTGTCTGATTTCCAGCTTTCATATAATTAGTGCCAAAAACCAAAAACCAAACCCATTGCTGTTGAGCCAATTCTGACTCACAGTGTCCCTACAGGACAGAGTGGAAGTGCCCCATAGGGTTTCCAAGGAGCGGCTGGTGGATTTGAACTGCTGATCCTTTGGTTAGCAGCTGAGGTCTTAACCACTTCGCCACCAGGGCTCCACATAGGCTTATATGTCTCTTCTCTCTGCTCTGCAGTGCCATCTCTAGGGGAAGGAGATGCACTGCCTGCTAAGCTTGGCGAGGTCCCTGAGCCAACACTGCTGATGGGCGGCTGCCAGTCAGATGTCAGATGACGACGTGGCTCCATTAAGAGCAAGAACAACTCTCTCCTCCCAGTAGTGCTGTCACCCTCGGCACACCCTCCCTGCACCCCTGTAGGACTGACCCAATAGAAATTCCAGGAGCAAAGAGGAGGGAGGGGAGAGCCAGAAAGAAAGGGAGAAAATGCACTGTGCGTGTGTATGTGAATGTGTAGTGCGCCTGGGCTCACTCCTTGCACCTGACGTGCGTCGATGTTATAGCGAGTCCTATGAACAAATCTGCAAAAACCGAGATTGAGCAACTGCAGACCGTCACTGGCCTCTTCGCTGGTTATAGCGACTTCTCACCGCACGTGCTGAGCGCTCACTGAGTGCACATTCGACACTTGGTTTATCATCTCGTAAGTGAACATTATGAGAGAATAAATGTAGGAAAGCAAATCGGACACACTCACAAACGCAGTGCCTGCAAATGCAAACCCCAAAACTGCTGCAGCCAAAACTCTGTCCACAGCGTCAGCTCTGCGTGACGTCACTGAAGCATCAGCAGCAACACCAGACACACTGCGTCACCAGGTCCTGCAGGAACGGGAAGGGTCAGAGTGCCCCGCTCGCCCCAGGCTCCCTCTCCTGGTAGACCACGCCTCCTGGCGCTCGGAGACACACAAACCACTGCATGTCGCACCTGCATCACGCAGTCGTTTTGAAAATGAATCCTCAGAAGACATCGTGGCGGAGGCAGAGCAGAGGAGGTTGGGGGTGGTTGGTGCTGGCTGTTCTCCTGGTGCCTGGGGGTCCTGCATCTCCTTAGGACAGAATGACGTCATCTCACCGCCTAGCAGATCCCTCCGCAGTTGTTAAGAACGGTGGCTGGCAGTGCATGCCTGGCCTCGGCCTCCCTCCCCCACCCCCCATCCCATTGTCCATCTTGCAGTCTCTGCTGAAGGTCCGGCTCCCCTGGAACTCAGACAGTGACACTGTAGGGTGTCTGTGGTAGCCAGGCGAAACGCCCCTTTTAGCCTTTTAATTCTTTTACTTGTGTGAAGTAGGAGCCCTGGTGGCACAGTGGTTAAGTGCTTGGCTGCTAACCAAAAGGCCAGCAGTTCAAATCCACCAGCAGGTCCTTGGAAACCCTGTGGGGCAGTTTTAACTCTGTCTTATACAGTCACTGTGAGTCAGAATAGACTGGTGGCAATGAGTTTGTGAGGTAAGTATTATAATCCTTCTTTTAATTTTACAGATGAGGAAACCGAGGGTCGCAGAAGCCAGCAAAGCAGAGCTATGATTAGAGCGCAGACCAATTCCCTGCCTCCCTCTCCTCTGCCTCCCTCTGGTGAGGCGGAGCAGGCGTGGGCTGCAGAGTGACTGGGACCTGTAAGCAGGGGGTCCTGTGGCCCATGACCCAAGTCTGCCCGCTGGGGACCAGAGGACGATGGAGGCTCAGTTGGCCAGGCTTGTCTGATGCCTTCATGACTCACCTCTCTGGGCTCTGCTCTGCGTCACCCTTCTGCTCCCAGAGGGAGGCCTGAGCCAGCTCCTAGCTTCAGAGACCCAATCCCTCTCATCACCGCCAGGACCAGCTCTCCCATGTCTGCAGAGGCTCCTGGTGGCCTCTCGGGGGCCCCAGAGAGCAGTCTCCTGTTCACAGGTGAAGTTTCCACTCTGGGACACCAGCACAGCGCAATCGCAGGAGAGATGATGCCGCTGGCGGGGCTGTCCCCAGGGCGAGGGTGAGTCACTGCACTCAGACAGACCTGCCTCAACCCCAGCTCCAGGGACCCGCTCCCCTCGCTCTGGGCTCTGGGCATCGGATCTCCCGGAGGGAAGGGCCGGCCACCTGGGGGACGAGGGGAGCTGACTCTAAGGCCACCCTCAACTATGTCCTGCTCCGTCCTTGCCCTTCTGCTGGGAACTTTCTTAGGTGGGTGTCCGCCTCCTCCTTGGCGAGACCCCCCCAAGCCCTCATCCTCTGCAGCCCGGGAACCAGGCCTTGCTGTGGTTGACTCAAGTGCCCCGCTCCACTGCCTGGGTGTGGGAGGGACTTCAGACTCAAGGCTGGTGACCTGTGGTGATCGCTGTCTCCTGGGGAGGTGTCTCCTCTAGGTGGTCCCCTTGCCCAGCGCCCGTCACCCCCGCAGGCCCAGGGCTGCCGGGACCCTCGGTCCGCAAGCCGGGCAGCCGGGTGAGCTCCGTGCCCTCTGAGTGGCGTTTCCCCCTGTCCGCAGACGTCGGCGCGCAGACCATTCTCCAGTGGCCGGTCGTCGAGGTGCGGCAGGTGGGCAGCTCTCTGTCCCTGCAATGCACCGTGACGGGGACCTCGAACCCCACCCTGTACTGGTACTGGCAGGCCACGGGCGGGGCCCCCCAGCTGCTCTTCTACTCCCTCGATATGGACAACATAAAGGGCGAGGCCCCCAAGCACTTCTCGGCGTTCCGGCCCCGGGACGGCCAGTTCACCCTGAACGCCGACAAGCTCCAGCCGGGAGACTCCGGCGTCTATCTCTGCGCCTGGGACGCACACTTGCGCAAGCCGGCCGCGCGGCCGCCCAAAAACCCACCTCGAGGCTCACACATCCCGCAGCGAGCGGCCTCGCTCCGAACTGCAGGGGGTGTCTGTGATCGGCTTTGACTCCGGTGGTGTGAGGGCCCCCGAATGGAGCCAGCTGAGAGAGATCTTGACCAGGTGCTCAGAGAGAAACTTGACCAGGTGCTCAGAGAGAAACTTGACCAGGTCCTCCGAGAGCACAGCCAGGCTTATGCACGCACAGTCAAGTCTCCAGTGGAGACGTCTAGTCCCTGCTAGAGTCACACTCCAGCCCGCAGAGCGTCTGCGCCTTGCCTACACGCCCTCCTCCCCCAAGTCCTGCCGGTCTACACTGGGTGGTGGGGGAGCCGGGAGCCCCTGCGGCAGGTGCGGAGCGGTGGGGATGAGGATGCAGACTCTACCTTATCGAGCTGGAGAGTCCCCTGCTTCGACTCTCGCTGAGGACAGCAGAAATTCTGCGCAGCCTTGGTTCCCGGGAAAGGCTGTCCTCGTGGGGCTCCAAGTGAAGTTTTGTTAGTGTCAGAGACACACATTCAGGCATTTTGATGATTGTTTGAGGGTTCAGGATTTGGTTTTACCTGCCCTACTGTCTCTCGCCCCTTCCCTTGTCGAGAGAGAGGGAGCAGAGAGGCAGATGGTGACAAAGGGACGGTGGGACCAAGGATAAAGAAGAGGGCACGTGTGTGGAACTGCAAAGGCCGAGGGAGGAGAAAGTGCTGGATGGGAAGGAGGGGGAAGAGACTCCTGTGGATGGCTGGGGAGGGGTCATGGTTGCCTTGGCAACCGAGCACCAGCTCCCCGCGCTGCCTCCGCCCCCTCCTTCCTCCCTAGTCCTTGTTCTTAAAAGGGTTTTATTTTCTAATGTTCCTCCCTGTCCAGCAGGGGGCACAAGCGGTCTTAAAATGCTCTCCGTTCCTTAATCTGGGACCACTGAGACACCTGTTTATTTCCGGTATCATTTACTCTGCAGAGAGAACTGAGGCATGAAGTGATCAAGAGGGTCTTCCTCAGGCCCAAAGGCCCTGCTGCACTTGGAGGATCAGCTACGCGTTAAACAGCTCTCACGTGCTGGGCGCGGTTCATTGAGGAGGAAAATGCTGCTTACTCCAGAAGGTGCTGTGCGCCATCCTCAGCGTGGTGGAGTCAAGCCACTTGGTTGTTACGGCCTTGGGCTAGTTATTGGATCTCTCTGGCCCTCATTTTCCTTGCCTAGAAAACGTCCTCGCTGGATTATGTGTATTAAATGAGATGATGTTTATGAAGTCCTACTTCAGGGTCTATGGAGCCTTGGTGGGCTTGGCTGCTAACTGAAAGGTCTGCCCCACCAGCCACTTCACAGGGCAAAGGTGTGGCAGTCTGCTTCCTTAAAGATGACAGCCTCGGAAGCCCGATGAGGCAGTTCGGCTTTGTCCTGTCGTTAAGTGCCGTCGAGTCAGTTCCAAGTCATAGCGACTTTATGTGCAACAGAACAAAACACTGCCCTGTCCTGCGCCATCCTCACAATTGTTATGCTTGAGCCCTTTGTTGCAGCCACTGTGTCAACCCATCTTGTTGAGGGTCTTCCTCTTTTTCACTGGCCCTCTACTTCACCAAGCATGATGTCCTTCTCCAGGGACTGATCTCTCCTGATAACACATCCAAAGTATGTGAGATGTGGTCTCGCCATCCTTGCTTCTAAGGAGCATTCTGGCTGTACTTGTCCTATCGGGTCGCTATGAGTTGGAATCGACTCAGCGGCCCCCACAATTCTAGGGTCTAATTTTCAATAGATATTATTTTCTTCCCTTTAAGCTTTCAACATATTCTGATTACAGCTTACCCAAACTAAAGAATTATTTAAAAAAATTTAAAATTATAAGCTGTGTAGTAAATATTAATAAATGCTAAATATACTTGATGACAAATTCATGAAACTTGTGCCCTACGTGTGTCCCTTGCACATACTGATAATCAATCGGTCTTTTGCAGCCTCAGAATCCTTCTTAACACAGAAGTGTTCCAGGCAATCTCTACTAGTCAACTGGATTTGGCAGGAGAGTCCAAACAGTTTTCATTCCTGTAAGATACTTTGAAAAGTTCTGGAAAATGTCACAAAGGAGATAGAACGTTATCTAGGTTTGGCTTTTTAGGAGACTAGTATTTAGATAATGCACTTAACTGCTAACCAAAATTGTTGGAGGTTGAGGCCACCCAGAGGCACCTTGGAAGAAAAGCTTGGCAATCTACTTCCAAAAACTCAGCCACTGAAAACCCTGTAGAGCACAGTTCTACTCTGACACTCATGGTGTCACTGTGAGGTTTGTTTTTAGATCAGCAAAATGGCATTGCTGGCAGGGGAGTCAGTTTGAGTGGAAATGTTGAGGGCTAAATGAGTGTTGTAAGGTCTGTAAACAGGGAGGAAAGCCCAGGCCCCCACACAGAGAGCTGGGCCAGTGGGGGCACTCACAGCTACAGAGAGGCTGGAATGCCATCTATACTCATCAGCACAAGTGGGTATCCCCCGTACGACCTGCCCCTCGTCACCCAGCAGAATCCTGTTTCCAGACAGCCTAGGACCCAGAAACCCACAGTCATCACAAATCCAGGGATGAAGGTCACCAGCTGGGGGTGGCAGATCCTGCTCCAATGTGTCATCTCTGGCCGGGAAGTTGGCATCTTGTTTGCCCCTTGGGCCCCTGGGGCCTGGTGCCCACACATGTGTAGACTTGGGGGCTGTGCCTTTTCTGGGAGAGCTGCTGGGCCCCCCATCTCAGCTCTGGTTCTGCATATGAAACAGACGACCTACCACCCACCCGCCCCCCAGGGCCCCCACATGTCCACGTGTGGAAGATCCAGGGCACAGGCAGGCAGCCCATGGAACCAACTGCCCTCACTTCTCCCCAACGGGTGCAGCCTCTCACGGGATTCACAGGGAGAGGCCGTGGGGTCCAGACAGCCTGAGGACGATGGGGAAACCATGGCTGGGAAGCTGGCAGTGCTGAAACCGGGTCCCATTGTGCGTTCGCCCAGGAGTATAAGGATTACAAGCGCTGGGCTGAGCTGATGCTGAGCAGCTAGGCCTTCTGCACCCCGTCACCCCCACCCCTCCCTGGGGTCCTGCCTCTCTGGGTGTCTGTTCCCTCCTGCATTTATTCTCTCCTCCCCTCTCCCAGATGTGACAGAAAGTGTCCCTGACCCAGGCAGAGGGGCAGCCAAGCGACCAGCAGGCGAGCACGGAGAAGCAGTGAGGTCAGCGCTGGGTGGGCTAGTGGACCCCTGATCTGACATCCTGGCCGCCCTGTTTTCAGCCTGGTGATGCTCTGGGGTTCCTTCCTGTGACTCAGGAGCTCCTCTCGTTATGAGTGGAAGGAAACGGGGACGTGTCCTGGGGGATGGGAGGGAGTGGGGGGCTGGTGCCCGAGTGATGTGGGACCCGAAGGCGCCCATCTGGGTCCCAGTGGTTAAGCAGCTGCCCTTCACCCTTCCTCTCTCCGCGGCGGTGCCCTCTGATCTCGGGGAGCACCTCCGGCAGGGGTCATATCAGGTATGGGGAGGGGCTGCAGGTGGGGCCAAGGCCCCTAACCCCCAGGGACCCTCTCCCCTCCCACTGAGGTTCTGTCTTCACCTCCGGGGTGCTGCTGGGGCCCCCGGGGAGAAAGAGCAGCGGGTGGAGGGGGCAGGAAGCGGTGGGTGGGCGGGGGGATGAGGGCTTCGCAAATGTCAGACCGCATCCTGTTGTGACTCCCTAGAGGGCAGGTGGCTGCAGTTAGAGGGAGCTGATGGTGTCACAGATAACAGCCGCAGCAAGGGTGCAGGCACCTCTTCCCTCCCCCAAGTCTCCTGCAACCAGGAGGCCCACCTGCATCTCCTCACGTGGTCCTGCCTTTGATGCAGGCCGCTCTTGTTCTGGGTACTGTTTTCCTCTCGTTCGTGGCCCTGGGCCTCCTTCATGGGAGTGGCACCAGGGCCGCTTGTTAAAGTGGGACTGGGGTCCGTGAGGCCCTCTGGGCCCTTGGCCTCCTCTGAGGCCAACTCATGGTCTTGCATAGTGTGGGGCTCTGTCACTGTGATGCTCTGGGTCCCTGGTTCTGAGGGCAGAGCTGGAAGGCTCCCGGGGGCCCATTTGCCGTAATCCTCTCACTCATCAGAGGAGGACATAGAGGGCGGAGAAGAAAAATGGGCTGCCCAGGGCCATACTTCAGGGACAGAGGAGGACCCAAAGCCAACTATCCGAGAGGCACCTGTGTTCCAGCAGCTCCAGGGTCTCAGAGCTTTGGGCTGTCATCTTGCCAAATCATGAATCATTTGTAGATACCGAGCTGTGATCTTGCTATGTATTTTATGACTCACTCGTATAAGGATAGAAAACCCGTTACCGTCAAGTCAATGCTGACTCATAGTGACCCTGTGGGACACGGTAGAACTGCCCCACAGGGTTTCCAAGGCTGTCATCTTTACGGAAACAGACTGCCACGTCTTTCTCCTGTGGAGCGGCTGGTGGGTTCAAACCTCTGGCCTTTCAGTTAGCAGCCAAGCACTTTAATCACTGTGCCTCCAGGTCTCCTTTATAAGGAAAAATAAGGCAAAGTTATCCTATCTGAGGTGGCATGAGGCTGGGCATAAATCATACAGCGACCCACAGAATTTGAATCCTGAGAAAAGCAGACAGAGTGGAGAGAGGAGCTGTGGACATACGGGAAACCTAACCAGCTTCCCGAGTGCCTGAGGAAGCAGAGACTTGCTCACGGCAGAACCTGTGAAAAGAGACCATGGTTTGGGTCAACAATGGTGTAATGTGGCTGCACAAAGTTAGAAGGTTGCCTGAATGGAACTGACATACAAGCCATTCAGAACCGGAGCTGAAAGTGCCTCTGTGCCCTGTGTAGCTCAGCAGCCACCTGGGGCTATGTTCTGCTCTGGACACCACACTTTAAGGGAGGTGGAAGGATACGGACATACTGAAATGACTTCAGGAGAGGATGGCTGGCCTGAGGAGCATAGGAACTGTTCAAAACTGGGCCATACGAGAAAAAAAACAAGAGAACTGGGAATGTTTAGCCTAAAAAAAACCCCTCAGACTGATAATAATTATTATTATAACATCCAATACTTACTGATGCTATACTATGAGCTTTACGTGGTGTGTGGATTAATAACACCAGACCACCTTATGAAGTCAGGCTGATGGTTTAGCCCATTTTACAGAAAGGAGAGCCGAGTCTCAGAGGTGGTCCCATAACTTTGCCCATGGTCACACATCTGGCAAGAGGCAGAACTAAGGCTGGAACCCGGGCCTCTGGTTCCAAAGTTCATTGTTTATCACAATGGCCCCATTGTCCATGACATAATTCTTCCATTCTGCAGACTAAAGCCTTTCAGCTTCTTCCTGTTCTGGCCCTCACTGTTTGTAAATTCCTACCTGAAGGTGGGCACTGACTGTCTTATGCAGACTCTTCCAGGAGTTCAGTTACCACCTACGAGGGAGGCTACAGTGAAGTTTATGGATTCTTAAAAAGGCCTGCACTCTTCACAGAGTGGCCAGGGATGAGGTGGCATGCCCAGCAGGTTCTCTGCCCCTGGGGAGTCCAGGCCTGGCTGGAAGGACCTCAGGAGTCTTCCTTTATGCTTCTGTAGTGCCCAGAGTGCCCATGATTCCAAAATCCAGGCAGGATCGAGCCCCACTGCAGGCTGAGGGTGCAGAGGGTAGGGTTTTGATTGTGGGGTGGCCTGGGCTTGAGGAGGAGGTGTCACCCCCAGGACCCTGTTGGGTCAACGAGGAGCCTGGTCTGCATGGGGTGGAGGCTGGGTCCATGGCAGCCCTGGAATGCAGCCCCCCATGAAGACCACTTTTCAGGCCTGAGAAGGACAGCTGAGATGCATTGCAGAGCAAGCTGATGACACCTCTCCGGAGATAGTGCCAGGTGGGGCTCCTTCTCAGGCCCTTGCTGCTCACTAATGCCATTCACTCAACTCTGGGGCTCTGTCTCCCCCAGGGCCTCCTGAGAGTCCAAGTGCTCATGAGGCAAGGATAGAGATGGAGAGGAAGACACAGAACTGGACTAGGGGCGCGGGCAGTGAGCAGAGAACATGCTGTCCGCTGAGGGGATGACCCAGGGCCAGACCAAGTACCATCACTTAAGTCTTAGGGAGAGGCAGAGAGGTAGGGTGTGCGAAGGAACCCAGAGACATCAGATCAGCAAACAAACAACTCAAGAAGAGAAAGGCTTCGAGTCAAGAGGGGAGGATACCCAACTGTAGACTGAGACTTTGTGCTTGGGCCCAGATGGGGCAGGCAAAGTCTACAATTAGAGGTCCCAAGGCCTAGAAAATCACCTTTCAGGAAACTCTGGGAGTCCACCACAAGTAATGACGATGGGCTGTAATTAAAGTTGTTGGCGGGCTTGGTGGCCTTCTTATTCTGAGTCAGGCATGGGGAGCGGGTGGAGTAACGTCCATGGACATGGCAAACATGCCCTTGGTGATGAAAGTTTAAGACGAGGTCAGTGGAGGAGCAGGGAACAGATTACTCATAGGCCAGGGGTGATGTTAAGAGTTGACTTGGGGTTTAGGCCACCCCATGATCTCTTGTTAAGGAAGACCCTCAACAAGATGGATTGACACAGTGGCTGCAACAACGGGCTCAAGCATAACAACAATTGTGAGGACGGCGTAGGACTGGGCAGTGTTTCGTTCTGTTGTGCATAGGGTCGCTATGAGTCAGAACCGACTCGACAGCACCTAACAACAACAACATGATCTCCACCAGCATCCCGCAGCATCGCTACATAAACAGACACGTACAGCTTCAAGAGAGGCTCCATGCCACAATCCTCCACTTCCTTGTCCATAACGACCATGTTGACCTCCCAGAGAGCAGTGAGGGGCTGAAGTTAGTCTGTTCCCCCCTCCCTGGGTCATGCAGAGGAGAACTGGGGAAAGGACACATCAGAATCCATTTCCCTGTCTCAAACTTTCTTGTTCTAAAGCCCCATGTTCTTTCTTCTCTCTCCAACTCTTCCTCAGTTTCTCAGACCGTCTTACACACTTCCTGAAGAGAGAAAGTTCTTTGCCCCTTAGACAGCCCAGCAGTCTCCCTGACTCCACTGCCAGCCTCCTGCAGTCCGGCAATGCCCATAGCAGGAGGAAGGGCGATAGGGCTCTGAGGGGTACTGGTGCTGACGTGAAGATTCTCCCAGGCAGGTGATAGTGACAGTGACCCCAGCAGCCCCGACCAGGAAGTTCCCGTTATTACATGGCCAGCTGGATGCTCCCTTCCCCTCTTCACTTCCATATGGATCTGTGAAGGGCACAGGGGGAGGGTCCTCTCCCAGCACTGCCCCGGGAGTCCCGCTGTGACTGGTGGGGCCTGGGGACGAGGCTATCTTCTAAGTTTTTCTAGGTCTCTGAGATAAGCTTGCTCTGTGCCTGCACTGT
The DNA here is from genome assembly GCF_000243295.1 of Trichechus manatus latirostris. NCBI lineage: Eukaryota > Metazoa > Chordata > Mammalia > Sirenia > Trichechidae > Trichechus > Trichechus manatus. Next base: position 5,786,564 of record NW_004444029.1, read on the forward strand.
TTGCCCCTGCCTTGCCCTACGACTGCCCATGATTTCCTTGATGAGGTGAAGCTAGATCAGCCTTGGAGTTAGAACAAGTTGATGGCCCAGGGGGATGGGGACTATCTTTAGAGCCTCCCATTCCAGGTGTCTCTCTGCACCCAGAAACTCCCTCTGAGCCCCCTATCTGGAGTGGCTGTGTGTCTGGGTGTGCTGAGTATTCTGGGATATGTCCCCTTGTCCCGATTTCTGGACTGGTTAGCACCTCTTCTGCTCTTGGTTGTATCATACGCCCTTTGAGGACCTTAACGTGACCCATCTCTGCTCATGTTCACCAGAGGAGGGACGCATGGATGCCAGGCCTTGGTCCAGAAAGATACACTTGACTTCTGGAGCAAGAGGCCTAGGCCGAGAGATGACCTCCCAGTGTCTGTGAGCGAGTGCTGGGGCTGCATTGTTTGGGAGAGCTGAGAAGACAGCTGAAAAGATGTGGGGAGGGGCCCTCTCAGGGTCAGGCAGGCCAGGGGCGGGGACCAGAGGCAGTGGTAATGCTCTGGTCTCTGTCATCTCCCCTCCTTCCTCTGTCACCCCCCCCATAATCGCTCCCCCTTCAGATGAGAACTCCCCGTCCTCCTCACTGTTGCAAACCCAAGGAAGGGCACCGACCAGCAGCTCCTCCGCATCCCCCCACCACTGCTGCCCCTGCTCCCAGCACCCCAAGAAGATGGTCACCACATCCACCTCCCACTCTGTCCCTGCCTGACACCCCTGTGGGATACCCGCTCAGCAACCCCTCCCAGCCCTGCTCTCTCTGCCCTCCAGCACCCCTGTCCTGCCCCCCAGAGGCGCTTGCTGTCCCCTTAGCTGTCCATCCCCCGCATCCTTTCCAAGGCACCGCCCGCAAAGCCCCAACTCAGCGGCTCAGTTGTGCTCTGCCTATGCCTCAGCTCTGCAAGGCTAGGGAATTGGAGGTGCTCCTTTTGTGGGTGCTTGTCTAGGGCCCAACATCTGTCCCCTTGGCTTTGGGGCTTTTTTAGCCATCACTCCACAAGCAGATCAACAGCAGCAATGACAAATAAAAAGCTGTGCTACCGTCTGGGAAGTCTGGTGCAGATCTTACCGGGCCCCACGCTCGGCCTGACCCTTTGTGGGCTGAGTGCTGCGGTCAGGACCCTCACCTCGGACCCTGCACACGCAGGACTCAGAGCCTGTTCCGGCTGTCACTGCGGGTCCTGCCCGCAGCTGGGCCGGCTGCTGTAGGGTCACGTGGCACTGAGCAATCAGACTCAGGAAGGCTCACAGAGAACGAGCAGGAGAAGGAGCTTGGACTGTGCAGCCAGCTTCATGACTGACTGGTCATCTGCCCTGTAGATGGTCTCTTCCCCCAGAGCTTGCGTCCAGGATCCTGTGTGTTAGTGGGTCACATGCACTCCAGGCCTGGCTGGCTCTCCCAGCATGATGCCCTTTCTTACCTAACCTCCCTCCTCTACCACTTGACCACGGCCCCTCAAGGTCCCATTCCTTCTCCTCTCTGCAACCTTCTTCCTCTCCCCAGGGTCCCTGAAGTCGTGCTCCCCTCTCTCCGTAGCTTCTGACCACCACAAAAACTTGGTCCCCGCCCAGCAGATCCACATCCACGTGACACTGGGGATGCCTGGCCGTCCCGTGGAAGGAACCCCACTGCCCCCGCGTTACTTCTCCCCCAGGGCCTGATCCGCATGGCATGCCCCGGGGGATCCCTCCTGTCCAGACTTCACTTGTCTGTTTTCCCACCTCTGAGCCCTCCTTAGGAGTTCCTAGGTGGTGCGATGGTTAACATGCTCCACTACTGTCCTAAAGGTTGGTGGTTCAAATCTACCCAGAGGCGCCTTAGAAGAAAGTCCTGGTGATTTATTTGTTCTACTTTACAGACAGGGGATCCCCGTGGACGGGAGCTGATGGCAACTGGTTTAGGTTTATTTTGTGTGTGTGTGTTCTCACTCTGACTCAGACACAAGGAGAGCTCTGTGCTAGGTCCAGTCCTAAATGGTGAGCTGGAGGGGCGAGGTAGACGTGGGCACAACTAACTCCACCGTCAATGACGTTTCTGTCTGAGCTGGAGAGATGCCCAGGAGTTCTGAAGTGTGGGGCGCCTGTCTTGTCCTGTGCTGGGTGGGTGGGACTCACCTGTGTGTGCCCCCTTCCTTGTTAAGGGGCCTCCCAGCCCAGCTTCCCTCTAGACGAACCCTACCCCCTGGGGGCCTGGATGGCTGGGTCTGGTCCCTCGGGTCTGGGGCCCCCACTGGAAGCGATTCGAGGAGGCAGCATTGGCCAGAGGGCAGGCCCCATCACGGCCTGAGGATGGGGCATTCCCAACGCAGGAGGTGGTCAGAGGTTGGCAGCTCGCACAGAGTCCCCGGACACACGGCCAGGCTGCACACCATTTTTATTGGTTCATCTGGTTTGGATTCAGGGCTGGGAGCTGGATCTCTGGGAAGCAGAGATGGAGCAGGTGTCCGTGCAGGGAGGCGAGAGGGGAGAGAACTCTCGGGGAACACAGGGGTGACGGCGAAGAGACCCAGGTGAGGGTGCAAGGGATGAGCTTCTCTGGAGGCCAGTTTGGGTGGGTGCTTTCCGGCTCAGGAGTCCTTTTTCTTGGCCTGAAGAAAAGGCAGAGTCAGAGCCCTAGGGGCCGTGGGCAGGGGTGCAGCCAGGGACCCCCATTCTCTGATGGGGCTTCTGCTCCGATCACAGCCTGTCTCCCCGCCAGAAGCCCCATTGTCACTGCAGTGAAGGGCTGTCAGGGCTGGGGGCAGGCTCTGAGGTCCCTCTGTACCCACGTATGATTTTACCCCTCCCTCCAATAGTCCCCCCACCCGCCATCCCCCTTACCATGGCCATCAGCACGAGGGCACTGACCAGCACAGCGTACAGGGCCGCTTTCCCCAGCAGGACCTCGTAGAGGACAGTGGCCGACAGGACCCCCCTCTGGTAGGAAACTGGGCGGGGGGCAGCCTGTGAACAGGTGGCTCTGGCCCCCAACTCCACCCCAGTGTCCCCGGGTTCCCCAGGCACCGTCCAGCGCACAGACATGGGAGGCTGGGAGAGGGGCTCACTTACCCGAGGAGAGGCCACAGTCTGAAAGGGAAGGGGGGATGGCTGAGAGGCTGCCCTTTCCCAGGAGAACAAAGCCCGGCTGCCTGCAGGCCACCGATGCCCAGGCCACAGCACGGGCCAGCCCTGGCCGCCCTGTCCCTCCTGTCCTGCTCTCACCTGCACGGCCCCAGACCACGGCACTGACGTTCTGGGTGACGGGCTTGGGCCGGGTCTCGCTCCACTCGTCGTCGGCCGAGAGCCCGTAGAACTGGACCTGGCAGCGGAAGTGGTTGCGGGGATTGTGCCAGAAGGCGGCCGACACTCTCAGGCGGCTGCTCAGGCAGTAGCTGGAGTTATCGGCGCTGGGCTCCAGCCGCGGCTCGGGGTCCGTGCTGACCCCGCTGAGGGCCATCTTGCCATTCACCCACCAGCTCAGCTCCACGTGGTCGGGGTAGAAGCCGGTGGCCAGGCACACGAGCGTGGCCTTCTGGGTTCGGGAGATCTCGACCTCTGAGGGCTCAAACACGGCCACCTTGGGCGGGTTCACCTTGGTCAGGTTGTCTGCAGGGGGAGGGGCAGGGCTGCTCAGCGAGCGGTGTGGGCTCTGGGGCAGGCAGAGGCCGCGTGTGTGTGCACGTGTGCGTGTGTGTGTGTAAGTGTGTGTATGTATCGCGTGTGTGCATTGTGCTGGTCTGTGGTGTGTGTGTGTGTGTATGAATGCGTGTTAGCGTCTGTGTGTTTGTGTGTGTAGGTGTGTCTGAATGTGTGTTTATGTGTTAATGTCTGTGTATATTTGTGTGTGTGTGTGTGCGTGTGTGTGTGTGTGTGTGAGGGGTGGGGTAGGGGTCACATCACAGCGCAGTGATGAGCAGTACCTCTGTCCTGGGAGCCTGTCACGTCCTTGCCCTCCCTCATCCTCGCCCATCCTGTTCACAGAGCCCACAGACACGCTCTGTCCACCTCCACAGCTCCCCAAGGTGCTGCATGCCCAGCTCTGCCCTCAGGGACCCCTGCCTGTCCTCAGCTCACACAGGTGGTGACCCCCCGTCTCAAACTCAGGGATTCTACAACCTTCTTTGTCCCTCTGTCCCCTAACATTGCACTTTCCCTCCCAGCAAGCTTCCCAAGGAAGCACCAGAGCTCACCAGACACATTAGCTGCCTGTCTGGACACAGCTTTCATCCAGACGTCCCCTTTTTGGATGCCCTCGAGTCCACACCCACAGAACCTCCTATCTTGGCCAATTCCCTTCCTTGGGGCCTGCTCTCCATCCAGTCCATCCTTTGCTTTGTATCTATTTTCTGTTTCTGAGCTATTCTATTACAATGAAGAGATCTCATCCTTATGAGCACCCAGTGTGACCTGGAACATGGGACAATGCTGTTCTAAGGGAAGTTCACATTTCTATGGGTGTGACCTCGTCCAGGGCCAGCTTAGTGGGTGTGTGACCCCTGCAGTCCCCACAGGACCAATCTTAGAGGGCCCACACTTGGTTCCAAGCTCCCTGCTGCCATCTTGGATTTCTTGGTAATGTTGTAATGAGGCCTCCACATGTTCATTGTGAGCTGGGACTGCACACTTTGGCTGGTCCTGCCTCCTCTCATGGCAGCCCCCTCTCTGCCCTGCTAACTGCTACTGTGCCTGCTGGCTGGCCCTGGACCAAGGATGCAGTCTACCTCCATCTGTAGTCGATGGATCCATCTTTCTTTCTGCTCCCAGCCTAGTCATTGCACTCTGGACTCAAGGACCTGGCTCTGGAACCCCAGCTTTACAGGGCCACCATGGAACCTGCTCCCTCAACCCCTCTCCTGGCACACACTCAGTCCTTGTTGTAAAAATGAAAGATGTCCTGGCCTCCAAGTGCTTCTTCCCTGGATGCTTACTGATAAGCCTGGTGGGACAAACAGAGGCAGGAGCCCCACCGTACCATGAAGTCCTGTCTGCTCCTCAGTTACCCTTCCACTTTTGGGTGTCCCTCTGGGGCTGGGGGCCTGACTCTGTGGGCAGAGCTGTGGACACCAGCCGGCTCCTGCTGTATGTGCCTTGCTTCAGCTGGACTATACCCAGGCAACATTGAGAAGTTTTTCTTTCCCCTCCCAGCCTACCTCTCTCACACAGTCTTCCCTTCCATTTTTTCTCCATTTTCCAAATCCTGCCCGACTTTGGCACTGGGGTCCCCATCCCCACCCCCAGTGACCATGCTGCAGTGGGTGGGGCAGGGAAGTACCCAGCTACAACAATCCACCAGTCACTGGACCTGCCACGTGCAGTAGACAGGACACTGTAATCCCCACAGCGATAGTAAGTGGGAATGCTGTTAATTATATTTCATAGTCGAGAGGATTGGAGCTCACACAGATTAATTTGTGCGAGGTCACTGAGCATGGAAGAGCAAGGGTAGGGACCCAGGTTTGTTTGATTGCAAAGTCCCAGCGGGTCTCAGAGCCCAGCATCACCCTGCACTGGCCCACGGTGCTGCAGCTCAGCCTGCTGCATCCATTTTAGGGACCAGCTCCCACAGGGGCCGGGGTTGTTCCGTGGTTGTCACCAAGGCCCTATCTCGGTGCTGTGATCAGGGAGTTAAGTCTCTCCTCCGGCCAACATCTTCATCACAGGTGATGTCTGAGCCCCGTCCCAGCTCTAACCCTCTAATACCCTCCTGAAAACTGTCCTCACCAGATGATCTGCATTTTAATATGGCTTTAGGACAAAAGGACACCTATGTCATCTGGGCTGTTGAACTCTAACATTTCATGCAAGGGTGGAGAGTCCAGACAGGGGGTATATCTATGAAGAACCCTAAAACCAAACCCATTGCCATCGAGTCGATTCTGACTCATAGCGACCCTACAGGACATAGTAGAACTGCCCCATAGGGTTTCCAAGAAGTGGTTGGTGGATTTGAATGGCCAACATTTTGGTTAGCAGCCGAGTTCCCAACCACTGTGCCACGGGGCCCCTAAATTCTCCCAGGGCTCGGTTACCACCCCTGCTTTGGGTCAGCCCTGTCTTTGCCAATACTGTGCACACCCCACCCAGGGGGTCTGGGCTGAGGAGGGCACCAAAACCAAAACCCTTTGCTGTCAAGCCAATCCCAACTCATAGCAACTCCATAGAACAGAGTAGAACTGTCCTATAGGGTTTTCAAGGCTGTAATCTAACAGAAGCAGACGGCTATGTCTTTCTCTCCTGGAGCTGCTGGTGGGTTCCAGCTACTGACTTCTCAGCAGCTGAGCGCTTAACCACTGCTCCACCAGGGCACCTGAGGAGGGGACAGGCAGGGGTTTTAAAATCTAATTTTAAACCCACACTTCTAAACGGTAGATCTGCAAACTTGGGCTTGTTTTGAGTCTTTTTTTATTGACTCCTGTCTGTCCTCTCTTTGGCCTACCTACTCCACTCTTGCTGTTCATCCTCCCCTGTCCCCATCTCTGTTCCATTGCACCCTCCCTCCCTCTCAATAAGGTCCATCCCTTACCCCTGCGGCGCTAGCTCTGCTGCTCCTGCCCTGGAGCTTGTCCCTGCTGTCCCTTTCTGTGGGGGCAGTCACAACACTTCCTGCTTTTCCACAGACCGGCTTTCCCCCTTTGTCCTCCGCTCCTGTCCAGTGGCTGCCAAAGCCCTCATGAATCCTTCCTTCCCTCCAGCTTACTCCGCCCCCAGGTTCCTCAGAAAAAAAGACCCTAAACCGCCCTCCCCTCTGCCCATGTCCCCAGACCTTGAGCAACCCCCTCCAAGTCCTTCCAGAAGCAGGGCTGGAAGTAGGGGGAGGGGACGTTGCAGAGTTGACCCCACAGATGGCCACCTCCTCACCTTGGCCAGCCCCCTCCCCGCTAACCCCATGGGGTGGGGAAGGAGTGAGTGCAGGAAGGGCAGAAGTCCCAATCTCACCTACGACCTTCAGTTTAGTGCCCGGGCCGAAGTGCCGCTCGTAAGAGCACAGGGGCACAGCCTGGTGTGCAAACCAGCGTGCAAACCCCCGCACACCCCTCCCGCAGCGTCCCCCCCCCTTTCCCCCAGCAGCAGCTCCCACTCCCGGGACCCCAGCCTGGGTCTCCCAGCCCAAGGCAGGAGAGGGACCAGGGTGTCCATACCCCGGAGCGGCCCCCCTGCCCCTCTGCCTCCCCCCCCCGTCCCCAGCGGCTCAGGCCCCAGGTCAGCGCTGCTGGGGCTCCCCGAAAAGCCGTCCTGGGCCGCCCCGCGCTCACCCAGCACGGTCAGCCGGGTGCCTCCGCCGAAGGTCGGAGCTTCTGCTCACGGCCCGCGGGCCCGGTGCAAAAACTTGGACAGGCCGTCGCTCACCCAGGGGCTGGAGGCTGCGGTCCCCGCCATCGCCCCCCACCCTTCCTCAGGACCTTGAGCCCCTGTCTGTCCCTCCAGTCCGCTCACCCAGCACGGTTAGTCGTGTCCCCTCTCCGAAGTACTGGGGGTCTGTGCCCACAGCCTCCGAGCCCGGGACAAAAACCGGGCGCGTTTGCCCCTCTGTCCGGACTCTGCCCTGGTCTCCAGAGCCTGGGCGCCCCTCGCCCCCCGAGCCGGGGACCCGAGTCCTGCGCCGCCCCCAGCGCAGCCCCGAGCGATCGGGCTGCTGCCCCTTCTGTCCACCTGCCCGCGGAGCGCCCGGCACCCCCCGGCACTCTCCTTACACAGCACGGTCAACTTGCTCCCCTCTCCAAAATGGAGTTGCGAGGAGGTGCTCTCACAGCCCCGGGGCACGCGGCGCAAACCGCCGCCCAGAGCGGCGCTTCTGCCCCAGCTCTTTGCCTGGAAGCCCCCTCAGGGCTGGGCCTCAGGGGTCGTCCAGGCGGAGCAGTCCCGGCACTTGGAGCGTAGTCTTACCTACCACGGTGAGCCGGGTCCCCTGCCCGAAGTACTGCTCATTGTAGCACAGTGGGAAGGGGCGCCAAGAATTCTCCCTTCCCCGCCCCTGCCGCATCCGCATTTCTCGCAGCCCGGGGGGCTATCCTGCCTCTTCCTCTTCTCCTTCAGGGGCTTCCCTTCCCCCTCCAGAATGAGGTGGACAGAGCCATCTGGACATCCCGTGAGGTCACCCTCATTTGCAAGGAGAGGCAGCTTGGCTTGGGGACAAGGAGCTGAACCTGAAATCTGAAATCCGAGGGGCACTGTGGGTGCTGGGGGCAGGGTTCGAGTGAGAGGTGCTCCAGGCTGACTGTCCCCTTACTCCTTATCCAACGTGTGACCACTTTGGCCTCAGTTTCCTTGCCTGGAAAACTGGGGTACCATCTTCGTCCCACTCACTTTGGACATGTTATCAGGAGGGACCCGTCTCTGTAGGACATCATGCGTGCTAAAGCAGAGGGTCAGCGAAAAAGCGGAAGACCCTCAACGGGATGGATTGACACAGTGGCTGCAAGATGGGCTCACACACACCTACAGTTGGAAGACGCAGGATGGGGCAAGGTTTCCTTCTGTTACACACAAGGTCCCTATGAGTCGGACCCACTTGATGGCACCTACTAACAACATCTTCCTCGTGGGTTGTTGTGAGTTCCTAATGAGCACAGCGTGGTCGAGTGCTTGGTCAGGGGGGAGTTTTACTAGAAAGGGTGGTGCTGGGTCCACGTTCGCGCCCCAACCTGGTCTAAAGAGGGAGAGTCGGGGGCCGGCCTTTTTCCCGTGGGGGGGCCAGCTGCAGGCCCCCCAGTCACTCCTTGTCTAGGAGCCGCACCCCCTGTGCTGGTAGGGTATTTCTCACGCAGGGCTTTTTGTAAAAGCTCCTCCTTTACCTGAATCAGCGTGCTACCCCCAAGTCCCCACAATGTTCCACCGTGGAACAAAAATGCCGCCTCCCCCTCCCCCTCCCCCTCCCCCTCCCCCTGGGCAGGGGCAGGAAGCACAAGTGGCAGGGGCTGGTGTAACTGAGGGGCCAGGAAGAGACAAGGGGGGGGGGATTTAAAGTGGGAGGGGCTGGGGGCAGAGAGGCCCCTCCTGGCACACACATCACCCAGAGGAGACCACCTCTGTCGGCGGGCCTCCCTGCTGGGGAGGTGCCTGAGCCCTGGGCCCTGGTGCAGACTGGCATTTATAGAGTGGCAGGTGGGAGGGGTGAGGGGGGGAGGGCAGCTTGACAGCAAACCCACAGAGCAGGTGACAGCGACCTTCAGCCGAGGACAAACCTCCAGAAACGTCTGTGATCCCCCATTACATTCTGAGCAAAGCCTGGTCATTCATTCATTCATTCATTCACTCCACCATATCTGATGGATACCTACTGTGTGCCCAGCCCTATGCTAGCTTCAGGGGTTTGAGCCCATCCCCAGGGGACACCCACTGCCTTTCCAGCTTCATTTGGGGATCCTCCTGTCTCCGAATCTGGCCCTAGCAACAAGCACCTGGCCTTGTCTTTGGGATTTTCACTCATGCCTCTGACTGGCCAGTCCCCTTTCCTGGGTGGACAACTGGGACCAAGTTTTCCTTGTCATCTCCGTGGGCTCTCCCCCCTTTTCCCTGCTGGAAGTGGGGAGCTGGCCTCTGACTCTGAGTGTGTGTGTTTAATAGATTCTGAGGTTTACAGAATAATTGTGCAGGGAGAACAGAGTTCCCACATGCCCCTTACCTCCCCATACAGGGCTTCTGTTACTGATGTCTTGCATCTTTGTGGCTCAGTTGTTACAAACGATGACCCAATGGCTATGCTGTTATCAACCAAAGTCTGTAGTTTACATTAGGGTTCATCATTCTTCCTATTTATGGTTCTGTGGATTTTGACAAACGCATCATGTCATGTGTCCCGGTTACAACATCATGCAGAATAGTCTCACTGCCCTAAAAATGCCCCGTGCACCACCTAGCCACCCCTCCCCCCACTCCTGCACCCCTGGCAACCACAGATCTTTTCACTGTCTCTACACTTTTGCCTTTTCCAGAATTTTGACTGCCTGTAAAGACAGCTCACTGCTATTTCAAGGCACAGCCTTGTACTTCAGCTATTTCTGTCCATGCCTTCTCCCCACTATCAACAGGTAAACTTCTTGGGGACTGTGACTTGCACATCTTTGTCTTCTTGAAGGTCAATGGCAACACATTGGGATGGCACGTCCTCAATGGCTCTGTGTGTGTGTGTGTGTTCGTTGGAGTGTGGACATAAACGTATATATTTGAATGCACGTGTGCCCTGGCTGGGTGGTGGAGTCCTACAAGTGGAAGGGCAGAGGGCTACTTCGAGGAGGTCTCAGGGGGTCACTGCTCCTGAGGTAGGTCACCTTGTTTCACTCATTTATTCAAAGATAATTTATTGAGTACCTGTGCTGAACCAAGGCAGCATGTTGTATGCCGGGGGTGCTATGATCAAACACACCCTGTTATCAAGGAGCCCACGGTCGAGTGGGGGTGTCAGGCAGGTAAAGAGGTCATGTCCACCACGTGTGATGACAGTCGTGAAGGAGGGGTGCACAGGGCTTTGTGACAGCAAAACAAAGGGGCATCCGGTCCAACCTTAGGGGGAAGGGGCAGGAAGGGCCAGGGGAGGCTCCTTGGAAGGAGGGTGTCTGAGCTGAGTCTGGAAGGACAGACAGGCGTTCCCCAGGAAGAAGGGTATGGTGTCATTCCAGGAGGGGTAGCAGGTCAAGGGGCTTGAAAGCAGGCTGCTTGGGGAGGGGGTGAGGTGGGTGCAGAGATGAGGTGTGGTCAGCCAGAGGCCTTAGGTGCTCTCCCGAGGATTTGGAGTGCATCACCATGATGATAACCAGGTGATGGACGCTACAGAGAGAGGGCTGATTCTCGGCATGAGGGAGCTTCATGTCCTACGCCTCTAGGAGTGGACAGGGCTTTTCCACGCCTGTTCAGTTCATGAGGGAGAGATTCTGTAACTTCAACTGGGAGACACAGCTGCCCTTGAGAACGAACTTCCCAGGTAGTGCATTTTCTGCCCCTCGCTACCTGCCTGGGGCACTGTGGAGACAAAGGTGCCCTTGGTGACAGAGCTGCAGGAAGGGGGTGAGTTGCAGGAGACTAGTTCCATTCACCCACAGACATGCGGGTCAGTGGGACACACCTCTGCCAGCTCTCCCTCAGAGCCCCTTCATGCCGGGCTGGACATAGACCCCTGTCTGACATCCTGCTTCTCTAGGCTGTTCCACAGCAGCCCTCCTCAGTTCCCATCACCACCTTGCACGCTTTATTAACCTTCCTGAGCAGGAGGAACAGTGCCAGTCACGAGGGGCCAGTCCCCTACTCTGTGAATACCTCAGGACCCTCTCCTGGTGAGCAGGGAGGTAACAGGGGGTTCGGGGAAGGGCGGAGGGGAAATGAGACACTCGTAGGCAGCGCCAAGCAGGCTGTGTTTATTGGTTTGGTCCACGGGGGTTCAGGCTTGCTAGGGCCCCCCGGGGTAGGGGGTCTCGGCCTTGCATGTCTAGGGGTGTGTGCACTAGGAGGGTACCAGCATGAGTGGGGACGTGAGGACTGCTCCTCTGAGCACTGGCTGGGGGTGGGGGGCGAGGGGCCTGTTAGACATGACGAAGGGCCAGAAGCTCCTGGCTCCCCTCCAGGGCTGCTTTCAGGACTCCTTCTTCTTGGCCTGAAGAAGAGAAGGTTTTGAGGTTACCAGGAGCCAGGAGAGGTGGGGGTTGAGAGGACATAGGATGTTCTGACAGCATCCATTTGGTTTCCGGGGGTCCCAGCTTCCCCTTCCCCAGCCGCCCCCCATGATCCCACAGGAAGTTGTCTCTGAGCTTCCCAAGCACGTAGGTGACCCCCTCTACTGCCCGCCTTACCATGGCCATCAGCACGAGGGCGCTGACCAGCACGGCGTACAGGGCCGCTTTCCCCAGCAGGACCTCGTAGAGGACAGTGGCCGACAGGACCCCCCGCTGGTAGGAAACTGGGCGGGGGGCAGCCTGTGAACAGGTGGCTCTGGCCCCCAACTCCACCCCAGTGCCCCCAGGTTCCCCAGGCACCGTCCAGCGCACAGACATGGGAGGCTGGGAGAGGGGCTCACTTACCCGAGGAGAGGCCACAGTCTGAAAGGGAAGGGGGGATGGCTGAGAGGCTGCCCTTTCCCAGGAGAACAAAGCCCGGCTGCCTGCAGGCCACCGATGCCCAGGCCACAGCACGGGCCAGCCCTGGCCGCCCTGTCCCTCCTGTCCTGCTCTCACCTGCACGGCCCCAGACCACGGCACTGACGTTCTGGGTGACGGGCTTGGGCCGGGTCTCTCCCCACTCGTCGTCGGCCGAGAGCCCATAGAACTGGACCTGGCAGCGGAAGTGGTTGCGGGGATTGTGCCAGAAGGCGGCCGACACTCTCAGGCGGCTGCTCAGGCAGTAGCTGGAGTTATCGGCGCTGGGCTCCAGCCGCGGCTCGGGGGCCGTGCTGACCCCGCTGAGGGCCATCTTGCCATTCACCCACCAGCTCAGCTCCACGTGGTCGGGGTAGAAGCCGGTGGCTAGGCACACGAGCGTGGCCTTCTGGGTTCGGGAGATCTCGACCTCTGAGGGCTCAAACACGGCCACCTTGGGCGGGTTCACCTTGGTCAGGTTGTCTGCAGGGGGAGGGGCAGGGCTGCTCAGCGAGCGGTGTGGGCTCTGGGGCAAGCAGAGGCCACGTGTGTGTGCACGTGTGCGTGTGTGTGTGTGAGTGTGTGTATGTATGCGTGTCCATGTGAGTGTGTGAGTGTGTGTATCAGAGTGTGTGTAAGGGAGGGGGACGGGTCATGTCCCACACAGTGACCCAGCAGCAGGTCCCGTCTGTCTGGGATCGCAGTCCCTGTCCTGTGTTGTTGCTCTTTTTCCTTTGCCCACTTCTGTCGGACACCCCGGACACACTGCCCATCTCTTCCCGTCTCCTCAAGGCAATGTCATGTCCTGATTTCTGGTATCTCTGCAAAGCCTCTCCCCCGGGGGCTCGTGTGATTATCTGTGGTGAATGGGCCTGTCTGCCTGCCTTCCTGCTCAAGGCCGTGTTCTGCACATTGCTGTCTAAGCTTTAAGGCTTCCACACGGTGGGGTGCAGTTGGCGTGCATGCAGGGATCTGGAGTCAGGGACTCCCGCTAGCAACATGAGCCTGGAAACAAAATCAATCTTTGCTAATGACCATTTTCCTTTTTCAAGGCGTATACATTTGTCTATTTTGGTGATGCCCTATCTTAGAATAGGCCCTTCTTCCTAAAAGAGACACTCTTCCCACCGCACCTGATTACATTTGCTCTATATCCTCTACCCAATTTAATGGGCCTTGAGCAGTCTGGTGCCCCTGGCCGTTGGTCATCTGGTGGTGCCCGTTGGCTTCTACTCTGGTGTACGTGGGGCGTGTGGATACCCGCCTGGGACGACTGTGACCCGTGGAAGATGCTGGTGCTGGGTTGACCCTGTCTCCTCCCACAGCCCATCAAGCCACCCCACTGGCTTTGGGATCAAGTTCGCAGCCACGTGGTCAGAGCGTGTTTGTGGGTTGCAGAGATCCCGAGCCCCAGGACCGTTTTAGCTGAGGGCCACGGGCCTTCCACATGCCTGATGGATGGGAGAGGATGAATTTCTGGAATTGTTGGGAAGTGCGTCCTCATCGGAAGACATGGGGAGGCAGAACCACACCCATCATTCCGGCACACACCCCTTGGCCAGAATTTGCTTTGCCTCCTTGGCTCTGTTTTGGCTACGGGAGCAAGTTTTTGGAGCAGGAATGTGGCAAACCAGACATCTCCACAGAAGGTCACAGCGTCAAAAAAGCTATGGCGCAGTTCTACTCTGCACACACGGGGTCATCCTGAGTCCAAACAACAAGAACCTTCACAGAGAGTTCGCGCTAGTTCTCCTGTGACGATCGAACACCCCAGAGACGGTATTGTCCTTCCACTGCGTGCATCCCAGACAGCCTGGAGCAGTGAAGCCCCCTTCCCAAATCACACAGGGCTCCTGACTCCCTTGGATATGCGCTTTCTATTACACTTCCCGTGCCTGCCGCCCACGCGGAGAACAGAGCCTGGGGGCCCATGGGGCTGTTTCTCAGGTCATGCGGGGTCTCTCCAGCCCCAACCCCACCTCATCTCCCCCGACTCCTCCTGCCTGCCCACGTCCTGTCAGCCCAGAGCTGGCTCCTTACCCCCAGGAGCAGACCCTGGGGTTTGGGAAACGTGTCTTCTTTGTAGCGGGTTTGCTGCTGAGCTAATGTGGGTTTCCAGTTGTAACGGTGCTTTCAGATCCCTCTTCCTGGTATCTACCGAGTCCAGTGTACCCCAGACCACCTGCCGCCCTGAGATGCCATGACAGACTTCTGCCTCCTGGCACCCACATACCACCCCCATGTCACCAACCTGCCCCCGACCACCTCGTGGTCCTGCCGGCTGCCACAACACCAAAATTAAAACAAAAACAACAAAAAAAAAACCAAACCTGTTGCTGTGAAGCAGAGTCTGACTCCTAGCGACCCTACAGGACAGAGGCGAGCTGTCCCATAGGGTTTCCAAGGAGTGGCTGGTGGATTTGAACTGCCGACCTTTTGGTTAACAGCTGCGCTCTTACCCACTGCGCCACCAGGGCTCCCAGCCTCAGGGAGGTGAGACTGGGGCTTAGGAGACAAGAAGAGACTGAGGAAGAAAGAAGAGACAGCAGGAGCCAGGTTCCGAGCCGGCGGCGGGGCTGAGAAGGGCTTTAAGGGAAGATGGAGCAGTCACCGGAAAGGCGCCAAGGGTGCAGAATGGACATAAGAATGGGGGGAAAATATGCAGGAGATCAGAAAGAGGAGAGAGAAAGTCAGCTAAAAAGTAGAGGCGAGCGAGTAGGGAAGCCGGCGGCCCTGAAGCCCAGCGAGGCACCAGCACCAGCTCGTGAGGCTCCGGAAGGTCGGAGGAGGGGGGGCTCCCTGTGGCCAGGGCGGCCCTGACCTCCCGCCTCACACCCAGCACCCCTCCAGGACTGTTCATTGTGCCCCCGTCCCACTCCGGTCAGGAGGGAGCCCGTACCTGTCACAGTGAGCCTGGTGCCCTGCCCGAAGTAGAGGGGCGAGTTATTGGACACGGCCTAGGACAGCCATGGTAAAACCCACTGGGGGCCTCCCGGGGCAGGCTCAGCAAACCTGGGACCCCCGGAGAGCTGGAGTCAGAGGTGTGGACCAGGAGAAAGGCCTGAGCGTTCAGCAGGGACAGCGGGAACAGAGGCGACGGAAGGAGAAGCTCTGGAGGGCAGAGTTGAACCCTCAGTGGAAGGACGGACCAGGAGAGCAGAAAGGCCGATTACATGAAGACTCAGAGGAGAGAGACGGAGAGAGGACTCACTCCTGCTACCCACACCGAGGGTGGCAGACGAGCCCCATGGGCCCCATAGGGACAAGAGTGACCGCTCAACACCCTTCCACCAGAGGCCAAGATTTGGCTCCAAGGGACCCCGCCTGCCACCCCTGAGCTAAGCCTCACCTAGGACAGAGAGCCGCGTCCCCTCTCCAAAGTGCTGCGCCTGGTTGCCACACAGCATAGCACCCTGTGGCAAACCCAGCTCAGCAGCTGCCTCTTTCCTCAGCTCCGGGGCCAGCCACACGCCCACTGCCCCACACCCAGGCCCTTCCTCAGCTCCTTCCTCAGCTCCGGGGCCAGCCACAGACCCACTGCCCCACACCCAGGCCCTTCCTCAGCT
>NW_004444029.1:5802300-5856239 GCF_000243295.1 Trichechus manatus latirostris
TCAGCTCCTTCCTCAGCTCCGGGGCCAGCCACAGACCCACTGCCCCACACCCAGGCCCTTCCTCAGCTCCTTCCTCAGCTCCGGGGCCAGCCACACGCCCACTGCCCCACACCCAGGCCCTCCACAGTCTGCCTCCACAGAGCTCCGGGGGTTCTAGCACAGAGAACCCCCTCCCCCACACCTAGGGCCCTTCCACAGCCGTGTTCCTCATGGAGCCCCAGGGGCTCTGCCACTTCCCCGCTCCTCCACATCCTGAGTCTCCGGACCATGTTCTCAGTCCCTGACCTTCCCCAAGGGTCCCCCTGGGACTCTGACCTGAGCACACCATCTCCTGAAAGAAGCCTGTTACTCACCCAAGACGGAGAGCTTAGTCCCGCTGCCGAAAAACAGTTTTTCGTTAGTTGCACAATGTTAAAGCCTGGCAGAGAAACATGGCCTGCCACTTCCCGTTCCCTCCGACCCCAGGTCAGCCAGCTGGCCTCCTCTGGCCTCAGCAGACACTTGATTCTGGGGCTGGGAGGGTAGGCAGCTGTGTGGCCCGCAGTGCAGTGGTCAGAGGCCCGATTCAGGCCATGGGACCCCTCCCCACGTGTCTATCACTCTGGGTGGACCGTGGCCTCCAAGGCCAGGCCTTCCCATCCACCTTGCTCTGATGCCCTCAGGAGACGGAAAGGTGGCCCTGCCTGCTTGAGACCACCGGCTTCCCAATGGGGAACCCAGGCTCAGCAGGGTCATCCACAAAATTACTGGGGATCGATCTCCCTGCCCTGTCTGCATCAAAACAAGAATTCAGACTTTCCTGATAAAAATGCATTTTTGCCAAAGCACCGAGATGGGCCCCACTGATCCCTGCTGTCTCTTGGGGGTTCCTGGCCCCCTAGCCCAGGTTCACTCACCGATGACACTGAGCCGGGTCCCATCCCCAAAATACAGGGTGTTTCCAGAGCACAGTCTCCGAGGTCCACTTCAAAACCCCACCGTCAGCTGAGCCCCAGGGTGCAGCTGGGCTCAGGGGCACAGGGAGGCCCTCACAGGTCTCCCCATGAGGAAGCCACCCCGGTTTCAGACACCTGCACACCCTCCAGAGCCACCCAGGGTCCGGACAGCTGGGGAGGGGGAAGCAGGTGACCTCGGTGGGGTGCGGCACCAGAAGGAGAGCCTGTGTCAGCGGGGGACGGTCAATGGGGTCTTCTCAGGCTCATTTAAGCTTTGGGGCCTCCTCTAGGCTCCCCCCCCAACTCAGGGCAGCACCATCTCCTCCCCCATCTCTCCCTGGCCCCAGGGCTCAGCTGGGGGTCTGCTCAGAGCCCTCTCGCTGGGTTCTCCCTTATAGAGCCTTCCCCGAGTCCCTTCCCCATGTCCTTGAAGGGCCAGGCCTCCCTCACCATGCCTCCCCCAGACCTACCTACAACCGTCAGCTTGGACCCCGGGCCGAAGGTGAGATCATAGTTAACACACCAGAACAAAGCCACTCTGAAATGGACCCTGGGGGGGCCTAGGAGCTGCTCAGGAGTCTTACCTACGACTGTTAGTCGCGTACCCTCTCCAAACTCCGGTAGGGTGTTTGCACAGTGCCGGAAGGAGAGGAGGAAAGCAGAGATGAGGTGTGGAGC
The DNA here is from genome assembly GCF_000243295.1 of Trichechus manatus latirostris. Taxonomy (NCBI): domain Eukaryota; kingdom Metazoa; phylum Chordata; class Mammalia; order Sirenia; family Trichechidae; genus Trichechus; species Trichechus manatus. The sequence continues at coordinate 5,803,914 of NW_004444029.1, forward strand.
AGGTGGGGGACAGCAGTGTCTCAGACGATGGGAAACCCCTCCTGGGCATGTAGGCCTTGGGCTTGTCCAAGAAAGAGCGGTTTCCAAGGAAGGGCATTGCCAGCTCCCGACTTCCAACCAAGGGCCCCGTGCCCCGTTCTGAAAGGGTGTCTGCACAGAGGCTCCTCTCTGAGGGTCATCGAGGGATGTAGCCTGGACAAGTGGCCTGCAGAGGGACAGGTCCCCTGGGACCTGTGACTCCATCCATCAGGATTCGAGCGCTCTGGCTTCTGCCCGAGGCCTTTGGTACAAGTGGCCACACTCCGTGCCCCTTCCCACTGACCTGCAGCAGCCCCAGTGGGGCAGCGGTGGAGGGATCACTGTGCCCTTCTCCCACTCCCCTTAGGGCTGTGTTCTATCTTCCCTGACCCAGGCCTGGGCCTGAGCTGTGGACAGCTGAGGTGGTGGCGTTCTGCACCAGCCGCCCTAGCGCTGAGTTCTGGGAGAGAGCTGGCTGGGGGGCTGGGGGAAAGGCAGAGTGGTTTTTGTAAAGGCCTCCCGTAGGGTTGAATCACCGTGGCTCCCCTGTCCCCACAATGCTTCAGCTTTGTACAAAAACGGCCCCTCCCACCGACCCCGCCCCGCAAAACCAGGAGGAGCTGCCAGCCTGCTGCTGCTTTGAGCGGAGTCAGGGTGGGCGGGAGAGGCGGAGGTGGGGTGTGGGCGCCTCCTGATTTGGTGTCCTCAGCTCCTGAGAGCTGGGTGTCTCTGCAGTGCTGGCTGCTGAGGGGCTGGCTTTTCTAGTGGTAGCCCCCCCGCAGCTGTCCTCACATGGGGAGCCGCCTATCAACAAGCCCCCCCTTTCTACCTCAGTCCTGCCCCGGGAGCTGCAGGGAGGACGGCAGGGGTTCGGGCCACGCCCACCTTTCACCGAGCAGGACCCCTCCTACCCAGAACCTGCGCCTCCAGGTGCTCTCTGGGGTCTGAGTTCTCTGCGGAAGTGACCACGAGCTGGGCGAGCTTGGCCTGTCTAGCAGTGGGAGTGTTTCAGGGGTGCGGGTGCGGGCGGCGCAGACCCTTCGCTGAGGCCTCAGTCGGTCATGGGGGCGGGCGGAGAGCTGCCATCCGACTTCCCTGAAGGGCAGAAGCACTTCCAGTTCTAGGATGTTTAATTTCCCTCCACAGGATGACCTTGAAACTCGGTGAAGCGTCCCTGACGCCATCTCACCAGGGGACACCCCCACATCCCCACGCCTACTGCAGTGTAGGCTCCGCCAGCACCCCACCCCTCCCATGCTGCTGTCCTCGGCCCCCTGAGAGTTTCCACCGAAGCATCACCTTGGTTTAGGACTGAGGCAGCACAGGGGTCACGCGCCCGCAGGTGGTTAGGGAAAGGGTTCTGGGTGCCCCAAAGTGCTCTGGCAGTGAGGGGCTTGTCAAAACGGTCAGTGCCTCCCCCTGCAGCCCAGGTCCAAAGGGTGGGACCCAGAGGGCTAGGCTCCTGCCTCTGGTGCCCCAGTTCCAGAAGGTCCTCCCCTTTCCTTGTTCATTTAGCTTCAGAAGCCAAGGACCTGAGCCTTACGAAGTTAAAGCTGGGGGCATTCGGTTTAAAGCCGTTCCTCAGTGAACTCCAGAGCCTTCAGGGTCTTTACTTCACGCTAACAACAAAACAAACCAAAACCCAGCTCCAGCAAGTCAAGGCTGACTCATGGTGATCCCATGTGTGTTAGAGTAGAACTGTGCTCCATAGGGTTTTCAATGCTGAGTTTTTGGAAGTAGATTGCCAGACCTTTCTTCTGAGGTGCCTTTACTTAATAGAAGGAAGTCCACAGCATCTAATCCAGTCTCACAGCCCCACCGCTTCTTTCTGAGCCCTGATTCTGGAGGAGGCTGGATTCAAGATGAGGCATCAATTTCAATGTCCTTTACCAGGAGGCTGAAGCCAGACCACACAGAACTGTTGGCTGAAGGCCTGACCTAGGGACATGGCTTTATTACCGTTCACCACTATGCCACAGAGAAAGAAAAACAGCTTATTCTCGAACCTACTGGAAAGTCCATTGATTCATGTCATGGCTCATGACCTTATATGTATTTATTTTAAATGACATAAATGCCCACAGAATTGTTTTCCTTCTTTCTTTTTTGATTCTAAAATTCAAAAGGAAAAACAAACCAACAAAAAGCACAGCCAGAAACCTTCTAAAAAGGAGAGTAATTGAAGATGGTGGAGGGGGCTTGCCCTACAAGTTACGAAAGCATTTTCTAAAACATCAACCATCAAAACAGCACAGAACTGGTTCTTAAATAAACAAGCAATGGGGCAAATGAGAAAGCCCAAAAGAGACAAGGACACACAGAAATTTAGTATTTGTTAGAGGTGTTATCCTTGGGGTTAGGATGGACTTTTAAAATAAATTATGTTCAGAAAACCAGGCAGGGTTGGAAGAAGGCAGAGCTGGTGCAATTCCACGTGTCACCTATAGATCTCCCGTAGATAAAAAATTTGAATGTGAAGAAACAAAACCACGGAAGTCCTAAAAGACTGAAAAACCCATTACCGTTGAGGCTATTGCAACTCATAGTGACCCAATAGGACAGAGAAGAACTGCCTCACGGGGTTTCCAAGGAGTGGCTGGTGGATTCAAACTGCCAACCTTTTGGTTAGCAGCCCAATGCTTACCCGCCGGGCCACCGGAGCTCTATCTCACAACAATAAATGCAAAGTAAAACTACACTGAGAGACAGCTTTTCATCAGTTTGATTAACAAAAACCTCAAAATAAGGGCAAACTATTCTATTGGCAAGTTTGTGTGAAAGAAGCACTGTTACACATTGGTTGCCGGTAGGAGTGCAAAATGATACAACTCTTATGCGGAGCAATTTGGAAAGATCTAGACAAATTACATATGCATTTACTTTTTAAACAAATAATCCCGTTTACGGAAATTTATTCCTGTAAACAGTTCTGCACATAAACGAAAAAATAAAAGTGTTTAAAATATTTGCATCATTTTCGAATAGCAAAAGAGTGGGAACAACTTGAAGTATCCATCACTAGGGGACTGGATAGATAAACTGTGATATCGCCACGCAATGGAATATTAGTCAGCACCGAAAAGAACGAGAATGCCGTCTCCTGCTGTGGAAAGAGCTCTAAGATACATTGTTAACTGGAAAAAAGCAAGATACAGAATAGCATAGTCTCTGTGCTAACTTTTGTCTAACAAAGGGGGTATAAGAATATATACTTTTGTTTGCTCCATTCTGCATAAAGAAACACTGGAAGGATACAAAAATAATTGAAAAGAAAAAACCGACTACTCATTGGGGATGAGTGTGTAGACAGGAGCAGGGCGGAAGTAAAAGTAACATTTTTCAATGCCGACTTCATTACATTGTTTACATTTTTGAGCCAGACGAATTTATTTTCTATTTCAAAGAACACTTAAATCCGTAAAATTGAAAAAAGAAAAGAAAAACTCAACGAAAGAGTGCTTTAAGTAATCTCAGAGTCAGCTGTTTGTTATTTCAAAACAGCAAAAACAAAACCAGCTGCTTATTTAATTTACCAAGTCATTCTTTTTCCAAGGGAAGTCACTTACTTAAGACGTGGTCAGTGGGTCCCAAGTCACTTGGAAGCTTGTTAAAAATGCGGATTTCTGAGTAGTCCCCATGCTTTTTTTAGTCAAAATGTCAAGAACTGGATCTGTTAATTTGTGTTAAAAACAAAAACAAGGAAACACACAATTACCCAGGGCATTCCTGCTGCAGAGCCAGGCTCGGGCTCACCACGGGCCGACTGGCTAGCAAGAGGCAAGCGGCTCAGTGAACCAAAGAGATCAGACAGAGTGTTGTCTAGTGGGACCCTAAGCTGGGAGTGAGGGCGGGGCTCTTAGAATTTAGGGAGAAAAAAGAAAAATGGGAGATGTTCTTTGTCTGCCACGTATTAACAGTGACAGAGAACACAACATAGTACCGTAAGCTGAAAAAAAGACCATTGATTGCTTTGATCAATTGGAATGTGCTTCATTATCTTTCTACACAGAGGCAAGCTGTCATCAATTTCGTGATTGATCTATTTTGTTTGCTTTTCTGTCTTAGTCATCCCTTTTGTTGTTGTTGTTTTTAGGTGTTGTAGAGTCTGTTCTGACTCATAGCGACGCCATGTACAACAGAATGAAACGCTGCCAGATCCTGCATCAGAATCACAGGCATTGTTATGCTTGAGCCCATCGTTGCAGCCACTGTGTCAATCCATCTCGTTGAGGTCTTCCTCTTTTTCGCTGACCCCCTACCTTAGCAAGCATGATGACCTTCTCCAGGGACTGGTCCCTCCTGATAACTTGTCCAAAGTATGTGAGATGTGGTCTCGCCATTCTTGCTTCTAAGGAGCATTCTGGCTGTACTTCTTCCAAGACAGATTAGTTCATTCTTCTGGCAGTCCATGGTATATTCAATATTACTTGCCAACATCACAATTCAAAGGTGTCATTTCTTCTTCAGTCTTCCTTATTCATTGTCTTCACCCCTTTTTTCGTATCAATAATTTACTGCCTAAGTAAAAGTTTCCTTTTGATGATCTAACCAGAGACCTGATTTACTTGTATAGAAGCCCGGCATTCACATTCACCCCAACTGGCCTAACAGAAGAATACCGCTCTGGGTAGGCATTGCAGCCACTTTGAATCCTGGTGACGTGTGCTGCAGTTTTTCCTCCCGGTCAGCGTGCCCAGTGCAGCAGAGACCAGCTGAGTAGCGCTGGGTTGCGCCATGCTCATCTTGGGCAGCAGGGGGCAGCCTTTCCTCACTTTTCAGACAGTAATGGCATCTCAGCCTGCAGGAGGGTGAGAAGGAGCCAGGTGCTCAGGATGGGAGGCGAAGCCTGTGTGTTACTCAGGTGTGTGTTGGGGTGGGGGGTGTGTGTGAACATCAACAGCTTCTACTTGTGGAATTCTTGAAACCTGTCAAAACACATGAATAAACTCTTGTGTCAACCTAAAATTTTCTCACGATTTTCTCCAATGAGAAACCTGCCCTCCAGCTTAAACGTTAGGGCCCTGCAGCCTGATGCTTGGGTTCCGACTCCAGACCCTTTTCTGTCTGTGAGACCGGAGACAAGTTAGGAAACCTCAGTAAGTCCCAATCTGCTTATCCTTACCATGGAATAATAATAATACTTCCCTATGGAGTTGTTGGAGACCCTGGTGGTGTAGTGGTTAAGTGCTACAGCTGCTAACCAAAGGGTTGGTAGTTCAAATCCACCGGGTGCTCCTTGGAAACTCTATGGGGAAATTCTACTCTGTCCTATAGGGTTGCTATGAGTCAGAATCAACTCAACGGCAACGAGTTTGGTTTGGTTTCGGTTTATGGAGCTGTTGGAACCCTGGTGGTGCAGTGGTTAAGAGTTTGGTTGGTTAACCAAAGGGTTGGCTGTTCGAATCCACCAACCCCTCGTTGGAAACCCTACGGGGCAGTTCTATTCTGTCCTGTAGTGTCGCTAAGAGTTGTAATTGACTTGACGGCAAGGTTTTTTGTTTTTTTTAAGTGGGGTTGTTGTGAGGACTAAACGAGACCGCACATATGCTGTTTTATCACAGTGCCTGAGTACAGTTAGATCTGGTTGTCATCATTAGCTGCTTATAGATTCAATCCCTAACTCATGGTGACCCCACACACAATGGAATCAGACTGTAGTGATTCATGGGGTTTTCACTGGCTGATTTTAAGAAGTAGGTAGCCAGGCCTTTCTTCCTAGTCTGTCTTAGTCTGGAAGCTCCGCTGAAACCTGTCCTCCATGAGTGATCCCCCTGGTACTTGAAACGCTGGTGGCATAGCTTCCAGCAGCACAAAAGCCACCACAGTACGACAAACTGACAGACGAGGGGTGGGATGATAACATCCTGTTGCTGTCAAGTCGATTCTCATAATGCTTAGAACTGTGCCTGGGACATAGCAAGCTACTCCTGAAGTGCCTCACATCTTCTGGATACCTCAGCAGGCAGCATGTTGAGTTGGATTGGTCAGAGCAGGTGTGGATGGGGAGCAGGAAGAGGGCAGCTGGTCCCACGTTTCCCCAGGTGTGTTTGTTGGGGCACGAGAGGTTCCTTGTGGTCATAGGAGCCTGGGAAGTCCCGCCAACCCCACACAGGACGCACAGAGAGGCTGCGGTCAGCCAGGCCACACTTGTCTTCTCTGGAAAGAGTCCTGCCCACCCACCCCCATGTCCTAGGGTGCTGCTAAACCAGGACCCCACAGACATGCATGGGGACCTGGGGCTGTGCTCATCTCTTGGAGTGGAGGCCTGGGAGGGGAGCCCTGTCTGACCCCCAATGTGGGACAGTTCCAGAGTGAGGGGGGGGAAGAAGCAGACTCTGACACAGGCTTGAAACAGGGTCACTTTATTGTCACAGTGATGACAGGGCAGGGGCCTCAGTTGGCAGCAATGGTTTCTTGGATCCAGTCCACGTAGTTGCAGACCTTAGTGTAGACCCCAGGCAGGTTCTTCTGGGCACAGCCGTAGCCCCAGGACACAATGCCCTGCAGCTCCCCGTTGCAGACCACGGGGCCCCCGGAGTCACCCTGGAGGAGAGTGCCGAGTGTACCAGAGGGGGCAGCACCCCAGTCTGATTGTACACAGAGGGTAGCACCCCTAATCTGACTGTACACAGGGGGCAGAACCCCTAATCTGATTGTACACAGGGGGCAGCACCCCTAATCTGACTGTACCCAGAGGGAGGGGGCAGGACCCCTAGTCTGACTGTACACGGCAGGGGGCAGGACCCTTAGCCTGGTGCCCACACCCCACCTGAGGGCTGTGTGGGCTGGGGGCTGGGCTGCAGGCTCTCACCTGGCAGGAGTCCTTGCCGCCCTCGAGGAAGCCGGCACACACCATGTTCTCAGTGATATCCCCGGGGTAGGCAGCCTCACACTCCGCCTGGCTCAGCAGAGGGGCGTCCAGGCACTGCAGCAGGTCGGGGTAGTTCTCTGTGGGGCGTGGGGTGCAGGCCAGGGGACATGGGGATCAAGGCTGAGCACGAGGGCAGCCGTGGGGACCCAAATCTGTGTTTCCTTCCCCAGAGAGTCATTGTGGAGCCCCCTCCCCCACCAGTGACAAGAGCAAGTGCTGTCTGAATGGCAACTCTGGGACCTAGAGCAGAGCCTGCATGGGTGCCGCTGGAAGTGTCTGCGGGCTGGAGGAGAAGACCCCCACCAGGACACGCGTATGTGGGTGAGGGTCCCACTCACGGCCAGAGCTGAGGGTGTTGCCCCAGCCAGAGATGAGGCACCAGGTGCCAGCAGCTGCGCAGCTTGAGGGCAGGGGCACGGGGGCCACCTGGGAGTTGATAGTGGCCTCTGAGGACAGCTTGATCAGCAAGATGTCGTTGTTCAGGGTCCAGCTGCTGTAGCGAGGGTGGCGGATGACCTTGGCTGAGTTAATGAACTGCTCGTTCCCCTCGAGGACATCGATGTTGTGTTCACCCAACCTCACCTGGATGCGGCTGTCGGGCAAGGGAACCGTAGTGAAGACCCCTTCCCAGCACAGGCTTCCACAGATCCCTGCTCTCCCCAGGGTGCTGGTGAGGCTACAGCTTCTCCGGCTGCCTGTTCCACCCCTTATGCATCTGCACTATGTGCATGAGAGAGCACCCCCGAGTACCCAAGCCTGCTCCATCCTTGGGGCCCTGCTAACCAGGCACATCTGTAGGACTTGACCCAGAGGCTCTCAAAGTGTTAATTGCTGTGGAGTCAATTATGACTCATGGTGACCCCATGTGCTCCTCCATAGGGTTTTCAAGGCTGTGAACTTTTGGAAGCAGATCTCCAGACCTGTCTTCCGAAGAGCTTCTGGGTAGATTCGAACTGTCAACCTTTCTGCTAGTAGCTTAGTGCTTAATGGTTTGCACCATCCGGGGATTCCTACAGCATCAGCATCACCTGGGAACTTTGTAGGAATTCAGATCCTCAGGCTGCCCAGGCTTAGGGTGGAGGGGGGTGGGCAGTCTGAGGCTTACCACACCCCCAGGTGATTCTGATGGTGCCCAAGTTTGAGCCCCGTACAGGCTGGAGTCAGCCGAGGGAGAGAGGATGACACCCACCAGTAGTCAGGCCCTGCTTCTGGAACATTCTGAGGTAGTTGCTCTGGGATGGGACCAGGCACTAGGATCTTTTAGATGTGTCTTAGATGGTTTATGTGCAGCCACAGGCCAGGGTTACTAGGGCGGGGTCCTTGCCTACCCTCCTCATACTCAGAGGTAACCCTCCCTGCGGTCAGGTGTACTGGCTCCAGCCCCCTCTGTGCGCTGGGCTCTCTCAGGTTCGGCTACTGGTAGCCTTGTCTCCTCCCTGCTGCCTTTCCCATCCGTCTTCAGTGCCCCACTGAACCCAGGCTCTTGGGGTCCCCAGATCTGGGCTGTTGCACCAGCCCACACTTACTACTTGTAGCAGTGGGCCGCGGACACCACCCACTGCTTGCTGATAAGGGAACCACCGCAGAAGTGGTAGCCCGAGTTCAGGGACACCTGGTAGGGCACAGAGTTCTCCTTGCAGGTATAGCCCCCGACAATCTTGTCATCATCATCGTTTGCGGAGGAAGCAACTTGGGTGGAGAGAGGAAGGGAGAGGGGGTCAGCAGGCCATGGGAGGTGGAGCCCAGGACTGTGGCTGAGCGCGCTAATTAGGGCTCGTGAACAGCACAGAGAGAGGGACTCGAGGGGAAGTCGAAGGATGTAGCTCTCCGGGGCTCTGTGGTCTCCTAGGCCCCAGCCTCTTTGGGGGCACCAGCATGAAGACCCAAGAACTGCCCCCACGAGAAACTCAGGGAATGCGGGTTGGAATGTGGCTTCCAGCCTGCAGAGTGTTGCCCTCGTGTCTTCACTGGCCTACTCTCCATGGCCACTGGGTCACTTGAGCCTCAGGTTGTCAGGACAGTTTGGCCCCTCTGGGAAAGTCTCCTAGTGGGATGGCCCTGACTGTGCCAGCTTCTCCCACAGCTTAAGTCTGGGAGTTGGGCAGGGTGGACACCATCCCGCAGGCCCACCTGGGTGGGACAGAGGTGAGCACTGTTACCAGCCAGTGAACAGTGATTCCCAAGCTTGGCTGCCCTCCTGGGAGTCTTCTAGTCACCTGGGAAGTTTAAAAATTCAGTGCCCAGGTCGCACCCCGAGCCTGTTAAGTCCGAATTTCTAGGGCAGGACCCCAGAGTTGGTATTTTTCCACCTCCCTAGGTGACTCTATTGGTGGCCATGACTAAGAACAGCTGCAGTGGCCCACTTCCAGGACCACCTCTACTTGCTTCCCTTCCAGCCTCCTCCGTCCGGTTTTCTTCCAGCCTCCTCCACCTGGTTCACTTCCAGGACCATCTCCACCTCCTCCCTTCTACCCTCCTCCACCTAAGCCCTGATGTAGGTGGATGCCAGTGGGTGACAAGGAGTCAGGTAGAAGGTGAGAGAGGCAAGCCTTCAAGAGAGTCCAAGGATGGTGCGTGGTGGGGAGGAGGGTGTGGACAGGGGTTGGAGCATTGGAGCACAGGTAGCTCAGGAGAGGCAGCAGATGAGGTAGGTCCAGGTCTGCCCAGAGAGGGAGGCAGGGATAGCTTCGTGGACTCACCAGCAGTGGCCACCAGGGCCAGGATCAGGAGTGGCTTCATGGCAGCAGAGGTGTGATTGTGGGTGGTGGGGAGCCCATCTTATATCCCCCCCGGTGAGAGTGGAGTTAAAGAAGGAAGCGAGGGGGCCACCCTCCCCCAGTACAAACACTTGCAGCTTTTCCCTTCCCAGGGTGTTGCATCAGCTCTGCAGGATGTACAGGTGATACGAAAACTTACCTTCAAGGTGAGACAGCTGATCCTGGAAAAATTCTGGGGCGGGGGTACAGGGAGGCCAGCCCCCCATCACACAGCGGGGTTTCCTGAAGTCAAGGAGGTTGGGTGGGGTGGATGGCCTGAGCCCTTACGTGCCCTCTGACCTGGGGAGATATCTGGGGTGGCATGGCTGGCAGCTGGGCTGCTCAGGGTCCTGGTCCGTGAGAGGGCACAAGTCTGGTCTAGCCTTACACCTGTGAGTATGACAGCCTTCTCCTGGGTCTGCACCACTGGGCAGGAAGGTGGAACCCAGAGCTTCGGGGAACCAAAATCCCAGCAGGAGAGGTGCCGAGGGGAGAGGCTGGGCCCTCAGCTGACTGAAAGGTGGAGGGGTGCTTGGGGGAGAAGCTGGGCCCTCAGCTGACTGAAAGGTGGAGGGAGATACTGGGAGGGAGGGGGGAGCAAGGGTTAAGTAGGAGATCACCTGATACATGGGGGGTTGGAAGACCGATGCTACCACACCCCTCCTCTTCCTCACTGTAGGACCACCCTGGAAGGTGACGAAGGTGATGAGAACCTCCTGGGAGCTGTGGGCCTGGGCTGGAATTACTGCCCCAGATCTGACATTAGAAGGAGTCTGGACAATGGTAGACTTGAGTTCTGATCAGAGAATCAGTAGATAGATTAGCACACGGTAGAGGGCTAAGTATTGGAGCCGTTAACAATGACTGGAGGGGAATTCTGGAATTTTCTCTTTTAGATGGAGGGGGACTGCTGTGATGCTGGGCTCACTATGGAGTGGAAATCTCCAGTCTTCCCAGAAAGGCTTCCAATTTGGGACCTGCCAGGGCCACCAGGACACAGCCTGCAACTTGTTGAGGCAGATCTGGCCAGAGGGGCGTGTAGGTGGAGCAGTCTGTGTCCTGGTTGGCCCAGTTGGAGGGGCAGTCTTATGAGGAGCCCTCCTTCCCAGCTCCTCTGAGCTCATGGTCATGAGGACAGCAGTGGGTGGATTCTCATCTGAATTCTCTGAAAGGAAGAGAAGGAGCTTACTTTCTGGAGACAGTGAACAAACGGAGTTGACTCAGAAACCTGGGGGTAGGAGGAGGGCAGCCTGCAGGCCGCAGGGTGGAGTGGAGGGAAGCAGAGGGGTTGTGGGACATGTTGTGGGAGGGATACGTGGGGTGTCTTCTGGTTCAGCCCCTGGTGTGGCTGCTGAGCCAGCTTCTCCACGAGAGGGGGCCCCTTTTAAGAGCCTCCCCTCTTCAATGTGCCCCCTGGACCCCCAACAGGCTCATACCTAGATGGGAGTGCTGAGGTCTGCCAGTTTTTAAAGTGCATTCACACAGACACAAAGTAGTACCCCAAATCGCCTTTGCGTTGAGTTTCAGGGTTTAACTTGTCACAAATACTTTGTCAGCATACAGGAAGAAATGATCTCCATTTGCACAGCAGGAGACTGAGACTCAGAAAAGCTCTGTCTTGCTCAAGAGCATGCAAGATGGTAGAACTGGCCTCATGTCCCGGGGAAATCCGGAAAGTGTTGAGAGTGGAGAATTGCTGCAGGTGGCATCTGGCAGGCTTGTTGGGGATTGAGCTAGCGGTCTTGGAGGGAAATGACACATCTTGATTCCTCCTGGCAGGAGTAGAGGGTGGAGTTGAATTTTCACCTGGCACCTGGTCTCAGGGCCCCCTTTGCTTTGGCCCCGGGCCCATGGAGGCCCTATACAAGGTATGGTGGCTCCACTCTGGGGCTTATGTGGAGCTGGCCAAGTCTGTGGTGGCCAGACTGTGGAGCCTTGTTAATGGACTGGGTTGACCTTTCCCCTTGTCATGGGGTCTTCCTAGCAACTCCTGCTTTAGAGGATACGGGGAGACTTGCCCTAGGTTCTATAGACACCAGTGTGTACCTGACAGTGGCCCCCGGGAGGTGACCATTGAAGCCAAAGAAGCAGTGCCAGCTTTGCGCATGGGGAGGTGTATCATCGGCATGTTTTATCTACTCTTGATGCTACAATGGGGGGAGAAGAGGAAGTCTCTAGCAACTGAGGTTTCCACTTTACCTAAAGGCAGATTGGTTCCTGTCATTCAGTATTGACCATCTTTATGTGCACAGTTCAGCCACTCCCTGTCCCATCCTTGGGCCTGCATTAAAGCTGCTTGAATGCCTGCAGAGCCTACTGGACAGAAAGCAGAAGAAAGCCAGCACAGATCCCAGCAGGGAGCCCGATGTGGGCTGTTGTTACTGAACAGCTCTGGCTTGTTCATGATACTCAGGGTTTAGTAAGTGACAGTGTTTTCATTTCTCTAAATCATCTACTGAGCCTCACAAGCCAAGTTTGGGGGTCAGTCCAGACAGTTGACTAGGCTCCCTCTCATGCTTGGATTGGAAGGCAGTCTACACTTTGGAAGGTAGCCAACTGGTTGGCCCACTTCCTCTCAGCCAGCTTGGCCAGGAGGGACTTCGAAAGGCTCCCAAGGGTCCAAGTGGAGTGCTTAGTCTGCATAGGTAACCCAGTTCCAACTGGGAAGCTGCCTTCTCAAGGCCACTGTGTCTGAGCAGAGTCTGAGTTTTGCCTCTTGTCATGGATTGAATTGTGTCCCCCCAAAAAAGTGGGTAGCAGCTTGGCTGGGTCATGATTCCCAGTATTGTATGATTGTGTTATCTGATGTGATTTCCTTGTGTGTTGTAAACTCTACCACTATGATGAGATTGTATGTGATCTCCTCATGTGTTATAAATTCTGTCACTGTGATGAGGTTATACTGATGAGGTTGACAAGATTAGTGTCTTAATGCAATCTCTTTTGAGATATAAAAGATAGAAGTGAGTAGAGACACAGGGGAACCTCATACCACCAAGAAAGCAGTGCTGGGAGCAGAGCACGTTCTTTGGATCTGAGGTTCCTGTGCAGGGAGGCTCCCGGACCAGGGGAGGACTGATGACATGGACTTTACCCCAGAGCCAATGGAGAAAGCGTTCCCTTGGAGCTGATGCCCTGGATGTGGACTTGTAGCCCACTGGACTGTGAGAGAATAGATTTCTCTTTGTTAAAACCATCTACTTGTGGTATTTCTGTTGGAGCAGCACTAGATGACTAAGACACCTCTCTAGAGCCAGACATCTGTTCCTGTTCCCATCTTGGAGAAGGCAGCAGCTGAGGGGGTTTGTCACACAGTGCTGGGCAACTTCTCTACTCAAATATTTGAGTTTGTTAGAGACTTCCTCTTCTCCCCCCTAATGAAGCATGAAGAGTAGACAAAACATGTAAATGGCACATCCACCTGTGCGCAAAGCTGGCACAGCTTCCTCAGCTTCAAGGGTCACCTCCCATGGCGCAGTTGTCTAGTGCACACTGGTGTCTACAGAACCTAATCTATCCCCTCCGCTCTCAGAACAATCCACTTAGTTTCTTTATAGGCTTCGACAGTACAAATGCAATATCTGTGTAGAGTTTTTCTCCAGGGAAGTCCACTGCTGCTTAGTGAAATTTCCTCTCCTCTGAAACATATTTCTTTCTCAATAAGTATTTACTGAGTTTTCGTGATGTTCCAGTTCTTCTAAACTCTAAGGAAACAGCAATGAAGAAGATAGCAAAGGTTCTTGCTTTCATGGCATTTACATGAGTGTATGTGTATATGTATGTAGTTATAGAGATGGGAAGCAGACAATTGGATCCCCCTATCATGTAACTTGAGTCCTGGTGGCACTGTGTTTAAGAGCTCAGCTGCTAACCAAAAGGTCAGCAGTTCGAATCCACCAGCTGCTCCTTGGAAACTCTGTGGGGCAGTTCTACTCTGTCCTATAGAGTCACTATGAGTCAGAATTGACTCGATGGCAGTGGGTTTTTGGTTATTAAGTAACTACCAAATATAGTTTGTTTTGGCTTAAGAGCTGAGCTAATTTTTTGGAGCACGTACTCTGTGTTTGGAATGCATTATTTCAGTCTATCGGTTGGTTAGGCTACTTAGGCTGCTATTATCACCCCAAAGCCCAACCGTTAACATCCACACTATTATAGATTGCCCCACCTCTGCCCTTGCCTGTGCTGCAGTCAAGGAGAATGTGGTGAATAACCGAGAATGAGAGATCCAACACACCAAAGGAAACCAGGCACCGCCGGAAAGCAAGCCTTGCAAAGCTTACCTACCTTATCTTTGATTCTGAGATTCCATCCATTATAAGAGGTCCCATGAAGTATGTAATTGTTCTGTTTGGAGTGGCAATCAACACTGCTACACTGAAGTTATATTTTGATTATAGGACTGACCCATATTTCAAAATAATGAAATTGTGAAAAAGAATTTATCTTGTAATAGAGGGAATATGGCATGGTAAGGATGGTGATATTTCAGTAATCCTTTCGTATGGCTATGGAGTGGTGTGTGTGGGTGTGTATGTAGAGAGAGACATGGGAAGCAGACAATAAGTATATACAGTACATACACTTCATTACAGAGAACAGTTAGGTGTTACTAAGTGGGGTAAGGTGACAATGTGACAGGGAGAGGCTGCTGGGTGTGTCTACAAGTGCTGCACTAGGTCAGGTGGTTGGGCAAGATCTCTTGGATGAGATGGGATTTGAGATGAGACCTGAATAAAACAAAGATATATATGATTCCCTGGGTAAGGACATCATGCTTGGTAAAGTACAGCGTCAGCGAAAAAGAGGAAGACCCTTAACGAGATGGATTAACACAGTGGCTACCACAATGAACTCAAGTATAGCAGAGATTGTGAGGATGGCACGGAACCAGGCAGCGTTTCCTCCTATTGTACATGGGGTCACTATGAGTCGGAACTGACTCAACAGCACCTAACTACAACAAAAACTATTTGAAAAAATTTTTTGATGTATTTTATCTAGAATTTCTATTTGTTTTGAGAGAATGGGGGGTTCCTACTCTGTTAGGCCCAACCACAAGGACTGGAAATCTGTCAGAGACCTAAGAGGGAGAAAGAAAAACATTGACGTCTTTAGCTCAACAATACATAACTTCCCCGGCCTTAGATACAGGATTACAAATTACAGAAATGTCCTCGGTTTCTAGGTATATGACTAAACTCTGTGCGACATTTTGATCGCAGGTGTGGAAAAGTGGTTTTGTCCACTGACCATTGAATCCAGGAGTCGTCATTGATGCTGAGATGTCCTGAAGTCAAAGTTGAGATGCAACCTGGAGGATTCCATCCTCCGAAACTCAATAATGATTGTTAAGCACATGTATCCTCAGTGATCTGATCCAAATAACCAGTTATTTTTTCTAGGCTCAAAAGTCTGTGTTTTTGTAGAAATAATACCGCTTAAATTTCCTCTTTAAACTGTTAAAAGTATTGTTAAAAAAAAAAAAACCACTATATTTTTGAATACCAAATAGAGCTTGTGTTAGGTTTGATTTCAACTTCACTACATAGGTGCATGAGAGCATCAACAGCTGGCCTTGACTCACTGAAGTATTTCTATGCATTCCTCCAGAAGAAGTTTAACTCTCAGCCTCCTGGATGCCCTCTTCCTGTCTGTGGTTGGAACCCACCACTAGTGCTCCCTGTCTCCCAGCCCCATGTTGATCCTCGCACCACACAATCCACACCCAGTCCCACCCACAGGCACACAGAGAGTGGCGTCAGCCATCTTGGGGTCTATGGGCTCTTCTGGTGGACTGGGTGGGGGCATGGGGTTTTTGCCCAGGCCGTGGGTCTGTGCCCAGCACTGTGCCCCAGTGCTGCACAGGTAGATGCCACTGTCCTCGGGGCTGCTCTTTGTCACAGTGAGAGTGGAGAAGGTCAAGTTTGGGTAGTTGATGGGGAACTTGTCCTTGGTGAATCCACTCTTATACGTGGCCTCTGAGCCCTGGTTCGCAGTTGCAATCAGTGTCAAGCCCTGTCCTGGGGGCTGGCGGTACCAGAACATGGAAGTGACTTGAGTATCCACCTGACACTGGATCTTCACTGCGGTCCGTGTTGACAGATGTCCCTGCTTGGCTTTTGAGAGACGAGGACACCGAACACAGAGCCTAGATCCAGACAGAGCAGGGAAACGCTTCAGGGATCAGAATCCTCCATCCAACATGCCCCACACCTCCTGCCTGGTGGTCTGAAAGCCCCTGGAGAGAAAGTGGCGCCTCCCCAACCCTCGTCTCTGCAGTGCCATGAACCCCAACTCCCCAAGCGACAAGGCTCACACCTAGTCCCAGGAGAAGCAGCAAGAAACTCAGCATGTTTAGGCGATGGCCCCCTCTCTCCCCTGCCCTGAGGGAAGGCACTAAGAACTCAAGTACAAGTTGGTCCTGTCTCCCACTTCCTGGTTCCTTTATGCTCTGTCTCCGCCTCCTCCAGCAGGGTGGTGATCAGTCCCCTAGTGGGTTGCGTGGATCCTCACTTAGGATGCACCTGACTCCATCCATCACTTACCCATCCCCCACCCACCCATCATGACGGAGCACCATGGATGTGCTGCCTTTGGGAAGACAGGCTTGAAGGATGCAGTGTTGACCTCGGAAAACCAAAGGTAGCATTTTGGAAAATGAGCAGGTTTTATAACTCAGTATTCCAACTTGTCTGCTGGTCATTACTGTTGTCCCATCAGCACAAGAGAAGTAAATTTTAAGCTGAACTCACTGTTTCTCCCCCAACACACACTCCAGCACAGGCTCCTACTCCTGAACCCTCCCTCCCAATAGATAGTATCCCCATTCCTGTTCTCAGCTCATAAATGCAACCTCCTCACCTCTTTCCTATCACCTACCCTGTCTACCTCATCACAACTTAAATGCATTATGTCTCTGCAGTGTCTCCAACATTTCTTCCTTCACTTCAGTCATCATAGATCTGACTGTTTCATTTCCCTTTATCTAATCCTGGGCCTTTGTAATAAGGGTCCTTCCATTCTAACCATGTCCAGTAGGAGCTATGAGACAGACCATCCCTCTGTAATGTATGACCACAGTTCTGTGACCCTATTCCATCATCCATTTGATTTCAAAAACCACTTGATGGCAATTATTTTTTGTTTTTTTTCAGTCATGTAACTACCTAAAATAGTTTTTGTTGGCTTAAGAGCAGAGCTAATTTTTTACAACACTTACTCTGTGTTTGGAATGCATTATTTCGGTGTATCAATGGGTTAGTCTACTTAGGCTGCTCTTATCACCCCAAAGCCCAACTGTTAACATCCACACTATTAAAGATTTCCACACCTCTGCTGTTGTCTGCCATTGTCGAGTAGAATGTGGCGGATGACCGAGAACGAGAGACCTAATTCGCCAAAGGAAACAGATCACCTCCAGAAAGCAAGCCTTGCAAAGCTCACCTACCTTGTTTCTTTGATTCTGAGATTCCATTCATCATAAGAGGCCCCATCAAGTATACAATTGTTATCTTTGGAGTGGTGATGAACACTACTACACTAAAGTTATAATTTGAGTATAGGACTTACCGTATTACAGAATAATGAAATTTTGAAAAAGGATTTATCTTGTAATAGAGGGAATACGGCATGGTAAGGATGGTGATATTTTACTAATCCTTTGGAATGGATGTGGAGTGGTGTGGTTGGGTGTGTATGTAGAGAGACACACTGGAAGCAGACAATTAGGAAGTATATATGGTACATAGGCTTCACTTGAGACAACCATTAGTCATTACTAAGTGGGATGAGGTGATAAAGTGATAGGGAGAGGCTGCTGGGTGTGTCTACAAGTGCTACACTAGGTAGGGAGGTTAGGCAAGGTCTCTTGGAGGAGACGGGATTTGAGCTGAGACCTGAATAAAACAAAGATGTATATCAGTCCCTGGAGAAGGACATCATGCTTGGTAAAGTAGAGGGTCAGCGAAAAAGAGGAAGGCACTCAATGAGGTGGATTGACACAGTGGCTTCAACAGTGGGCTCAAGGATAACAACGATTGTGAGGATGGCGCAGGACCCAGCAGGGCAGTGTTTTCTTCTGTTGTACATGGGGTCACTGTGTCAGAACCGACTCAATGGCACCTAACAACAACAGCAGTATAAATTTTAAAATTTCTTTTAATATATGTAATCTAGAATTTCTATTTGTTTTGAGTGAAGGAGGGGCTCCTATTCCGTTAGGCCTACCCACAATGACTGGAAATCTGTCAGAGATCTAAGAAGGAGAAAGAAAAACATTGACATCTTTAGCTAAAAAAGACATAACATCCTTGCCACTTAGATATAGAATTACAAATTACAGAAATGTCCTGGGTTTCTAGGTATATGACTAAATTCTGTGCAATATTTTGACCTCAGGTGTGGAAAGTGGTTTTGACTATTGAATCCAGGAGTCGCCATTGATGCTGAGATGTCCTGAAGTCAAAGTTGAGACCAGACCTGGAGGATTCCATCCTCCAAAACTCAGTAATGGTTGTTAAGCACACATATCCTCGATGATGTGATCAAAATTACCAGTTATTATTTCTAGGCTCAAAATCTGTGTATTGCTTTAATTTCCTCTTTCAACTGTTAAAAGTATTGCTGTTAAAAATAAAAAACGGCATTTTTTAAAGTTTCATTTTATTGTAATTTAAGTGAAAATTTACAATTCAAGTTAGTCTCTAATACAAAAATTTATACATGCATTGTTATTTGACCCTAATTGCTCTGCCTAAACTTTGACTACACCTTTCCATCCCTGATTTCCTATGTCCATTCAACCAGCTCCTGACCCTCTCTGCCTTCTCATCTCACCTCCGCAAAGGAGCTGACCGTTTAGTCGCATGTATCTACTTGAGCTAAGAGGCACACTCTTCACGAGTATCATTTTATGTCCCATAGTCCAGTCTAATCTTTGTCTAAAGAGTTGGCCTCGGGAGTTGTTTTAGTGCTGGGTTGACAGAGAGTCTGGGGGCCGTGCTCTCTGGTGTTCCTCCATTCTCAGTCAGACCATTAAGTCTGGTGTTTTCACTAGAATTTGAGTTCTGCACCCCACTCTTCTCCTGCTCCAGCAGGAACTCTCTGTTGTGTTCCCCGTCAGGGCGGTCAGTGGTGGTAGCCGGGCACCATCTACTTCTTCTGGTCTCAGGCTGTTGCAGTCTCTGGTTTATGCGGCCCTTAAAAAAGCTGTATTTTGAATAGCTAATACAGCTTGTGTTACATTTGATTTCAACTTCACAAAACTTGTGCATTAGGCCAACAACAGCTGTTCTTGACTCGCTGAAGAATTTCTACACATTCTTCCAGAAGAAGTTTGACTCTTGGCCTTCCGGGCACTCTCTTCCTGTCTGTGGCTGGAACCCATCTCTAGTGCTCTGTGTTCTTCCAGCCCCACTTCACTACTCTCCCCAACCAACCCACACCCAAACTCACTCAACCCACACCCGCTCCCACCCACAGGCACACAGACAGCGGCATCAGCTTCACTGGCGTCTGTGGGCTTGTCTGGTGGACTAGGTGGGGGGGGCGGGGTTATTGCTCAGCCCTCAGGTCCTTGCCCAGCACTGTGCCCCAGCGCTGCACAGATAGACGCTGCTGTCCTCAGGGCTGCTGTTTTTCACAGTGAGGGTGGAGAAGGTGAAGTCTGGGTGGTTGATAGCAAACTTGTCCTTGGTAAACCCGCTCTCGTATGTGGCCTCTGAGCCCTGGTTCGCAGTTGCAATCAGTATCAAGCTCTGTCCTGGAGGCTGGTGATACCAGAACATTCTATTGACTTGGGTATCGACCTGACATTGGATCGTCACTGGGGTCCCGTGTTGACAGATATGCCTGCTTGGCTTTTGAGAGACGAGGACACCGAACGCAGAGCCTAGTTCCAGAGAGAGCAAGGAGACGCATGAGAGATCAAAATCTTCCATCCAAAATGCCCCACATCCCTTGACTGGTGGTCTGAGAGCCTCTGGAGAGAAACTGGTGCCTCCCACCCCTGGGCTCTGCAGTGCTGTGAACCCCAACTCCCCAAGCAACAAGGCTCGCACCTAGTCCCAGGAGAAGCAGCAGGAGACTCGGCATGTTTAGGCGGTGGTCCCCTCTCTCCCTTGCCCTGAGGGAAAGGGCTAAGAAGTCGAGTACCAGTTGGCCCTCCCTCCCACTTCCTGGTTCCTTTATGCTCTGTTCCCCTCCTTCAGCAAGGTGGTGAGTTTCTGCAGAACAGGCAAGAAATTGATCCACCCCCTAGTGGGGCAGCGTGGATCCTCACTTAGGATGCATCTGACTCCATCCATCACTTACTCATTCCCCTACCCACTGCTCATTACTGAGCACCATGGATGTGCCACCTTGGGGAAGACAGGCATGATGCATGCACTACTGACCTCGGAAAACCAAAGGTAGCATTTTGGAAAATGAGCAGGTCTTTTAACTCAGTATTCCAGCTTGTCTGCTTGTCATCATTGTTGTCCCATCGGCACAAGAGAAGTAAAGTATAAGCTGAACTCACTATTTCTCCCCCAACACACACTCCAGCACAGGCTCCTACTCCTGAATCCCCCTCCCAATTGATAGCATCCCCACTCTTGTTCTTGGCTCAGAGACGCATCCTCCTCACCTCCTTCCTCTCAGCTACCTTTTCTACCAGGTCACAACTTAAATGCATTGCATCTCTGCAGTGTCTCTCACATCTCTCCCTTCACTTCGGTTGTCACAGACCTAAGTGTTTCCTTTCTCCTTAGCTAATCCTGGGCCGTTGTAATAAGGGTCTTGCATTCTAATCCAGCCCAGTAGGAACTATGAGACAGACCATCCCTGTGTAATGTCAGAGCACTGTGACCCTTTTCCATCATCCAGTGAGTTCCCCTGTAACTACCTAAAATAGTTTGTTTTGGTTTAAGAGCTAAGCTAATTTTTTGGGACACTTACTCTGTGCTTGGAATGCATTATTTCAGTGTATCGATGGGTTAGGGTACTTAGGCTGCTAGTATCCCCCCAAAGCCCAACCATTAACGTCCACACTATTAAAGATTGCCTTTCCAGTTGCCTGTGCCGATCTGGAGTAGAAAGTTGTCGATGACAGAGAACGAGGGAGCTAATTCCCCAAAGGAAACCAAGCACCCCCAGAAAGCAAGCCTTGCAAAGCTCACCTACCTTATTTTTTTGATTCTGACATTCCATTCATTATAAGAAGCCCCGTATAGTATGTAACTGTTATATCAGGAGTGGTGATTAACACTACTACATTAAAGGTGTACTTTGATTATAGGATTTACCAATATTTCAGCATAAAATTGTGAAAAACAATTTACCGTATAAGGGAGGTAATGTTGCATGTTAGAGATGGTGATATTTCATATGGATATGGTGTGTGTGTGTGCGTGTGTGTGTGTGTGTGTGTGTGAAAGAGAAAGGCTTCTACGTTTATTGGAGGTGCCAGACTCAGTGGCTCAAGATAAATCCCACTTAGTAGAATTACCGGTAAAAGGTATAGCATATTCCATTTTTTCTTGACATATAGGGGTATGGCAAAATTTTCTTTTTGTCAAGTATACTAAACTTTTTACCAAAATATTTTTCTGTTGCATTATTCTTAAATCCTTCTGGAAATTAGCAAATTATCCGTATTCTTCACAAAATTCCACATTTTTCCTCCCTCATTGATCTTCTTTTTTTTCAAAACAGCAACAAAATCATTTGTCTCCCTTTTCATGTTTTTCAAACTGTAGCGGTCTCTCTAGATTTTTCTTTCACGAGAAGTCATAAACACTAAATTATCATATAATTTTCATGTATTATGTATGAGACATATTCTATCTGTTCAACAGATAGTAACTGACCCTTTTCTGCTTTTGGAATACAAAAGAAACGTTGTTGTTAGCTGATGTTGAGTCAGCCCTGACTCATGGTGACCCCATGTACAACAGAACAAAACACTGCCCAGTCCTGTGCCATCTTCATGATCATTGTATGCTTGAGTCCATTGCTGCCACCACTGTGTACTTTCAGTGCTTTGCAGCCTAGGGGGTCTCATCTTCCGGCACT
Organism: Trichechus manatus latirostris; assembly: GCF_000243295.1. Classification (NCBI taxonomy): domain Eukaryota; kingdom Metazoa; phylum Chordata; class Mammalia; order Sirenia; family Trichechidae; genus Trichechus; species Trichechus manatus. The sequence continues at coordinate 5,825,616 of NW_004444029.1, forward strand.
ATATTAGACAGTGTTCTATTTTTATCCTTAGGGTTTTCACTGGCTGATTTTCAGAAGTAGATCACCAGCCCTTTCTTCCAAGTCTCTCTTATTCTGGGAGGTCTGCTGAAACTTGTCCATCACGGGTGACCCTGCTGGTATTTGAAATACAGGGGGCATAGCTTCCAGCATCACAGCAATAGGCAAGTCTCCACAGGACCACTTGTCGGCAGGTGGTGGGGAGATAATTCAGTGCCCAAGAATTAGTGTTTTTGGAAGGAACAGACGTGTTAATACAAGTCAAGAGTTTAGAACTGTGCCCAGTGCATAACAAGCCACTCCCAAAGCATCCTAAGTGTTTATCCTTGTATCTCTACCACAAGAAACTCACACCTTTTCTCCCTTTGAAGTAGTTAACTCCAATCTCTTTCTCAGTACACATTTCAGCCCAAATCCTGCCTCTTGCATGGGAATACCTTTGACCATCTGCGTTGACCCCTCTTTGTCTGATCCCCTTCACCACCGAGTTAGTGTTTGTTTTTGTCCCACTCATAGCGACCCTTTTCACACTTCTTGCGCATGAGTTCTGGTATCTTAACTCGTGTTTAAGTTTCCAGAAGGAGAAATTACATCGTGCGCTAAGACATGTAAGACATGAAGGCACGTAGTGGAACAACAAATATTGTCTCAATAAAATATGTTCTATTTCTTTAAATCAAATAAGATTTATTTTTGAAATGGTACGTAGGTAGATTTAAAGTACCCTGACCAGAGCATGCTGGGACCTGCCTTGGAGACCTTCTTCTTTGATCCCCTGCTCACCTCGCTCCTGGACTTTGGAAGAGGCCTCCTGTGCCCAAAAGCTGCCCTCTTCCCTGCCTGCTGCCTCATCGTGGTTCCTAAGGAGGGACCCTGGTACGTGCACGGAGCTGCAGCCTCAGGTCCTCTGCATTGCCCGGCTCTGCAGACTGGGCCATTCATCACGAATATGAGAATTATTTCTTGGCTGTCCTTGGGTTATCTCCAATTCTAAAAAATTCTTCTTATACATAAAACTGTCATGAAGATATTTTAGGAACTATCAAAAGAATCCACCTAATTCTGCCTTCCATCAGGTCCCCTGTCACCTTGCTCCTGGGACCAGATGTGCAGGTACCTGGGTGACTCTGGCATCCTGGAGGTTGAGGGAGAAAGAACCAGAAGCTGGAGACCAGGCCATGGAAGGAGGCTGCTGCTGTCGTTGTGCAGACAGCACTGTGTCTGGAAGGGTCATTGCATCCGTGACTCACCTGTCTCCAGGGACAAAGTCTACCCAGCAGAAAGCCCAGAGCACTGTCTCTGGGTCCCCTGCACTCAGCCGAGGGGGTAATAACTAGGAGGGCAGCTCTGTTAAAGGGCCACCAGGGCACACCCCTTTGTCTCTCAGAGACAGTGGGGAGTGGGGGTCAGCCAGTCTATAGGGCATGGGTCACCTGAACTGCTCAGACTCTATACAGCCCCTCCTTCCTACGGCTATGTTTATCCCAAATCAGCTCAAGTCCCGCCTCTCATATGAACTTAATCCTGAATACTCTAGCGTGCATTGATTTACTTTTTCCCTTGAATTCCTCTACCTAAAAATTTAGCACTGAATCAAAATTTATTAGGCATACCTTTCCACGTGCCTGATTTCTCTTGTCAATAGCTTTGCAACCCCCTTGCAGTTTTGGATATTTTGTATTCTTTATGTTTCTTTCGTATTCCCAAAGCAGAAACAGGGTGAACTAATATTTGCTGACAGGATAGAATATGTTTCTTTCTTAAAAAACATGCAAAATTTCTTTCCAGTATGTTTCATTCTTAAAAACATACAAACTTTCTCTCCGAATGATTGTGGGGACAGATATAAAACTTAATCCATTGCCATCGAGAGGATTCTGACTCATAGCAAACCTACAGGACAGAGTAGAACTGCCCTATGGGGTTTCCAAGGCCGTAATCTTTACAGAAGCAGACTGCCACATCTTTCTTCCGCAGAGCTGCCAATGGGTTCAAATTGCTGACCATTTGATTAGCAACCAAGAGTTTAATTACTGTGCCACCAGGGCTGCTAAGTATTGGAGTTGCAATTTTTACAACTTTCTGCCTCATCTTTTACTCCTTCTCTGGCCAGAATTGCCATCTAAAACATCATTGACCAGTAAGAGAAACTGGAGAAAGATTTTTAACATTATATCTTTTAAATTGAGTGAACAGAATTCAATTTCAACAAGCATTCTCTTGAAACAGCAAGTGGAAATTAAAGTTGATCTGAAGAGTTTATAATCTGCTAGCGCCCTCTAGTGAAATATTGACAAAGAGCAAAGAGTTTGATAAAGCAGAGAAAGTGCTTCACAAGAGGGACTAGGATAGGAGAAGGTCCCTGGGGGGTGCAAATTCTCAGCTACTCTCAATTACTAGCCTAAAGTTTGGCGGTGTGAACTCACCCAGAGGCTTTGCAGAAGGAAGATCTGGCGATCCGCTTCCGTAAAGATTACAGCCATTGAAAACCCTACGGAGCACAGTTCTACTCTGACACACATGGGGGTTCCATGAGCCGGAGTCGACTTGCTAGCCATGGGTTTTAGGGTGGGAAAGGGAAGTAAACAGTAATGAACACAGACAGATCAGACCCCATCGTGGACACTGAGAAGTCGTCTTCTCCTGGTTGGGGTACAGCCTCGTGGACTTGGGTTAGAGACTATCCTTGAGGTGGGGCAGGGTAACTTCAGCGTGCCCTCTGGCTTGGCGAGGTGGTCAGCAGGGCCTGAAGGGCATCCCATGCTTGGCCTGCCAAGATGTGTGCCTGCAGGCTGGGTACCTCAGTGTCACCGTTTCTAACTGGTGAAGTGTGATGTGGGAGCCAGCACCGGCTTTTTGTTCAGAGAAGATGTGGCTGCATCTTGCTGTGGATTCGCTGCTGGCGCACAGGTACACAGAAGACTGGTTGGGGCTGGCCAACCCCAGGGTCAGGGAGAAGCCCCCCTTCGTCTTCCTGGAGACGCTGTACCCATCAAGGGCGTCTCCCTTCTCAGTACTGTCAACATCATATGAGCATGGATCAGCTGCAGCCCCAAAGCTGGGTCTTGTGGATACCAGAACATTCTGTCTTGTGCATTCCAGCAAAACTCTCTTCTCTGACCTTCTGACTGAGTATCTTGGGGTCTGGATTACTTGAGCACCCATGAGGCCTGTGAGAGGAGGAGAGGGAAGTGAGAAATGAGGCCACCAGGGAGTCTGGTGAGAGGACAGCCTGTGTCCAAGGCAAACATCAGAGGACAGGGGTTTGAGCCAACTCCCAGGACTCACCCACTCCCAGGAAACAAAAGGCCACGCCACAGAGGAGCCCGGCCCCCATGGCGGTGTTGAGGGTGAGTGAGTGCTCCCCAGCCCCAGGATGGGGTAGTTGTCTATGACATCATTGTCCCTGCTCAAGCCCATGTCCCTCAGCCTCCTCCAGATACTAGAGAGTGGAGGCACCTCTTTCCTCACAGGGGAGTCACTGTGAGTGTGTTCACCCATCGTGGTGACTGAGAGAGGGAGAGGTGCTGTTCACAGTGAAAAGCAGGCAGGTAGGCAAAGGCCAGGTCACGGGGCGGGGGGGTGGGGGGAGTCCTGCAGGACTTGTAAACTAACACAGTGGTGAGAAGGAGGCTGAGCTCATGCGAAGGCACCGAAAGGTTTTGAGCCGGATGGTTTGTGGGTGAGGGCTGGGCAAGGTTGCAGGCAGACAGGCCGTCCACCGGGAGGGGGTTAGAGGAATCCAGCTGGGAGGCAAGGTTTGCTCTCAGTAGTGTTCTAGGTGAGAAGTGAGGAATTTAGTCATCAGACGTGTGCAGGGCGTGGCCCTGGGCCAGGCGGGGAGGAGAGCGTCAGGGATGGTGACGATGACCCCGAGCAGCTGGGTGGGCATCTGGGTGTGTGCGGGGTGGGGGTGGGGGGCGAGATCGTTGGCAGGGAGGGGGAGAACAGGAGATATCAGATTAGTCAACAATCCAGAAGGTGCTATTCCACAGCCAGCGGTGGACCTGGGATGAGGGGCGACTGTGGTGAGAGTAACTGGGTGGAAAACGGGGCGTTCGGTCTGGGTGACCACGGCGCTGTGAGAGGAGAGGGGCTGCAGGGGGCGCTGAGCTAGAAAAGGCATCTCCACCTGCACAGACGCCACTCCCTTCGCGCGTCCTGCTTGAAGTCTGACCATCTCCTTGGCGCAGTGGGTGACAAGGCCTGGCCCGCAGGCTGCAGAGCCAGGGATGGGGGTGGGGGTGGGGAGATCTGCGGCGCAGGCCCCCCCGCTGGGGAGCCCCCTGGGGCGGAGCCTTGCTCCTCGGCCCCCTTTGTGCACAGGGAACAGCTGTCCCCGAGGCGCTGTGGCAAAACTGCTGGCGCAGAGGTACAAGGCTGTCTGGTTGGGGACGGCAGACTCCAGGGTCAGCAGAAAGCGCCCCTTCTCCTCTCGGGACACCCGGTACCCGTCAGGGAGATCCCCCCTCTGCACTATCTTCACGTTGATGGAGTAGTGGAGGAGCTGCAGCCCCCGGCCCGGGTCCTGCCTGTACCAGTACATGACTTCGTAATCCAGGTCCTGGGAGCAGGCCACCGTCAGACTGTCCCCGCTCTTGGCGATGCGGTGTCTCGGGGTCTGGCTCACCCCGGGCTCCGCGGGGCCTGGAGGGGACACAGGCCGGAGTCAGGGCCGGGGAGGGCGGACGCCGCAACCCCCAGCCGAGGGTGCCCTGGCCTAAGACTCACCTGTCCCAGGGACTCACCTGGCTGCAGGAGACAGAGGAGCGCGCAGGCGAGCGGCAGGGCGCGCATGGCGGGGTCCCCCGGTCGCCTTCGGGCTCTCGGCATCCGGCTCTGTCAGGTCCGCGTCCCCGCCCCTTCAGCATAGCAGTCAGGAGGGACTTCCCCTCTGCTCGGAGAAGGGCCTACAAGGCGGCACCGCCCCCCAGACCTGGTCCCCTTCCGCGCGTGTCGCGCCATCTCCTCTCGGATTCATCCACGCTCAGGAAAGGGGCAACCCGTCTGTATCGTGACTTTTTTCCACAGAAAAAGGTACACATACCTGATCACCGCTTAGGACAGTGAGCACATGAAATTCCCATGATTACTGATACCGCACTTTCCTGCCCGAGAAGCCCTGTCTCTGCAGAAAGAGTCTCCTTGGTTTGACATCAGTCTGTCGGCTGATAGATTGTCAGCACTGCACCCCTTTCAAGGAGTGTAATGCGTACAAGCTCAATCAAATGCTTGGGTTATCTCACTAGTCCATATCCAGTTCAAGAGGTCCCTGGGTTTGCGCTTGACTGCTAACCTGAAGGTTGGCCGTTCTAACCCACTCAGCAGCACAGTGCAAGAAAGGCCTGGTGATCTGCTTCCACAAAGGTGGCAGCCAAGAAAACCCTGTGGAGCAGTTCTACTCTGATCCACATGGGGTCGCCATGAATGGAAATCAACTCCATGGCAACTGTTTTTCTTTTTTTTTTTTAAAAAAAATTCTTCCTTCAGCTAATGTACTCTCCTCAGACACACAGCTTTGCCCAGCCTGTCCCTTTGACCCTGCTGCTGCCCTGATCTGGCAGAAAATGGGGCTGCTCACCTGAGTCCCCAGTATCCTTGCGTTGGGAGTGGGATGTTCCACCTTCCCACCTATCCTCCTAGAACCTTCCCTCTGAACCCTTCCACCCACGAAGACGGCATTCAGTAGTTTGGACAGGCTCATGTGTCCAAGCAAAGGGACTAGGATGAAGACCGAGCTTCTGAAAGGCCAGTTGCTGGGACGTCTCCCATGTTGCTTTGCATTTTATCACAGGGTGTTTCACCCTGCACTGTCCCATCTGCACCCTCTTTCCCTGGGCTCCTTCAGTGTTTGCTCCCAGCCTCATCCTTTGAGGCACTGCTCAGAGAACTTGCAGCCTCTCTCTTCCACCCATGCTGGCCGCAGGATCTAGACAAAATACTTACGCCTGCATCCACCCAGCAGAGGAACCCTTCCTTAAACATCCTTGCAGGAGAGCACGTGTTCCTTTCCTCTAAAAACAACAATTTCTGTTCTCTGGGTGAGCACAGATACAGACTGTAGAACTTCCCCCATTCTCTGAATTCTGCTTTCTTTATTCCAGGCCACACCTGGTCTGGGAAGTCCCTCTGTGCTCTGCATCTTCCTACACTCAAGATTAACCTCTGAAAGCCAGCACTTTGAGGGATTTGTACATTCAACTTTCTTTTAATTGATGATACAGAATTCAATTTCATTGAAATTTTTCTGAAATTTTATGTTTATATTAAGGAATATGAGGAACCCTGGTGGTGCAGTGGTTACACGCTTGGCTGCTAACCGAAAGGTCATCAGTTCAAACCCAACAGCTGCTCCGTGGGAGAAAGATACTGCAGTCTGCTTCTGTAAAAATTAAACCAAAAAACCAAACCCAATGCTGTAGAGTTGATTCCGACTCATAGCGACCTGATAGGACAGTGTAGAACTGCCCCATAGGGTTTCTAAGGCTGTAATCTTTGTGAAAGCCCACTGTCATATCTTTCTCCCTGAGAGAGGTTAGTGGGTTTGAACTGCCGACCTTTTGGTTAGCAGCTGAGCACTTTAACCACTGCGCCACCAGGGTTCCTTTCCGTAAAGATTACAACCTTGGAAACCCTCTGGGGCAGTTCAACTCTGTCTCTTAGGGTCTCTGTGAGTCAGACTCTGTAGGTTTGTTTTTTGTTAAGGAATATGCTGGTGCCCTGTAGTGGAATGTCCCCATCGTCCCAGAATTTGTTGCTGGTTGCCCTCGAATAGATTGATTCAGACCCCACGTGTGTCAGAGTACAGCTGTGCTTCCTAGGGTTTTCAATGGCTGATTTTTCGCAAATAAATCACCATGTCTTTCTTCTGAGGAGCGTCTGAGGACTCAAACCTTCAAACTTTCAGTTAGCAACTGAGCACATTAACCATTTGTACCACCAGGGACTCTGGTCAGCCCAGTAACGGCCTCCAAAGATGGCCAAGTCCGAATCCCAGAAACCCGTGACAATGTTAGGTCACATGACAAAGGACTAATTGCTGGCCTTGAGACGGAGAGATTCTTTCAGATTACCTAAGTGGGTCCAGTCTAATCACACAAGCTCCTGAAGTCAAAGAGGCTTTCCAAGCTGTGGTCAGAGGGAGCTGGGACTATGCAAGAAGCGTTGGAGTGATGTGACCTTGCTGGCTTTGAAGACAGAGGAAGGGTCTATGAGACAGGGAAACAGATTCTTCCTTAGAGCTTTCAGAAGAAACTCAGCCCGGCCAATACCTCGATGGTAGCCCAGTGCGACCCACGTTGGACTTCCGACCTGTAGAACCGTAAGATCATACATTTGTGTTGTTGTAAGTCATTAAGTAATTTGTTATGGCAGTAATCGGAAACTAATACAATCAACCAGACCAAAAACCTGTGTAAGGTGGAAAAGGTGTAAGAAAGGGCTTGAAACGGGAAAGCAAGGGAAAGGATGATACCTGAGGGCAGGTGGGCCTCGGTGTGTGTGTGTGTAGGGAGAGGGGGTTCTCTTTCCTCTGTTTCTTTACTTGACAGCAGAATTCAACTCCATGCACCTGTATCTAAAAACTGAAGTTTGTCTTGGAAAAAGTTCTCAATGTGTCAATGTCCTTAAGTCTAGTGGGATAGCAGCCAGGGACAAAGACTTCGATCCCAATAAGAGAGTGTCCTGGAGGGATGGAGTGGGAAAGGGCATAGGAACACTAACTAGGTCAGAGCACGGCTTCTGTATATCTTGCAAGGAGGCTCCATCTCCTTGTTGGGGCGAAAGCTCTCGAGGGCAGGTCCCCTTGTCCTTGGTCTTCCCTTTTTGTGCAGAGAGGATGTGGCTGTGTGTTGCTGTGCCTTCACTGCTGGCACAGAGGTACACAGCTGTCTGGCTGGGGCTGGTTGATGCCAAGGTCAGGGGGAAATTTTGTGTCTTGTCTCGAGAGACGCTATAGCCCTCAGTGACATCTCCATCTTCAATGCTGCCAGTCCCAGTCGAGTAATAGATCAGTTGAAGTCCATGACCTGGAACTTGCCGATACCAGTACATTACGAGGTGATTCATTTTCTGAGAACACTCTAGGGTCAGCTCCTTTCCTTTTCCTAAGACCCTGTGTCTTGGGAACTGAGTGACCACAGCATCCTCGGCGCCTGTGGGAGACAAAGGTGATCAAACAATGGCCGAGCTTGGAGTGAAGGAGGGGAAAGACTGACGCTACACTCATGAAGACATGTCTTTTACTGAGAGCCCCCGGGAGGCCTGTGACAAGGGCTCCTCACCTGCTCCCAGAAGACAGAGGACTACACAGCAGAGGAGCCTGGAGCCCATGGCGGGTCAGACGAGAAATACTGTCTATACCCTTCCCAGCTACTTCCTGGCCAGAAAGGCCACACCCCCCTCCCTCACTGCTTCAGGAAAGAGTTAAAACGCTCTTTTTAGACTTCACAGAACTTGATCTGTTTGCTTATCCAGGTAACACGACCAGTTATGCTGTTCTATTGAAGAATTAAAAAAACCAAAACAAACCTGTTCCTGTCGAGTCCATTCTGACTCATAGCAACCCTGCAGGACAGAGTAGAACTGTCCCATAGGGTTTCCAAGGAGCGCCTGCTAGATTCAAACTGCTGACCTTTTGGTTAGCTGCCATAACTCTTAACCACTGCCTCTATGAATTTTCCAGTTTCCTTTATATGATCTATCCTTTTTGATTTGATGGTTTTGCATCTCTTGAATTTTTAATAGCCCATTATGGCAAATGCTGGCAGTGCCCAAGGACCCCTGAGTGTTTTCTCTGAGCACGAATCTTGGAACTTTTTCCATTTTATTCCTTTACACCAACTTCCAACACCACTCTCAAAGTACTCTAGCCTCTTTAGCCAGTCGAGTGCCATTCATTTACATGGATGCTATAGAATCTCCACCTGCTTGCCCTATAAGGTTTGTGTCCTTTTGGAGTTGTCCTTTCTCTCTCCTTGGACTGTGATTTCTTAAGGGAGTGTAAAGGTATGGTAGAGGGAGCAGGGAAAAAATACCCCCACACACACACACGAGAAAACCAGGTAGGTGCCTAGGACATGTTCAGAGAGGGTTTAGATCTACCGCAGTATCTTGTCTATAAGAGGGTCTACCAGATGGACTTTGGTATGGACTACTTCTGATCCAGGAGCTTGTAGCAGCTCTCTCTCATAACTGATCTAGTAACTTCTTTGAAAAATGCTTGCCGTGGAGAAAAAAGGCATTTTAGGGAAATTATGGGAAGCTAATCACCTCTGATGCACCAAAGATCAAATATCCTTGATGTGGCTTTCTGTTAACATTATTCCAGGAAGATGTTTTCTCAAGCTCTAGGTCAACTGAGGATGTGGCTGAGCATTGCTGTAGATAAACTTTGAGCAAAGAAGTGCACAGATGTCTGCATGGTGCTAGAAGACTCCAGAGTCAGGAAGAAACCCTCCTCCTTCTCCCTGGAGATGCTGTATTCAACACTACTTGTTCAGTGTTGCTAGTATGAATGAGTGGTGGATCAGCTGTAGCTCCCACCCTGGGTCTTGGTCACACTAGAATATTCTGTCATGATCAAATCCTGCAGACATTCCAGAAAAGCTTCATTTCCTGTTCTTCTCTAGATATCTAGGTTCTGAATTGCTTTAACGTCCAGGGGGCCTGTGGGAGAAGGTTGCAAAAGTTGCAAGCAGGTCTACCAGGAAGCCCAATGTTACATCTATGAAAAAGAATGGTTCCTGTGCTGGAACCTAGAAATCCCAAGACTGGATTTTTCCATGTGCTTCATGATCTTACCCACTACCAGGAGACAGATGAAAGAAGGAATGGGTCTTCTCCCAGCTCTTGCCAGCCCATGGGTTGTTTGCCTGTGATATCACTGTCTCTGCCCACACTCATAATGCATAGCAATTACTCATTAAAGCTTAGCTTCCAAAATCGGTTAGCTAGTAGTACTGCTAAAAACTATTACTGCTACTAGCACCATCATTTACTGAGTCTTATTTTCCTGCTGGGGATTGTGTTAGGCAAGAAACCTCTGGAAGCCGAGTATAATTGACTCCATGTTATAGATTAGAAAACTATCGTCAGCGAGGTTCAGTAACTTGCCAAAACTAGAAACCTTCCAGATGAGTTTAATTCCAAAACCTCTACTTTCAACGGTTCATGATGAATTTTTCAAAAATTTTCTGCATTTTTTCTTTCTTTTTAAATGTGAATATGAACGGCTGAACAGGAGCTATTTTTTTATTATACAAATGCGATTTTATTTTTTAGGTACAAGAAGACAACGATCCATGAGGAAGTTTAAACACTGAATATGGAGGGAATTTGCATAGCTGAAAGGACAATAGATATATAAGAAATAGAAACATTAAAAAAAATTTGCTGTCAAGTCAGTTGCAATTCATGGTGACCCCATGTATTGCAGAGTAGAACCGTGCTCAATACCGTTTTCTTTCTTTCTTTCTTTTTTTTTTTTTGTAGAGCTAAATTTTCAGGCAGGGTTAGGATGTGTCAAGCCCTCACTGTATTCTGGGGTAGGGTGCTTACTGCCCACTGCTTTCTCAGTACCCCAGCCAACCCCACAGGTTAACATCCTGGATTATATTAATGAATTTCCTAACACTAAACTACCCTTACATTTGTGGAACAGTAAAGGAGGAACAAGTTGCTAGAACATGTTACAATATGGGTGAACCTTAAAAATACTATATAAATTTAAAGAAACCAGAAACAAAAGACTACATGCTATAATATACTGTTTATATGAAATTTCTTGAAAAGCCAAAATGATAGAGATAGACCATAGCTACATGGCTACCTGGAGTGGGTGCAGGGGTAGGAAATGACTGCTAAAGAATGGGATGGATCTGTTGGGGGTTGATGGAAATATTTTAAAACTAGATTGTGGTGGTGGTTATACAACTCAATAAATCACTAAAAGTCATTGAATTGTACCTTTACAATGAGTAATGTCCATTGTAAAGAATCTCAATAAAACCTAGTTATCCAGTGCTCCTATAAGAAAAATACCACAAGTGAATGGCTTTAACAAACAGTTTATTCTCTCACAGTTTAGGAGTTAGAAGTCCAAATTCAGGGTGCCAGCTCTGTGGGATGAGGCTTTCTCTCTCTGACAGCTCTGGTGGAAGGTCCTTGTCATCAATCATCATCTCTTGGTCTAGGCAGTTCTCAGTGCGGAGACTCCAGGTCCAAAGGATGTGCTCTGCTCCTGCCGCTACTTTCTTGGTGGTATGACGTTCTTTTGCTCTCTGCTCAGATTCTCTCTTTAATATCTCAGAAGAGATTAACTCAACATACATCCTAATCCTATGGAATGAGTCCTACCTCATTAACATAACTGCCTCTAATCCTGCCTCATTTACATCATAGAGGTTAGAATTTACAACACATAGGAAAATCACATTAGATCACAAAATGGTGGACAACTACACAACACTGGGAATCATGGCCTAGTCAAGTTGACACACATTTTTGGAGGACACAATTAAATCCATAACACCATGAAAAGTGAGCAATAGCTGATATTGTGTTAATAAAGCAAGATTTAGTTTTGCTCATATATAAGTGGTACCTGTTCAATTGAACATGTCACTTATCTCTTCATGCTGAGTCCCACAGTCCCCCCAACATTCTGTCCAGGGAGTATTCACCATCACCTGCACGAGGGTCAACATGAGCTCTCTCCTCCCTCAGTGTGTGGAGGAGTTCACTGCCTCAGCATCCACATCCCATCCAGTGGTACTCAGCAGGAATGATACCATCTGTGCCTGGAGACTTAGCTTTGCTTTGTTCCTGTCTGATTTATACTCAAAATGCCCCCAGGAAAATTATAAGCCCAAAGGGAGTATACCTTGGAAAAAAGGGGAAGCCTCCCATGCCACCATTTGGAGAACAGGACAGAACTGAACCAGCTCAAGACTCCTTGTGTGAGGACAGCAGTTAGTAAGACTCTACATCAGGAGTCAGCCCTGAAAACAAGATGTGTAGACCCAGAAGGTAGACGTTCTGCACATGCAAAGACCCAGATGAGTAAGACAGAGTGGACTTCTTAGAAAATTATTACAAGTTCACTATTGCTGGAGGGAAAAGGGCAGGGAGGAGGGAGTTGTCGATCAGACTAGAGTTCAGGAGTCCAGATCATGAATACATTTTGTGCCAGGTTAAGAAATTTAAACTTTATGTTGGATGTAAAGAAGCATTGAAGAATTGTGAGGGGATCAGTAGTATGGTCAGCTTTGTGTGTTATGTATATCTACGTATATCACTTTAGCGACAATGGAGAAATAACAACGGAAGGGGTAAGGGTTGAGTCCAAGAGGCAAGTGAGGGGGGTTCTTTAATCTTCCAGGCATGTGGTGAGGATACCCAACACCAGGAGATGAGGATGGTAGGGGGTGGATCATAGAAGTATTCAATATGTAGGGTGGAGCATTTGAATCCCTATTCGATGGGAAGAGTAAGGAAAGGGAAGATCCTTGAGAGACTTCCAGGATGGTGGTGCCTCCAAAACAGGAACAGGTTTTGGGGAGAGTGATGAACTCTCTTGGAGAGAATTTGAGTGGAGGAGCCTATGAAATACAGAGGTGGAAATATTCAGTTGGCAGTTTAATGAACTGATTTGGGATTAATGAGAAATGTCACTCAAATAATGGGTTGAATGATATTATCTTAGATGCATGTGTAGATTCGCTAACCAAAAGGTCGGCAGTTCGAATCCACCAGCCGCTCCTTGGATGTCCTATGGGGCAGTTCTACTCTGCTCTACAGGGTCACTATGAGTCAGAATCTACTAGATGGCAATGGGTTTGGTTTTTTGATGTGTAGATTGAGAACAAATAACCCAAAAATCAGGAAGAAATAACTTTAAAAGAAGAGAAGTGGAGAATGAGCCTCTCTTACAATGAAGTAGCTATCATGTTCTATGGGGTTTCTAACATATGAGCCACCTTGGTAAGGATACAAAGCCCAACACAAACTCTGACAGGCTTTACTGTCTGACAGCCCTGAAGCAGAGGTTTCATGTCTGCATCCTGCATCCACCCATTCTTGGGAGCCACGGGGCCCAGAGCACACAGCCCACACTTTTGTCCATTGCCTGTGCAAAGAAGATTCTTCACAATCCAGGTCTAGACTCATGCGGATGGGGAGCAGCCCCTCCAAGGTTCAACAATTCCAGGTGAGAAGGAGCATCCATCTGTGGACAGCCTCCCCATGGATAGGGCAACCTTCAGAGAGATCCAGGGTTGAACGCAGCCAGGCTGTTTGAGGGTGTCTTAGTTCTTAGTGCTGCCTTAAGAGAAATACCAAAAGTGGGGGGCTTTAATGAACATAAATTTATTTTCTTACAATTTAGGAGGCCAGGAGTCTGAATTAAAGGTGCCAGCTCTAGGGGAAGGCTCTCTCTGTCCACTCAAGGAGGAAATCCTTGTCTCATCTTCTCTAGCATCCTTGTTGGCGTTCCTTGGAGTTCTCCACGTGGCATCTATTTTTCTCCTATTCATGCTTCCTGGCTTCTGTGCCTAATCTGCTCCTTGTATATTTGAAGGGTGGTTGGTCATTAACATAACAAAGAAAACCCTATTCTCAAATAGGATTACACCCAAAGGTATAGGGGTTAGGATTTACAACACTTATTTTTGGGGGACATGATTCAATACATAACAGAGGGTTTTCTTTGCAACCACATTCTCTGTTCCTTGTGCCTCACGTAGATTTAGCTAGAATTACCCTCATTTTGAGGGAGAGTTGTGAAAACTAGCAGTTCAGATCTTCCTGCTACTTACCCCCAGCTAAGAGTCATGGAATGAGGACTTGAAGATGTGGGGAGAGGAACTGGGACTGGGCAAGAGCAGAAGCTTCCAGTGGCTGTGGGTGAAGGAACTAGTTCATGGTGAGGAAGGAGGCAGGAGCCACGGTGGACGGGTTGTGAAGAAAGCCATGAGAACCTTCCAGTTCTGAACTAATAGAGACTCTCCTGCAGGCACCAGAGGTGACTGTCCACTGTTACCCCACATCATCTGTCTGCGCCTCACTTGAGAAGACGCTGTCATATTCAGGGAAGAGGGTGAATGAGCCCTACCGTGGAGCTGGCCATTCCCTTGCTTGGTAGGGGCTGACCCAGGGTTGGTCCTCAGGCAGACATGGCCCCTGGGGCTGAGCAGTCTGAGAGGGTCTGTTGTGGCTTCTGCAGTTTACTATGAGGTTTACGAGGCTGGGTTTCCTCACCTTTGGCTGCTCTTCTTGGGTGGTTGGTAGATGTCTGTGTGGCGCTGTGGCTGAGCTGCTGGCACAGAGGTACCGAGAGCTCTCTGCAGGGCTGGCTGACTCCAGCACTAGGGAGAAATGCTCCTTCCTTCTCCTGGAGACGGTCCACCTAGAGGAGAGCTCCCCTTTCTCTGTGGAGTTGACGCTGTAGAAGTAATGCATCAGCTGCAGTTCTCTCCCAGGATCTTGTCGATACCAGTACATGTAGTCATGGCCCAAGGTTTGGGAACATTCCAGAGTGATCTTCTTTCCTGTCCCTGTAACATAGTGCCGTGGGGTTTGGGAGACATCAGCTTTCACAGGGCCTGTGGGAGAAGGAGGCACACGTGGAGGACAGAGCCCAGGATGGGATTTGATGCTGGGAGCAAACCCAGAGCATGCTGACACACCTGTGTCCAGTACTCACTTGCCACCAGGAGGTGAAGGGCGACCCAGCAGAGGAGCCTGATAGCCATGGTGCAGTAGGGCAGAGTGGCCTCGCCCAGTGCTAGGGGGAGGATAGGCTTGATGATGTCTTTGTGTGGTGATGAGGTCTCGGCAAACTTCCTCGGCAAGCTCCCATAGCCACCCTGTAGAAGAAAGGTCTCATCTCTACCCTTTCCCCATCAAGGATTAGTGCTTTTGTTCCCTTCCCTTGCCCAACACAGGCTGGATGCTTTGCATGTTTATCTCAAGTCTCCAATTTTATAAACAGGTTAAATTACAGTTGGTTTAGGAGCTGTGACTTGACCTCATTAGGGAGGCTGGGAAGGAAGTGATGTTGATGGTGAGTTCTGAAGGATGAGCAGAAATGACCTCTGCAAGCTGAAGGGGAAGAGCCTTCCAGGGAAGGGCCTTGCACAGAGTGGCTGATTAGAATGGGAGGGGCCGTGTGTGGTGAGGAGAAGCTGGAGGGTAGGAGGGCTGCTCATTCATGGCTTTTTTTTTTAAATCAGTTTTAAAACCTTATCTCTCTTCAGGGAGTTAACTATAATACGTTTTTCTACCTTGCATAAATGACTCCACATTAACCTACTGATAATAATACCTTGTTTGAGTTGGCCAGTGCTAATGGCCCACAACCCATCTGTCAGTTTGTTGTCTGTGGTTGTTTGCGTGTTGCTATGATGCTGCAAACTGTGCCACCAGTATTTCAAATACCAGCAGGGTCACCCGTCGTTGACGGGTTTCAGTGAGCTTCCAGACTAAGACAGACTAGGAGGAAAGGCCTGGTGATCTACTTCTGAAAATTAGCCAGTGAAAACCTATGGTTCAAAACAGAACATCGTCCAACTTGCTTGCTTTGGACGCATCAGGATATCACGTTTGGTGAAGTCAAGGGCCAACGAGGATGTGGGAGAACACCAATAAGATAGGGTGGCACAATAGCTGCAATGATGGTCTGGAACATACTGGAGATTGTGAAGATGACGCAGGACCAGGCCATGTTTCCTTCTAGTTTACATGAGGTCGACATGAGCTGGAGTTGACATGGTGGCAGTATCTTTCTAATAACAATGGCTTTTGCTATTTCTGTCGGGCCTCCTTCTGTGAACTTCCTGGTTTGGTGTCAGCCACTGCTATAGCTCAGTATTCCATAAATACTGACTGCAATAGGCTGGATGAGTCTTTGGTTCTCTGAATGTAAGCTTTAGAACAGCAGTGAACTTTGTCCGTGTTGTTCACCAATGCATCCTAAACCTAGGACATGACCACAGGAATGAAAGCCTGAGCTGAGATCTGGAGTCCCAGGTCATTACTTGGGTTTTGGACTTGGCTCCAATATCTACCAGCTGTGGACAGTGGGTAAATCACTTCAGTGAGAGCTACCTTCATTTCCTCATCAGTAAAACTGGGCAGCACGAATATTTACCTCTCAGGGATGTTATCGGAGTTAAATGAGGTGGTTCATCAGGCAACGTGTCAGGAACTTAAGAAAGAAGTTGTCACAATTGTGGATGAGAAGATGAAGGAAGAATACGTATATTGAGAAAAAATGTTATCAGAAGGAAACCTACTAGACAAATCCAAGAGACAATTAAATGAAACTGTGAATAGCTTATAAGAGAAGGGGTATTGTACAGATAATTGATGCATTCTAACTGCGATGTTGGCAAAGAGTATTGAATACTCTGTGAACTGCCAATAAACAAACAAAAACTGAACAAACCAGTCTTAGAAGAAATACAACCAGAATGTTCCTTAGCAGAAAAGATGGACAGACTCATTTACTTTGGACATGCCATCAGGAAAGACCAACCACTGGAAAAGGACATCAAGTTTGGAAAAGTAGAGGGTCAGCAAAAATGAGATAAACCTTCGATGAGATGGACTGACGCAATAACCGTGCAGTGGGGACAGAGCAGGGGAGTATTACAGAGTGAGTGGAGACAGAGGCAAAGGAACCGCAGGAAACCACATAGTACTTGAGCTCCTGTTGAAAATCATGAGGCGCTGTCAAATGCCCAGGTTCACTCCCTGGAAGGTCCCTCCTGGGCCAACCCCACAAGACTACACCGAGATGGTCAGTGGGCAGGAGAGGAAGATACGGTCCAGCCTATGGCTTCAGGGCCATTGCAGGCTTGGGGATGGTGGCCTGAGCCTTTAGCTCAGACTCAGGCTCGCACTGTATAGGACTCCCCAGAGCACTAAGGAACCATGCTGGGGCGTATGGGAGCGGCGCCACAGCCCTCCTGAGGAAACAACACCCACGCGCTGCCTTTCTGTGCTGAGAGCAGGTGGCCGCGAGTTACCGTGCAAATAACTGGTGGCACAGAGGTAAAGGGCTATCTGGTTAGGGGTGGCAGCCTCTAGGGACAGGGAGAATTTATCCTGTTCCTTTCGGAAGACACTGTACCCCTTAGATGCCTCTCCTTTGTTAATATCATTGACGTCTAATGAGTAGTAGATTAGCTGCAGCCCCAGTCCTGGGTCTTGTCGATACCAGTACATATACTTGTGACCCTTAGTCTGAGAACATTGCAGAGTAACTTTCTTTCCTGTCTGTGCAATCCTATTCCTTGGGATCTGAGTGACACCAGTGTCCATGGAGCCTGAGGGGGAAATAAGACAGAAGGTGAAGGCGAAGCCCAGGAAGGGCCCTGGTGCTGTGAACTCAGGAGAGACCTGAGCCAGGACCTGGAAAACTTAAGGTGGGACTTCCCATCTGCTTCCCAATCTCACCTGTTCCCAGGAGGCAAAGGACTACCCCACAGAGGAGCCTGGAGTCCATGGCAGGAGGGTGGAAAGAGAGGTCTCCAGCTCTGAGCGTTGGAGGAAATGGACATGGGATTATGAAACTGGAAAGATTCATTCAACGATGTCACTGTCCCTCCCAATTTGCAGGGCCTTAGAGAAGACACAGCCATGCCCCATTCCCACAGGGCCTCACCTTCACCTTCTTCACTCCTCTAATCCACTCAGGTGGCTGGCTGTGTGGGTTGGTTTTCTATTGGTGTTGATGTCTCACTAGTGAGCAGGAAGCCCCTCCTCCTCTGCTCCCCCATGTTCATCACTGCCACCTACTGGAGTTCTCTCTCTTCCTCCCCCAAGTGCTTCTTTATTTCAGTTATTCAAGGGCCCATTAACCTCCCAATAAAATAGGCTCTGGAGAAAACTCAGAACCTTTCAAAGAAAGGGACCTGAGGCTCGCTGGAGGGTTGTGGCAACGTGGTGTTTCTCCTTCCTCTGTGTTTATTCTAACCGAGGTCCCGCTAAATGGTGCAACGTGGACATTTGCTCTAAAAAGTTTGAGTGCTTTTATTGATTTCTTTACTTTTCAAGAGGGGCAGCATCACTAACTTTGTTCCAAACTGTCACTGTTCTTTAATGGCTTCTGCTTTTTTGTCTGGTCAGTGTTTTCCAGGCACAGCATCTTCGCTGACAACCTTGGCTCTTTCTAAAAAGAAGGTATTTGTTTAACCTGGGCATGTATTGCAAAGAGATACTTAACACCTCCTCTCGTGTTTTCAATGAACTAAAACAGTTCATTAAACAGGTGCTTTTAGCATAACCATGCATGTCAAAAATCACAGACACAGCAGAGCCACAACCAGGTGTGACCACTTGGCCAATGAAGCAAACAAATGGCTTTTTGCCTGATGAAGTCTGTGCCTGCTCCTGGCTCTGCCTCACCCATGGTGCATCACGGCGTCCTATGCTAATCACTCCTGCTGCATACGCAAAAGAGGAAGTCTTCTTTTTAATATGTTTACTTTTTATTATGAACATTTCATACATATACCAAGTAGAGGCACTATATAATGACCCCCCCATCTGCCCATCTTCCAGTTTCCATAATTTCCAACTCTGGCTCTCTTATCTTTCCCCCACCTACTTCTCCATCTCCACCCTGGAGGGTGAGGAGACAGAGGCAGGAGAGAATGCCCAAGTGGGAACTGTGGGAACAGAAGGTGCTGGAGGATGGGCATGCGAGGCCCTGGGTGGAGATTTACAACTGTGTGAACTCAGACTTGCCTGCTCTCAGGAGACAAGGGGCCACGGAGCAGAGTACTCCACTGCCCAGGACAGGAGCAGGGTCCCTCTGAGGCTCCAGACACGCTGAAAGAGGGGCCAAGGGAAGAGGCTGGGATCTAGGGCGCCCCCTCATTCAATACACAGCGTTTGTCACTGCCACACGAGAACTGACTGTCTCAGCTGGTTGTGCAGCTGGGGACACCGAGGTGTGCAGAGAGCTGGTCACTGTCATCTACGTTTTGCCCAAAAAAGTTCTTTTTGTCCCTTCTTGTTCGTTTGTATGTTATTTAAAACAAGCTTTAGGTTTACAGAAAAATTGCACAGAAAGTACAGAGTATTCTCCCACCTGGACACAGTTCATTCTGTTATTACCATCTTGCATTCCTGTGATACATTTGTTACAACTGATGAACCAACACTGATACATAATTATTAGCTAAAGTCCATAGTTTACATTCGGGTCCACTCTGCACTCTGTGTTGTACAATCCCATGGGTTTTGACAAATACATAACACCATGTGTCCACCTTCGAAGTATCGTATAGAATAGCTTCCCTTTCAACCTAGTTGTTTAAATAGAACCAAATCTTCTCTGTCCTCAGTATTTATTATAAGAAAGTAATATAGTGGAGGCTGGCGTTGGAGACACTCCTGTGACTGTAGCTAAGGCAAAGGGTCACCCTGCTCTGGTGTAGTGGGTTAGAGCAGGGATTTTGGAGGTGGACAGCCTGGACTCTGCCATTTACCAGCTATGTAATCATGGGTAAGTTACTTTGCCACTCCCTGACTTGATTTTCTCTTCTGTAAAATGGGGATAATGAGTTGCCACATCCAAAGTTGTCATGAACATTGTGTAAGTAAACCACTTTGAAGAGTTCTTAACACATAACAAGCATCATATTTGTGTTTGTAATTACTATTTTCTGAACTGAAGTTTAGCTCTGAGTTTTCCAACCTGGTGTCCCAATCTTCAGGGATTTTAGGAAGTCAATAATATGTCAAGGAAAATCAAACATTTACTTGGCATAGGACTGTGCCAGGTAACCAACCTATCATTTTCCAACACTGAGTTTTTACTCAATGTACAATACAGGTTCTTTCTAAGAGTCTTAGGTAAACAAAAATGGAATCACAGATTAAGTATGTGTTAATGAATGATGCTATTTTAGTAAACCAATTTTTTTTAATTAAAAAAAATCATGAGGTCATCTGCAATAAAACACATATTCTTGGTGAAACTTGGTTGGGCTAGACTGCTGCTGTCCCCTCCTGGAAGAAAGGCAGAAGATGCACGTGTGTGTGTGTGTGTGTGTGTGTGTGTGTGTGTGTGTGTGTCAGAGGGTGAGGGAGAAGGGGGGAGGAAGGGGAGGAGGAAGAAAGAGGGTGGGGGCAGGAAGAGAGATATGAGCAGGAGCGGGAGAGGAGAGGAAAGGAAATGAGGTCAGGATGCAGAGAGAGAACCATGAGGAGGTGCAGAGGTGTGGGTAGGACCTGGAGAAAGAATATTTGCTGACAAGGTTGCTTCCATGGTGGACCTCAGCTCTACGTTCTCCATCACATCTCGGAGGTACAGGGTCTCATTCCTTACACAGGCGATCTCAACCTTGTTTGTCCTGGAGCCGTTTGTCAGTCTGGTGAATCCTAAGAATGCTTCTTAGGAGAATATTTTAAATGCACTAAGTAGAATATATTCTATGACAAGGGAAACCAACTATTTTGAAATGAAGTTATCAAAATATATTTTTAAATTTATGATATATTAATATATGTACATATTTAAAATTCATTTAATGAAATATATCATGGTGAGTCTGAAAACTGTCATGAGGTTATTAGTAGTGATGAGAGTAAGTGATATTTATTTAATGTAATGTCATACGGAAATATCTGTGATTTTCATATCAACCATAAAATGATATGAAAATATCTGTAATTTCCCTTAGTGATTTTGTCACAGGTGCTACCTAATACTGCTGTGGCTTATTCCCGATATTTACTACAGAAGGAAATGTTGTATTTCAGTTAGAGATTAGTAAAAATAAAGATGTTATATTTCCCATTCAAATAATTCATAGACCCCTGAATTCCATCTATGTCCCCCATGCATCCATGGATCCCAGGATAAAACTTCCTGCCTTAGAAAGAAATATGCTTCCTGCTGGAGTCCGTGGACGTGGAGCGTTAGGAAGTTCCTATCTCCTCAGAAATACTTTGCCTACACGGCTGCTTTTCTCAGCTTGTAAAAGATAACCTGATTTAAAAAAAAGGAAAGAAAAAAATTAAAACACTTTCTCAGTCTGATTTGCACACCTAAATTAATGAGAATGCCAGATACTTACCAAGATTGTATCCTAGTCCTTGGACCATGATATGATTTCTCTAGTCTGTCTTTCTATCCACCATCTTCGTTATTGTCACTTCCATCATTACCCATATCATTGTCCTCCTCCTCCTCATCATATTGTCTGTGTGGTCCCTGAGGGGTGTTATTGGAATACAAATGGCAGGCACATGATGTGACAGACACATACTCTCTTGTATGACAGATTAGGGCTTTATGCAAACAAACTCTGTAATCCGAAATAATATCCCTAAAAGGGAATCATAGAAAGATCTACACAGTACATACTAAACACTTTACAATAGTAAATGTTACTAATTTGAGACACCTCAGGT
This sequence comes from Trichechus manatus latirostris, assembly GCF_000243295.1. NCBI lineage: Eukaryota > Metazoa > Chordata > Mammalia > Sirenia > Trichechidae > Trichechus > Trichechus manatus. Next base: position 5,847,060 of record NW_004444029.1, read on the forward strand.
CCCAACAAATGGTAATACAGACATTCTTCTCATTGACAGAATTTTAGAAAATTCTGCTAAATTTAAGATGTTTGTATTAATTGGTAAGGAGTCCCTGAATGGTGTAAATGGTAAAGTACTTGGTACTGACAGAAAGTTGGGTGGTTCAGACCCACCAAGAGGGGCGTTGGCAGAACGATCTGGTGATTTGCTTGCAAAAGGTCACAGCCATTGAAAATCCTGTGGAGCGCAGCTGTACTCTGTCACACATGGGGACATCTTGACTTGGAATCAACTCAGTGGCAACTGGTGACTGGTTTAATTCATGAGTAAGCAGTGCCATATTTCAGAGACAGTGTGAAGGAGTCAATGTTGGAAACAGTTTCATTGGTTAAATACCTTTTCTCATACTTCTTCATAGTCCACAGTGTGCTCCCACTCCAAGCCTTCTCTCATTATTATAATATTGCACATCCCACACAAGGGAGGGGGCTTGGGGAAACTTGATACTTGATCTTTGCCTCTAGTGTGATAATTCTTAGTCTGTGTACTGATATTTTCAATGGAAACACTGAATGAATAAATCAAGAAAATAATAAAAATAGTTGCCTAAAAGGTGAAGGAAGAAATAGGGTGAAGGAAAGAGTCATGGAAGTTATATATATAATAATATGTCTTAATATATTAGAACAAATATATATTCGGATTTGCCTGAGTATATATTTATTATAGTTTTGACTCCAGAAGGATATAAATATTTTTCATTTTCAAAAATAATATTAACTCAGGCCCCTTCCAACTTCCTTCCCCTTCCCTGGGTATCTGTACCCGTGCCCTTCATCTAGGTTCTACTCTGACACACGTGGGGTTGCCATGAGTTGTAATCAATACAACAGCAACCGGTTTGTTTGGTTTTGGTTTTCTGCTCACCTAGAGTTTCATTCACAGCATTTTTCTTTGGTGTGTGCTCTTTCAAGTAGGGTTTCTGTTACTTCCCACCAACCTCATGTCCCACCTATTTCCTGAGCTGGGCCAGGACGAGTTTGTGTTCCAGGAACAGCCGACATGCAGCACTGTGGATGGACTGCTGGCACAGAAATACATGCCTGAGTCCTTGAGCTCCGTGGACTGGATCTTCATGCTACAGTGTGAGTTTTGGGTACATTGAGCTGAAAATCGCCCATCAGGCAATCCTGATTTATCAAGAGCTTCTTTATTCTGCAAGTAAGTCAAAAACTTGAGCTCTTCTCCCAGCTTCTGACGATACCAATAAACTCTATTGTGTTGTCTTATAGGGACACAATCCATCGTTGCTCTCTGCTTTGTTGTTATGACCAGCTGTCTTGGAGTCTGGGTGACCTCAGTGTCCATGGAGCCTGGGGAGGAAGGAGACAGAAGCTGGAGAACAGCCCAGGAGGAGCCTGTTATTACAGCCCCAGGAGGAAGCCCTGACCCTGGAGTCCAACAAGGTCAACAGGACTGACCTGCCCCCAGGAAACACAGGACTGCCAGGCAGAGAAGTGTGGGGTCCATGCTGCTCAGGGAAGGCAGGGCTGGTGGCCTTTCTCTAAGGCTGCTCATCCCCATCAGCAACCTCCATGTGATGTGGTCACCTCCCAGAGTCTTCGCAGCTGCTGTGGGCGTGAGTCACAATCATTTCACAGGGTGAGGGAGGGCTCTGCGTTTTAGCAGGTGAAACAACTAGTGTGCGTTTTAGCCTGCTTTCCTTTTTCTCCCCTGCCTCTACTCTTTCACTATGTATTTTTAAACCACCTATACTTTATTTATTTGCTTTTTCTAACTTGTCTTTCTGCCACTTTCCCTTTCCTTCTCTCTCTCACAGAATGAATAGTACTGCTCTGTGTGTATCTATCATAGCTTTTCCCAAGCTCCTAAAGTCATATAGCAGCTAGTTTACATTAAAAAATTAAATATTGAAGTTACAAAATAGTATTCATGAGAAATATGAAATGCAGTTAGAGAAACAATGGCATGGATACCCTTGCCTGGACTAATCAGCTTAAGAAAGAGTCTTGTTGAGAAGCTTTAAGCCCCTGGGCTACGCTTTCAGAGTTCATTACTCTGTTTCCACCTCCTCCTGGTAACCAGAACCTGAACTTTAGATTTGTCGCTAACTTACTTTTCAATTAGTTTTGGCACTTATATAAGAAACTACAAAATACATTTTATTTTGTATGTTTTTGGACTTTATCTAATTTAGGTCATTCTGCTCATACTTGTATGCGACTTGCTATTTTTTCATTCATTATTATATCCGTGATACTAATTCATGTTGGTGCCTATATTTTAGATAATTCATTTTTAGTAATTCTTAGCATTCCATTGCATTAGATTGCTAGAATGTATTATCCATTTTATATTAATGGGCATTATTCTCTGGGTCTTTGCTGCTACAAACAGCATTGCACTCTTGTATCTGTTCTGTACACATATGTGCAAGAGGGTCCCTTTACCTGGAAGATGAAGACTGAGTCTTAGAGTCAACAGATCATCTTCACATAATAATAACAACAAAATGTTTTTCTAAGTAACACAAATAAGTAGTTGCATCAACAGTGCAGGAGTGTTTTCAAATGCTCCACGTTTAGGACAGTAATTTATATACAACATCTCTTTTTAAATTGTTGGTATATTAGGTTAAAACTGTAGCTTATGGTAGTTTGTGTCTTTCTAATTACTGGGAAGATTGAACATATTTTTATATTTTTGGCCAGTAGTGTTTTTGTTTGGAGTCCCTGGCTGCTAACCGAAAATTTGGAGGTTGAGTTCACCCAGAGGGACCTTGGAAGAAATGCCTGGTGATCTACCTCCTAAAAATCAACTGTTGAAAACCCTATGGAGCACAGTTCTACTGTGACACTCATGGGGTTGCCATGACTTGGGATTGACTCGACAGCAACTGTTGTCTTTTTTTTTTTTTTTAAACTCACACACAATAAGCACCCTATTTGTGTTTGAAATTATTATTTTCTGGATTAAAGTTTAACTCTGAGATGTTTAACCTGGTGTTTTAATCCACAAAGATTTAGGAAGTCAATAATATGTCAAAGCAAATCAAACATTTACTTGTCATAGGACTGTGCCAGGTAACTAATATATCATTTCCCTGCCCTGCGATGAAATTCATTCTCATTGTGTAACACAAGTCCTTCCCAAGAGTTTTAAGTAAATGTAGATGGGAATGCAGGTTAAGTGTTTGTTAATGAATGCTGCTATTTTAGTAGACCATCGTTAAAACAAAACAAAGCAAACAACCTGAGGTCTCTTGTCATAAAAGATATGTTCCTGGTGGAACTTTTGTTGGGGATCCTGGGCCTCAAAGCTGATGCTGCCACCTCCTGGAAGAAAGATGGAAGATCCTCTCTCTCTCTGTGTGTGCAAGAGGGAGAGTTAACGGGCTGGGGGGAGGAGGTGAAGGAAGGGAAGAGGAAGAAAACAAGAGTGTGGGAAGGGGTGGGGAGAGCTAGGAGGTGGAGGAGAAAAGGGAAAAGGAAGAGAAGTCAGGATTCAGATTGAGAACCATGAGGAGGTGCAGAGGTGTGGGTAGGACCTAGAGAAAGAATGTTGGCTTCCATGGTGAATCTCAGCTCCAGGTTCTCCATCACATCTCTGAGGTAGAGACTCTCAGGTTCCTTACACAGGCAGTCTCAACCTTGTTTGTCCGGAGCCCCTTTGTCTGTTGAATCCTAGGAACCTTTCTCAGAAGAATGTTTTAAATGCACTAAGTAGAATATATACTATGACAAGGGAAACCAACTATTTTGAAATGCAGTTATCAAAATATATATGGACATCTTTAAAATTCATTTAATAAAATATATTACAGTGAGTCTGAAAACCTCCATGAACTTGAAGTGGTGACGAGAGTGAGTACTACTTATTCTACGTAATGTGACATGAAAATATCTGTAATTTCCGTTGGAGACACTGTCACAGGCACTGCTAACACTGCGGTGGCTTATTCCCTGCATTTACCACAGAATACATCTTTAGTTGTGAAAATAAAGATGTATTTTTTCCATTCAAATTCACAAATCCCTGAATTTCATCTATGTACCGCAGGGGTGCCATGAATCCTGGGTTAAAACTTTCTGCCTCTGAAGGGAATAGGGTTCATGTTGGAGGCCACCAGGGAGAGAAAACCACAGAGGCTGGGGACAAGGTGAAGGTTTAGGAAGTTCCTATCTCCTCAGAGATACTTTGCCTCACCCATGCCGTCGAGTGGATTCTGACTCATAGCGACCCTATATGTGTGATTTTTGTCAGATCGTCAAAGGTGTCCTGATTAAGAAAAGGAAGGGAAAAAAAATGTAAAACCACTGCTTTGGACTGATTTACATACTAAATTCTGATGATGGCAGGTACATACCATGACTGTATTCTAGTCTTTTCTCTACTCTGTCTTTCTGTCCATCATCTTCATTAGCAGTTATCTCCATCATTACCCAGAGCATTATCATCACTGTCATCATTATTATCACATTGTCTGTGTGATCCCTGAGGGGGGTGATAGTATTACAAATGGCAAGCACATGGTGTGATAGACACATATTGTCTTGGGTGAGAGATCAGGGCTTTATGCTAAGAAACCCTGTAATCAAAAATAATATCCCCATGGCACAGGGAGATATATACTTTAAAATCATCTCTTGCAATAGTACACGTTACCAATTCTGAGACACCTCAGGTCTCAGTAAATGATAATATAGACGCCATTCTCAATGACAGCATTTTAGAAAATTCTACTGATTTTAAGATCCTTGTCTTCAATGGTAAGCAGTGTCATGTTTCAGAGATAGCTCAAAGGAGTAAATATTGGAAAAGGTTATATTGGCTAAGGGCCTTTTCTCACACTTTAACAGATCCCACAGTTGGCATCCACCTCAGGCCTTCTCTTGTGATTATAATCTTGCACATTCCCTGCAGGGGAGGGGGCTGGTGAACCTGGATATTTGATGTTGGCCTCTAATGTGGTAATTATTCATCTGAATTCTTATGTATTTCAAATAAATACTGAGAGGATAAACCAAGAAAATAATAAGATGATTAACTTGAAGGGGAAGGAAGAAGGAGGGTGAAGGGCACAGGTATGGACATAAGATTATCTGATACATGTATTATAGTTTAGATTGTAATAAATATTTTAGTAAGCAGAAAAATAATAGTAAGTCAACAAAAGACATCCCTTCAAATTGAAAGAAAACTTTACCTGTGATTCTGACTGTAGATCAAGTTGGTTTCATAGTCATACAGATAAAATAAATATTTTAAATGAATTTCAGACAAACATTTTTACTCTATGTTCTAGTAGAATATATTCTAAAGACAAATTTCATGCTGTCAACTAATTATTATTAGCAATGTTGGTATTCAAATGGAAACATATACCTATATATATTTCCATAAAAATGGGATACTTCTTGTGCTTTCTGATGTGATACAATTGGAAGCTCACAGCATCCCCGATGAGGTGTTCTTGGTGGAAAATAGTAAACCTGAACTAATCTTGCCTTAAACACTAGCTGCCTGCTGTAGAAAATTCAGTGGACAAGGGAGCAAGGTCAATGACAATACTGAGAAGCAAACATAAATGTCTAGAATGTGGGACATTCTATAGGGCAACTGGCCTGGTTTATGCAACAAGTCAACTGTGTTTAAGAAAGGAAAGGTGCTTTTTTAAAGTAAAAGAAATCTAAGAGACTTGTTAATCAAAGGAAATGTGTGCATTTGTTTGCATCCTGATCTGAATAAAAAAAAAACAAAAAACTGTAAAAAGATATTTTTGTGACAATTAGGGATGTTTGATTATGGACTGGATATTAAATACAATGAAAAATTGCTGTTAATTTTGTTAGATGAAACAATGACTCTGTGATTATAAAAGACAATGTCCAAATGGGCTTTGGAAATGCATACTGAAGAGATAACAGTAAAATTACAAAGAATCTGGGATTTATTTTAAAATAATTCAGAAAAATCAATAAGCTAAAAAAATGCATCAAATATGATAAAGTCTTGGTAATGGCTGAATCTGTTGACTATATTGGGGTTTATTATACTATTCTCTTTAATTTAGAGTATAATCAAATGCTTTATAATGAAGTATTCCTCAAGATAAATGTGGATTCTAAGGATTTAAAACAAAAATTCTGGACACGTGGATCTGGTTGAATCCAAGCAATCTGGGTTTGCAACCTGGGCACCAGGTGATACATATGAAGACAAGTGATAGTGCCCATATTTTGAACAACATGACTGAGCTGATGAAAGCTTCCCGTAAGTTTCTGTCAGCAACACTGCGAGGAACAGTCATAAACCCTAGAAGAGTCTCTGGGTGTCATGGTTTGAATTATGTCCCCCAAAAATGTGTGTATCAATTTGGCTGGGCCGTGATTCCCAGAATTGTGTGGTTGGCCTCCATTTTGTGAATGTAATTTTATGTTAAAGAGGATTAGGGTGGGATTGTAACACCACCTTTACCCAGGTCACATCCCTGATCCAATGTAAAGGGAGTTTCCCTGGAGTGTGGCCTGTACCACCTTTTATCTCTCAAGAGATAAAAGGAAAGGGAAGCAAGCAGAGAGTTGGGGGAACTCATAGCATCAAGAAAGCAGTGCCGGGAGCAGAGCGCTTCCTTTGGACAGGAGTCCCTGCACAGAGAAGCTCCTAGTCCAGGGGAACACCGAAGGGAAGAAGGCCAACAGAGAGAAAAAGCCTTCCCCTGGAGCTGACACCCTGAATTTGGACTTTTAGCATACTTTGACTGTAAGGAAATAAACTTCTCTTCGTTAAAACCATCCACTTGTGGTATTTCTGTTACAACAGCACTAGATGACTAACACTGTGGGTCAGTGACATCACTAGGGTTGGTGTCACCCAATGCTGTAACTCATGGAGTCATCCCCTTCCCCATGCCCCTCCTCCCTTACCAGACCATACAGAATCCTTGGTAATGTTTGTTATCAATTTTTTTTTAATTGTTGTAGTTTAAGTGAAAGTTTACAATTCAAGTTAGTTTCTCATACAAAAATTTATACATATACTATTATGTGACCCTAATCACTCTCCTTATACTGTGACAGCACACTCCTCCTTTCCACTCCTGATTTCCCATGTTCATTCAACCAGCTCCTAACCCTCTGCCTTCTCATCTAACCTCTGGACAGAAGCTGCCCATTTAGTCTCATGAATCTACTTGAGCTAAGAAGCACACTCTTCATGAGTATCATTTTATGTCCTACAGTCCAGTCCAATCTTTGTCTGAAGAGTTGGCCTCGGGAATTGTTTTAGTTCTGGCATGACAGAGAGTCCAGTGACTATGCTTTCTGGGATTCCTCCAGCCTCAGTCAGACCATTAAGTCTAGTTTTTTTTACTAGAATTTGAGTTCTGCACCTCACACTTCCATCAGGGACTCTCTGTTGTGTTCCTGTCAGTGGGGTCATTGGTGGTAGCCGGGCACCATTCAGTTCTTCTGGTCTCAAGCTGATGGACTTTCTGGTTTATGTGACCCTTTTGTCTCTTGGGCTAATATTTTCCTTGTGTCTTTGGTGTTCTTCATTCTCCTCTACTCCAGGTGAGTTGGGACCAATTGATGCATCTTAGATGGCTGCTCGCTAGCTTTAAGACCCTAGACGCCACTCACCAAAGTAGGATGCAGAACATTTTCATAATAAACTTTGTTATGCCAATTGACCTAGATGTCCCCTGAAAGCATGGTCCCCAGACCTCGGCTTGTGCTACTCTGTCTCTTGTAGTATTTGATTGTATTCAGGAAACTTCTTAGCTTTGGTTTAGTCCAGTTGTGCTGACTTCCCCTGTAGTGTGTGCTGTCCTTCCCATCACCTAAGATAAATCTTGTCACTATCTGGTTAGTGAATAACCCTTTCCCTCCCTCCCCACCCTAGTAACCATCAAAGAATGTTTTATTCTGTGTTTAAACCTTTTCTTGAGTTCTTATAATAGTGGTCTTATACAATATTTGTCCTTCTGTGACTGACTAAATTCATTCAGCATAATGCCGTCCAGATTCCTCCAAGTTATGTTTCATGGATTCATCATTGTTCTTTATCATTGTGTAGTATTCCATGGTGTGACTATACCATAATTTGTTGATGGGAACTTAGGTTGTTTCCATCTTTTTGCTATCATGAACAGTGCTGCAATGAACATGGGTGTGCATATGTCTACTCGTGTGACAGCTCTTATTTCTCTAAGATATATTCCAAGGAGCCGGATAGCTGGATCATATAGTACTTCTATTTCTAGCTTTTTAAGGAAGCACCAAATCGATTTCCAAAGTGGTTGTACCATTTTGCATTCCCACCAACAGTGTATAAGTGTTCCAGTCTCTCCACAACCTCTCCAGCATTTATTATTTTGTGTTTTTTTGATTAATGCTAGCCTTATTGGGGTGAGATGGTATCTCATTGTAGTTTTGATTTGCATTTCTCTAACGGCTAATGATCGTGACCATTTCTTCATGGGTCTGTTAGCTACCTGAATGTCTTCTTTGGCAAAGTGCCTGTTCATATCCTTTGCCCATTTTTTAATTGGGTTATTTGTCTTTTTATTGTTGAGGTTTTGCAGTATCTTGTAGATTTTAGAGATTAGATGCTGATCGGATTTGTTGTAGCCAAAATTTTCTTCCCAGTCTCTAGGCTGTCTTTTTACTCTTTTGGTGAAGTCTTTTGATGAGCGCAAGTGTTTGATTTTTAGAAGCTCACAGTTATCTAGTCTCTCTTCTGGTGCTTGTGCATTGTTACTTATGGTTCGTATTGTGTTTATGCCATGTATTAGGGCTCCTATTGTTGTCTCTAGTTTTTCTTCCATGATCTTTACCAATTTTGATTTTATATTTAGGTCTTTGATTCATTTTGTGTTAGTTTTTGTGCATGGTGTGAGGTATGGGTCTTGTTTCAGTTTTTGCAGATGGATATCCAGTTATGTCAGCACAATTTTTTAAAGAGACTGTCTTTTCCCCAATTCTCAGACGTTGGGCATTTGTCAAATATCAGCTGTTCATAGATGGATGAATTTATGTCTGTATTCTCAATTCTGTTCCATTGGTCTATGTATCTGTTGTTGTACAAGTACCAGGCTGTTTTGACTACCATGGTGGTATAATAGGTTCTAAAATCAGGTAGTGTGAGGCCTCCCACCTTGTTCTTCTTTTTGAGTAA
>NW_004444029.1:5857339-5910833 GCF_000243295.1 Trichechus manatus latirostris
ATTACCTTTTCAATCTCTTCTTTTGTTGTGGGTTTATTTAGTTTTTCTACCTCTGTTTGTGTTACTTTAGCTAGGTAGTGTGTTACTAGAAATTTGTCCATTTCCTCTAGTTTTTCAAATTTGTTAGAGTACAATTTTTCATAGTATTCTCTAACTTTTTTAAAATTTCAGTTGGGTCTGAAATTATTCGGGTTATTTGCTTCCTCTCCTGTTTTTCTATTGTCAGTTTGGCCAATGGTTTATCGATTTTGTTGATCTTTTCAAAGAACAAGCTTTTGGTCTTGTTAACTCTTACAATTGTTTTTCTATTCTCTATTTCATTTAATTCTGCTCTGATTCTTATTATTTCCTTGCTTCTGGTGCCCGAGGGCTTCTTTTGCTGCTCTCTTTCTACTTGTTCCTGTTGTAGGGTTAGTGTTTTGATTTTGGCCCTTTCTTCTTTTTGGATGTGTGCATTTATTGCAATATACTGATTCTGAGCACCGCTTTTGGTGTATCGCAAATGTTCTAGTAGGATGTGTTTTCTTTCTCGTTTGATTCTATGAATTTATTTATTCCATTCTTAATTTCTTGTATAACCCGGTAGTTTTTGAGCAAGGTGTTGTTCAGTTTCCATGTGTTTGATTTTTTTCCTTGCTTTTTCTGTTGTTGATTTCTACTTTTATGGCTTTAAGGTCAGAAAAGATGCTTTGTAATATTTTGATTCTTTGGATTTTGTTAAGGCTTGCTTTATGGCTTAATATGTGGTCTATTCTGGAACATGTTGCATGTGGGTTGGAAAAGAAAGTATATTTGTCTGCTGTTGGCTGGAGTGTTCGGTATATGTCTATGAGATCAAGTTGGTTGATTTTAGCATTTAGATCTTCTGTGTCTTTGTTGAGCTTCTTTCTGGATGTTCTGTCCCTCCCCAAAAGTGGTGTGTTGAAGTCTCCTACTACTTTTGTGGAGCTGTCTATCTCTCTTTTCAGTGTTAGAGTTTGTTTTATGTGTTTTGGAGCCCAGTCATTGAGTGCATAAATATTTATTATAGTTATGTCCTCCTGGTGTATTGACCCTTTAATCATTATATAGTGTCCTTCTTGTCCTTTGTGGTGGATTTTACTTTAATGTCTATTTTGTCAGAGATTAATATTGCCACTCCTGGTCTTTTTTGAGTGTTGTTTGCTTGATATATTTTTTTCCATCCTTTGAGTTTTAGCTTGTGTCTTTAAGTCTAAGGTGTGTCTCTTGTAGGCAGCATATAGATGGATCCTGTTTTTTTATCCAATCTGTCAGTCTCTGTCTCTTCATTGGTGTATTTAGTCCATTTACATTCACCATAATTATTGATAGGTATGAATTTAGTGCTGTCATTTGATGTCTTTTTTCATCTGTGTTTTTGACAGTTTCTTTGTTCCTCTTAATTTTCTGTGCTGAGTATTTTTTCTTTATGTATGTTCTTTTCATCTTTTTCATTGTTATGATTTTGTATTTACTAAGTCTTTATATTTTTCTTGTCTTTTATTTTTACTTGTAGGATTGTTAGTTTCTTTTGTGGTTATCTTAGTATTTACCCTTATTTTTCTAAGTTTATACCAGTCTTTTATTTCTTTATATTGCCTTGACTTCCTCTCCATAAGAAAAATCTATATCTACTTTTTTTAGTCTCTCTTTTTTGTTTTAATGCTGTCATCTTTTATATATTGACATCTCTGTTTCCCTATTTTTAGTGTTTTAGCTTTGATTTATTTTTGTGACTTCCCTTTATGGGTTGATATCTGGTTGCTTGATCCTGTGTTCTACTCTTGGGTTGTTATGTGATGTTATTGATTTTCTAACTAGAGGACTCCCCTTGGTATTTCTTGTAATTTTGGTTTGGTTTTGCAAATTCCCTAAACTTCTGTTTATCAGGAAATGCCCTAATTTCACCATTCTATTTGAGAGGCAGCTTTGCTGGATATGTGATTCTTGGCTGGCAATTTTTTTTCCTTCAAGGCGTTATATATGTCATCCCATGGCCGCTTGCCTGCATGGTTTCTGCTGAGTAGTCTGAGCTTAGTCTTATTGACTCTCCTTTGTAGATGACTTTTCGTTTATCCCTAGCTGCTCTTAAAAGTCTCTCTTCATCTTTGGTTTTGGCAAGTTTGATTATAATATGTCTTGGTGACTTTCTTTTGGGATCTACCTTATGTGGGGTTCGATGAGCATCTAGGATAGATATCTTGTCACCTTGCACAATATCAGGAAAGTTTTCTGCCAACACAGCTTCAACAATTCTCTCTGTATTCTGTTATCCGCCCCCCCTTTACTCCAGTCACTTGTAGGTTATTCCTTTTGATAGAATCCCACGTAATTCTTAGGGTTCTTCATTTTTTTTAAATCCTTTTATCTGATTTTTCCTCAAATCAGTTGGTGTCAAGTGCTTTATCTTCAATCTCACTAATTCTGACTTCCACTGCCTCAATTCTGCCCTATTACTCTCTATTGAGTTGTCTAATTCTGAGATTTTATTGTTAATCTTCTGTATTTCTGATTGCTGTCTCTATATGGATTCTTGCAGCCTGTTAAATTTATCATCATGCTCTTCTCTAATCTTTTTAAGTTCCTCTATTGTGTGTTCTGTGTTTCGTCTAATTTCCTTCCTAATCTCTTGAAGAGTTTTGTGTGTTAATCTTTTGTATTCTGCTTCCAGTAATTCCAAGAAATTTTCTTCCTCCAGAAAATTTCTAGATTCTTTATTTTGGGAGCTTGCTGAAGCCATCATTGTCTGCCTCTTTATGTGATTTTATATTGACTGTTGTCTCCAAGCCATCAATAAGTTACTATATTTACTTATATTATGTTTGCTTACTGTGTCCTAATTTCTAGCTTTGCTTTGTTTTGATATGCATAAACAGGCTGCTCGTGTGAGCTAGCAGCACCCCTGAAGCTCCAACGTCCTGCCACCAGGTGGCTAGACCTGCCGCTAAGCATGTGAGCTTAGGAGTCTGCCCAATCCTCCTGTGTGTATTCAGCTCAGATGTCCAGGTAGTCAGCCACCAAGTGTGTGGTGCAGGCTGTCACCTACAGTCCTAGACAAGCATGGGTGATTGGTGTAGGCACAGGCATCCAGCTACAGCAGGAGGACAAATGCTGAGTGAGGCAGGGGGCTGATGACCGCCCCAGAGTGTCCAGGAGGAAAGTGTTTCCCTGTTCCCTAGAGCACTTAGGTAGGTGGGTTTTGCAGCTGACTATGAACACCCAATTCTGTTCTCTGTAAAGACTGGGGTCACCTCTTATTCTTGGGTCCCTATTGCAGGTGGCTAGGTGTCATGGGTGGAGCCACCAGTCCTCAGGCCCCTGATGTGGGTAGGTGAAGACCCTGCTTAATGGGCAGAGCAGTGTCAAATATCACGAACCTCCCACTTCACAGCTGAAACAGTTGAAGTTAGACTTCAGGTATATACCCTGTTGTACTGGGGTAATGAGGGCATACACTGTGGAAATGGGCCCACCCAAGCCTCTGCAGGGGGAAAGGCACTCAAATTCCACGGACCCCTTATGCCTGTGCCTAGGCAAAGGAGCTGTGCCTACCCTGAGTTCCTGGCTTAGGGGAGCTGGCAGGTTATTTTTTCCTCCTGTTTGTTAATTTGTTCCCTCTCTAAGGCCAGGAGAATGGCTCAGGGCACGTGATGGGTCCTACTTCTGGCCCAGGGGACTTGGCAATCGCTGAAGCAGTCCTGGACCCAGTGCAGAGCAGGGAGCAGGGAGCAGGGAAGTAAACTGGAGACAAGTTTTTCTCTAAGGGGGGTGTTTTTGATCCACGCGGTAGGCCTGATGCAAATACTTATCTTTTGCCTGTTGAGGGCTACTTCTTACTGATTCTGGATGGTTGGGTAGACTCTGTGCCACTAGATCTCTCCCGATGTGGAAAACAACTCCCAAGGGCTGCTGCTTGCCTGCCTCACCACGCACCTCAAGCTGATCTGGGCTGAAGGGCGCCGGCTCCCGCCAGGTCGGATCTGGCAACTCCTCGCTGCTTCCGAACCATCTCTCCCTCCCCTTGCCACTCAGTCCAATTCCTCAACTTTGCCTTTGATGTTCAGGGCTCCTAGATTGTCATATATAATGGATTCACTTGTTTTTTCAGGTCTTTGTTGTAAGATGGACCACTGGAAGCATCTGATTACTCCACCATCTTGGCTCTGCCTCTATCATCAGTTTTGATCGTAGAATAATATGTGATAAATATATGTGATAAATACAGTTGTAAAATTACTTAAATGTAATATTTCTTAGATTATATGAACACTATCAAAAATTGTTTTGTAAAATCTTTCTACATTGAATTACAACATTATTAGCAACTGAACGGAGGCTTTTTAAAATTTTTGTCCTTCTTTTGCTTTAATTACTATTTCATTTTAAAAAAAATATTGATATAGGTTCATAAATACTAATTACCACAACATTGTAGCTAAAACACCAGAAATTTTGGCAAAATCGGTGACTGTAAAAACACTAGCAGCAATGAAAACAACAGCAGGTGCTTGTAGCACTTGCAGATGAAACCACACGATTTGAAGCATCCTTGTAATTTGATAATAATGACAACTCTGATTGGAGCACTTTAGAAGGTTCAAAAAGTAAATTAGCATAGAATTTTAGCCTTTAAGTATACAGACACATGTAAGCTGGGCCTACAAAAAATGTTTTTGTTGTTTTAACTATAGGGATATTTTTATAAAAAATAATAAATTACTGCTGAAACCCTGCACAAAAATTTTATAGTCATTTTGGTGTCAACTCCCCTGACAGTGTCACCCAGTGCGGTCCACACCCCTGTACCCCCAAGTGATGCCACTGCTCTGGTCTGACTCAATGGCAGGAACTAGGCCAAATGGACAGTGTTCACATGAAAGACAGCTGACCAGAGTCCACCATACTTATTTCTTACACATATTTATTTTTTTGTATTGGACAAAGTTGCTGCAAAAGACCTCTTTAAAGTGTTAAGAAACAAGGTGCACCCGACCCAAGCCATGATATTTTCTAACTTCTCATATGCATGCAAAAGCTGGACAGTGAATAAGGAAGAATGAAGAAGAATTGACAACTTTGAATTATGGTGTTGGTGAAGAATATGGAATGCACCATGAACTGCCAAAAGAACAAACAAATCTGCTTGGGAGAAGTATGCTCCTTGGAAGTAGGATAGGGAGATTTCTTCTCACATACTTTGGACATGGTATTAGGAGGGACCAGTCCCTGGGGAAGGACATCATGCTTGGTAAAGTAGAGGGTCAGCGAAAAAGAGGAAGACTCTCAACAAGATGAATTGATGCAGTGGCTGCAACAATGGGCTCAAACTTAGTGAAGATTGTGAGGGTGGTGCAAGACCAGGCAATGTTTTGTTCTGTTATACCTAGGGTCACTATGACCTCACTGATATGAAAAGAAAAGAACAGGCAAACACATAGTGTACCTAAAAGCTATATATATGTGTGTGTGTGTATATATATATAAAATTTATTTTTGTTGTTGTTTTTGAGAATATGTACAGCAGAACATACACCAATTCAACAGTTTCTACATGCACAGTTCATTGACACTGATTACAGTCTTCTAATTGTGCAACCATTCTCACCCTTCTTTTCTGAGTTTTTCCTTCCCCATTAACATAAACTCTCTGCCCCCTAGGGTTACTATCTAGTCTTTTGAGTTGCTGTTGTTGATTTGATCCTATATAGATAGATCTTAAAAAAGCCCAATGCTCAAGTCAGACGTTCTTTTACTAGTTAAGCTAAATTGCTGTCTGGTTTTAAGAAGATTTCAGGGGATATTTTTGATTTAAGGTTTAAAGATTATTTCAAGGCAATAGTCTCAGTGGTTCATCCAGCCTCCATGGCTCCATAAATTCTGGATCCTATGAGAATTTGAAATTCTGTTCTATATGATCAATATTCTTCTATAAAATCTTTGATCAAAATGTTCTGTAATGGTAGTCTGGCTCCATCCAGTTCTTCTGGTCTCATTGCAAAGGGGTCAGCTCTTCATGGAGGCAGTGAGGTATACCTTCCATTTCCTCTTCCTATTCCTGACTCTCCTTCCTCCTCTGTTGCGCCAGGTGAAAACCAAAAAACAAACAAACAAACAAACAAAAAAAAAATGAAACCCACTGAGTCTATTCCAACTCATAGTGACCCTAGGGGACAGAGTAGAACTGCCCTATAAGGTTTCCAAGGAGCAACTGGTGAATTTGAACTGCCTACCATTTGGTGAGCAGCCAAGCTCTTAACCACTGCACCACGAGGGCTCTGTTGCTCCAGGTGCATAGAAACCAATCGTTGTACCCTGAATGGCCACTTGCTAGCTTTTAAGACCCCAGGCACTATGCCTACAGCTAAGAGTAGAACGGAAGCTCTAAACACAATATTAGGCCAATTAACTGGGTTGTCTCGAAGCTATGACCCTAACCCTCTAAGTCAAGGAACCAAATCACATGAAGTGTTTGGTTGTACATAAGCAGTCTCAGTAGCTACTCTTTCTCTTTTTGTCATTGTTTTCAGTATATCTATTACACAGTATTCACTAATTCAACTTTTTACAAGTGTACTATTTATTGACAGCAGTTACATTAATCAGAAGTGCAATACCTACCCTTCATCAAATGTGATTTTTCCATCACTGTAAACTGAAACTTAGTACTCCATAAGCAATAACCTTCCCTCCCACTCCTGGTAACCACTAATAAACTTTGCTCTCTATGTGTCTCAGTTATCTAGTGCTGATATAACAGAAATACTACAGTGGTGGCTTCAACAAACAGATATTTATTCTCTTAGAGTCTAATAGTCTATAAGTCCAAATTCAGGGCATCAGCTCCAGGGAAAGCCTTTCTCTCTCTGTTGGCTCTGGAGGAAGGTCTTTATCATCAATCTTCCCCGGTCAAGGGGCTTCTCAGCACAGGGACCTTGGGTCCAAAGGACATACTATTCTCCTAGCTCTTGTTTCTTGGTAGTATGAGGTCCCCCTGTCTCTCTAATTGTAGATTGAGTTCTGCCTCATTAACATAACTGCCGATAATCCCATCTAATTAACAGTGTAGAGATAGGATTTACAACACATAGGAAAATCACATCAGATGACAAAATGGTGGGCAATCCCACAGTACTGAGAATCGTGGCCTAGCCAAATTGATACACATATTTTGGGAGGACACAATTCATTCCATGACACTATGCATTTGCCTGTTCTTTTCTTTTTATATCAGTGAGGTCATGTAATATTTATCCTTTTGTGATAGACTTATTTCACTCAGTATAATGTCTTCAAGCTCCATTCATATTGTAGGAGGTATCAAGACTTCATTTCTCTTACTGGCTGAGTAGTGTTCCATTGTATGTATGTACGACATTTTGTTTATCCATTCATCTGTTGATAAGCATTCAGGTTGTTTCCACCTTTTGGCTATTGTGAATAGTGCTGCAATGAGCACTGGCTTACAAATATCTGTTTGAGTCTCTTGTTTTTAAATCTTTTGGGTATATACCTAGGAGTGGAATTGCTGGATTAGTTTTCTGAGGAAGTGCCACACTGTTTTCCACAAAGGCTATAGGATTTTGCATTCCCACCAGCAATGTATAAGGGTTGCCATTTCCCCACTCCCTCACCAATATTTGTTATTTTCTGTGCGTGTGTGTGTGTGTGTGTGTGTGTGTGTGTGTGTGTGTGTGTTTTCTCTTAGCCATCCTCTGATGGCTAATGACACTGAGCAGCTTTTGGTGTGTTTGGTGGCCATTTGACTGTCCTCTTTGGTGAAAAGTCTATTCAAGTCCTTTGTTCATTTTATGTTCAGGTTATTTGTCTTTTTGTTGTTAAGTTGTTGAAGTTTTATATACATTTTCATTATTAGATTCTTATTTAATATATAGTTTCAGAAGATATTCTCCCAGTCAGTAGCTTGTCTTTTCACTTACTTGGTAGTCTTCTGATGAACAAAAGTTTAATTTTTATGAGGTCCCATTTATTTATTTTGTCTTTTGCTCTTTGTGCTGTTGTTATTATATTAGATAATCCATTGTTAAAAGCTAGGCACAATAGCCTTGCCCCTGCATTTTCTTCAAGAATTTTATAGTTTTAGTTTTCACATTTAGATCTTTAATCTATTTTGAATTTGTTTTTGTATATTGTATGAGGTATGGATCCTGTTTCATGTGGAAATCCAGCTTTCCCAACATTATTTATTGAAGAGACTCTTCTTTCCCCATCAAATGGACTTAGCATCCTTGTAAAAAAATCAGTTGACCATAGCTTTGTGGGTTTACTTCTGGACTCTTAATTCTATTCCACTGGCCTATGTATTTATTTGTTATACCAATACCAGGCTATTTTGATTATTACACTAGTATAATATGTTTTAAAATCAGGAAATGTGAATCCTCCTACTTTGTTCTTCTCTTTTGACATTATTTTAGTTATTCAGGAACTCTTACCATTCCCTATAAAGTTGAGGATTGGTTTTTCCATTTCTGTAAAGAAGGCTGTTGGAATTTTGATGGGGATTGAAATGAAAATCTATAGATTGTTTGGCTATCATTGACATATTAATAATATTAAGTCTCCCAATCCATGAATACAGAACATCTTTCCATTTATTTCTTATTTAATCGCTTTCAACAGTGTTTCATAATTTTCAGTGTATATGTCTTTCATTCTCTGGTTAAATTTATTCCTAGTTATTTTATTCTCTTAGATGCTATTGTAAATGGTATTATTTTCCTAAAATTTATTTCAGATTTTTCATTGCTGATGTATAGAAACCCAAAAGTTTTTTGTTTGCTGACTTTGTACCCTGCATCTTTGCTAAATTCCTCTATTAGCTCTACATACTTTCTTGCAGATTCTTTGGGATTTTTCTTATATAGGATCTTGTTATCTGTGAATAGAGATATTTTTGCTACTTTTTTTTTTCAATATGGATACCTTTTATTTCTTTTTCTTATCTTATTGCTCTGGCTGGGACTTCTAATCAATATTAAATAGAAGTAGTGAGAGTGGGTACCCTTGTCTTTCTTCTTCCAAGGAAAAAACTCTCAATCTTTCTCCATTAAGTATAATGTTGACTATTTATTTTTCATTTATGCTGTGAATCATATTGAGAAACGTCCCTTCTATTCTAATCATTTGGAGGGTTTTCATCAAAAAAGAGTGTTAGATTTTTAACAAATGTTTTTCTGCATACATAGAGATGATCATGTGGTTCTTTTCCTTTGTTCTCTTGTTGTGATGTATTACATTGATTTTCTAATGTTGAACCACCTTGGCATAAATTTCATTTGGTCATGGTGTATGACTCTATTAATATTCTGTATGATTCTGTTCGCTGGTGTTTTGTTGAGGAATTTTGCATCTGTATTCGTAAGGGATTTTGGTCTATAGTTTTCTTTTCTTGTGGTGTCTTTGTCTTGTTTTGGTATCAGGATTGTGTTTGCTTCATGGAATGAATTAGGTAGTGTTCCTTCTCTATCTTTTGGAAGAGTTTAAATAGTTTTGGTATCAGTTCTTCTCTAAATATTTGGTAGAATTCCTCAGTGAAGCCTTCTGGTCCAGGACATTTTTTGTTGTTGTTGAAAGATTTTTGATCACTGATTCAATTTCCTCACTTGTTATAGGTTTGTTGAAATTTCTATTTCCTCTTGAGTCAGTTTGGGAAAGCGTGTGCTTCTAAGAATTTGTCCATTTCATCTAGGTTATTCACCATGTTGCTGTACAGTTGTTCATGATATTCTGTCATGATTCTCTTTATTTCTATAGTCAGTTATAATGTCTTCTCTTTCATTTCTTGTTTTGGTTATTTGCATCTTTTCTCTTTTTTTCTTTGTCAGTCTAGCTAAAAGTTTGTCAATTTTATTGATCTTTTCAAAGGATCAACTTCTGCTTTTGTTGATTCTCTCTGTTGTTTTCTGTTTTTATTTACTTTTGCTCTGACCTTTGTTATTTCCCTTAGATTTAGGCTTAGTTTGTTGTTCTCTTTCTAGTTCCTCAGGTCTTAGAGATAGGCTGTTGCCTTGAGATCTTTCTCCTTTTTTCATGTAGGCATTTACTGCTGTAAGTTTCCCTCTGAGTACTGCCTTCAATGCATCCCATAAGTTTTGGTATCCTGTGTTTTCATTTTCATTTGACTCTAAGGAATTTGTGATTCTCTTTTGATTTCTTCCTTGAGCCACTGGTGATTTAATAATACGTTGTTTAATTTCCAGATGTTTGTGTATTTTCAAGTTTTTTAAAATTCTTGTTACAGATTTCTATCTTCACTCTGTTGTGATCAGATAAAATACTTGGTATGATTTCAATCTTTTTCAATTTATCAAGATTTGCCTTCTGACCTAACACGTGGTCTATCCTAGAGAATGATCCATGTGCACTGGAGTAGAATGTATACTGTGCTGTTGTTGGGTGAAGTATTCTGTATATGTCTTTTAAGACTAGTTGGTCACCATCCTTGTTTATGACGTCGCAGCTTTCTCATGTGAAAAGCACAGAATTACATGTTTTTATAAAGATTTTTGGAAACCTATAAAGCTCATGTTAAAAAAGAAGGTATTCAGGGTGACTTTCCATAAACTGGGAGATCTGAGCTCCTTTCATCTTCTCTTCTCTTCCCTGGATGTCCTTGCCTATCAGCTGTATAAACATCCCTTTCTGTTCACCTAGAGTTTCATTTCAAGGATTTCCCTTTGGTGTGTGCTCTTTCATGTCAGGTTTCTGTTACTTCCCACCAGCCTCATGTCCCACCTATTTCCTGAGCTGGGCCAGGACGAGTTTGTGTTCCAGGAACAGCTGACATGCAGCACTGTGGTTCAGCTGCTGGCACAGAAATACATGCCAGAGTCTTCGGGCTCCGTGGACCGGGTCTTCATGCTACAGGGTGAGTTTTGGGGGCATTGAGCTGAAAATCGATCATCTGTCATTCCTGATTTATCAATAGCTTCTTCATTCTGAAAGCTAATAAAAAAACTTGAGCTCTTCTCCCAGCTTCTGACAATACCAATAAACATATCCATGCCCTTTTATGGGCACACAATCCATCCTTGCTCTCCATTCTATTGCTTTGACCAGGTGTCCTGGAGTTTGGGTGACCTCAGTGTCCATGGAGCCTGTGGAGGAAGGAGACAGAAGCTGGAGAACAGTCCAGGAGGAGCCTGATGTTACAGCCCCAGGAGGAAGCCCTGACCCTGGAGTCCCACAAGGTCAACAGGACTGACCTGCTCCCAGAAAACACAGGACCACCAGGCAGAGAAGTGGGGGGCCCATGCTGGTCAAGGAAGGCAGGGCTGGTGGCCTTTCTCTAAGGCTTCTCATCCCCATCAGCCACCTCCTTGTGACGTGGTCACCTCCCACAGTCTTCACAGCTGCTGTGGGCGTGAGTCACAATCATTTCACAGGCTGAGGGAGGGTGACAACTAGTGTGAGTTTTAGTCTGCTTTCCTTTCTCTTCTCTGACTCTGCTTTTCCCTACGTTTCTTTATTTTTTCAAGCCCCCTACATGTGGTTTATTTGCTACATATACATTATTTATTTGCTTTTTCAACTTGCCTGCCTGTGTCTTCCACGTGTCTCCTTCATTCCATATCAGATAACAAAGTACGCAGCTCTGTGTGTATTGATCATAGCTTTTATCACACTCCTAAAATCATATAGCAGCTTGTTTACATTAAAAAAATAAACATTCAACTACATAAAGTAATACTTATTACACTTAAGCAATGGATATGGAGGAACAGTAACATGGATACTTTTGCCTGAACTAATCATTTTAAGAGAGAGATTGTGAGACTTTCTCAGCCCCGTGCCACTCTTAGATTTCTCCACTCTGTTTCCACCTCCTCCAGGTAGTCATAACATGACGTTCACATTTGTCATTTGCTTGCTTTTCATTTAGTTTTGCTGAAGTGTATGATCCATTCTTATATTAATGCACACTTTTCGTGGTCTTTGCTACTACAGACTGCATTGCAGTCTTGTACCTGTGTCTACACACCTCTGTGCAGGAGGGTCCCTATACCTGGAAGGTGAAGACTAGTTTTTGGTCTTTACTTGGGGTGAACAGGTCAACTTTGCATAATAACACCAAAATGTCTTCCATATTATGTAAGGCAAATAAGTAATCCCACCAGCAGGGCCGGAGGGTTTGCAAATGCTCCACATTTTGGACAGCCATTGATATTTAACATCCTTTTAATTTTGCCTGTCTATTGGTTAAAACTGTATCTCACAGTACTAACTTTGTGTCTTTCTAATTACTAGGGAGATTGAACATCTTCTTATATCTATAGGCCACTAGTGTTTCTGATTGGAGTCCCTGGGTGGTGCAAATAATTAACATGCTCAGCTGCTAACTGAAAGGATGAAGGTTTGAGACTGCACAGAGGCAGCTTGGAAGAAAGGCCTGACCCTCTACTTCTTAAAAATCAGCCATTAGAAACCCTGTGGACCGCATTTCTACTCTGACACACATGGGGTCACTATGAGTCAGAGTCGACTCAATAGCAACTGTTGGTGTTTGCCATGATCATTTTATGGACTGAAGTGTAGCTCTGAGTTTTCCAACTTGGTGTTCCAATGCACAGAGATTTAGGAAGTCAATAATAAGTCAAGGAAAATCAGACATTTCCTTGATATAGGACTGCACCAGCTAACCAATATGTCATTTCCCAGCATCAAATTGAAATTTATACAATTAGTCATACTCATTGTATAACTCAAGTCCTTCCTAAGAGTCTTAGACAACTGAAAGACAGATCACAAATTAAGTATTTTTTAATGAAAGCTGTTATTTTAGTAGACTTATTATTATTATTTTTTTTAAACCTGAGGTCATCTGTAATAAAAGACATACTCATGATGAAGCTTTTGGTTGGAATCCTTGGCCTAGAAACTGATGCTGCCCCCTCCTGGAAGAAAGGCAGAAGACTCCGTGTGGTGGTGTGTGGGGTGCGTGTCTGTGTGTGTGTATGTGTGTAAGAGGGAAATTGGGAGGGGCAGGGAGACTAAGTCTGAGCGAGGAAAGAGGATAAGGAAAAATGGAGGAGTGTAGAATAAGCAGGAGTTGGGGGAGAGGAGAGGAAAGGAAGTGAGGTCAGGAAGCCGAGTGAGAACCATGGAGAGTTGCAGAGGTGTGGATAAAACCTGGAGAAAGAATGTTTGCTGACAGGGTTCCTTCCATGATGGGTCTCAGCTCCAGGTTCTCCATCACAGCTCTGAGGCTGAGGGCCTCATACAAGGGGTCTCAGCCTTGTTTTTCCTGTACCCGTTTTCCAACCTGGTGAATCCTAAGGACACTTCTCAGAAGAATGTTTTAAAAAATGCATAAAATAGGATATATACAAAGAAAACCAATTATTTTGAAATGAAGTTATTAAAATATTTTTTAAATTTATGATGTATTTATATATGTACGCCATTAAAATTCATTTAAGAAAATATATCATTGTTCTAAAACCTGCCATGATTTTGAAGTAGTTACGAGAATAAGTGACATGTATTCTATGTAACGCGATATGAAAATATCTGTGATTTCTATTAGGGACATTCACAGGCACTATGACTACTGCTGTGGCTTATTCCCTACACTTACCACAAAGGACATTTTATATTTCAGTTAGAGATTAGTGAAAATAAAGACTTATTTTTCCCATTCAAAATCATGGACTCCTGAATACTACGTATGTAACCCATGGAGTCCATGGATCCCAGGTTACAACTTCCTGCCTTACAAGGGAAGATGCTGGAGGTCATGGACATGGAGTCTTAGGAAGTTCCTATATCCTCAGAAATACTTTGTCTACATGTGTGATTTTCTCAGATTGTCAAAGATGTCCTGATTAAAAGAAAAAGGAAAAAAAGTGCTTCTTCAGACTGATTTACATACCTAAATTATGACAGTGACAGCTAATTACCATGATTGTATTCTAGTTCTTGTACTATAACACGATTTCTCTATCTTTCAATCCACCATCTTCACTATCAGTCACCTCCATCATTACCTATGTCATCACCATCATCATCATATTGTGTGTGGCCCCTAGGGGTGTTATTAGAATACAAATGGCAGGTACATGGTGTGATAGACACATACTTTCTTTCATGGAAGATCAGGGCTTTATGCAAAGAAAGCCTATAATCTGAAACAATATCCTTCAAATGGAATCACGAAAGGATTCATGGAGTATATGCTTTATAGTAATCTCTTATAATAGTGTATGTTACTAATTGAGACGTCTCAGTTTGTAATAAATGGTAATGTAGACATTATTCTCATTGATAACATTTTAGAAAATTCTACTGTATTTAAGATCCTTGTATCAATTGCTAAGCTTGTCATGTTTCAGATGTAGCATGAAAGAGTAAATATTGGAAAAGCTTATGCTGGTCAAGCACTTTTTCCCACACTTCAGTGGATCCCACCGTCTGCTCCCACCCCAAGCCTCTCTTGTTATTATAGTATTGCACTTCCCATGGCGGGGCGCTGGGGAACCTGGGTATTTGACCTTGCCTCTAATGTATTAATTCTTCATCTGAGTATCTTTATTTTCAAAGGAAATACTTAGAGAATAAAACAAGACAATACTAAAAAATAGTTACCTAGAATATGAAGGAAGGAAGAGACTGGAGAAGATGGGGTGGGCATAAGATATACTGGAATATATATTTATTACAGTTTTGAATCTGAAAATAAATAAATGTTTTAAACATTCAAAAATAATATTGAATCAAGAAAGGGAATCCCTTCCAATTGAAAGCAAACTGTAGAAATGATTCTAACTGTAGATCAAGTTGGTGACATAGCCATACAGATCAATCATTTTAAGTGAATTTTAAACACTGTATTTTAAATATACATTTTTATTAGAACGTAAAGACAATAACATTTTGTTTTAATTATTGTTAGTGAAATTGATATTAATTTGAAGCAAATATGCATATACATTTGAATAAAAATGACGTATTTCTTAAGCTTTCTGATGTGATGATACAATAGGAAGCTCACAGCAACATGCATAGAGCATTCTAGATGAAAATGAATAAACTGGAATCCAATCTTGCCTTTAAAATTCACTGTCTATTGAAGAAAACTCAGCAATATTGTTGTTGTTGTTGTCAGGTGCCGTCAAATCAGTTCTGACTCACAGCGATTCCATGTACAACAGAACGAAACACTGCCCGGTCCTGCGCCATCCTCACAATTGTTGTTATGCTTGAGCCCATTGTTGCAGCCACTGCGTCAATCCATCTTGTTGAGGGCCTTCCTTCCTCTCTTTCGTTGACCCTCTACCAAGCATGATGTCCTTCTCCAGGGACAGATCCCTCCTGATAACATGTCCCCAAAAAAATGAGATGTAAACTCATCATCCTTGCTTCTAAGGAGCATTCTGGTTGTACTTCTTCCAAGACAGTTTTGTTCATTCTTTTGGCAGTCCATGGTATATTCAATATTCTTCTCCAACACATAATTCAAAGGTATCAATTCTTCTTCAGTCTTCCTTATTCATTGTCCAGGTTTCATATGCATAATGAGGCGTTTGAAAACACCATGGCTTAGGTCAGGCACACTGTAGTCCTCAAGGTGACATCTTTGCTTTTTAACACTTTAAAGAGGCCTTTTGCAGCACATTTGCCCAATATCGGACAATATTGGAACAATGTAAATAACAATACTGGGAAGCAAACAGATAAATCTGGATGTTGGGACTTTCTGTAGGACAACTAATCTAGCTTATACAGTAAGTCAACTGTATTTTTTTTAAAAGAGGGGCACTGTTGTAGGAGAAAAGAGATTTAAGAGACTTATTTCTGAAAGAAAGTATATGGAATTTGCGTAGATCCTGATTTGAACAAAAACTAAATGTAAAGAGGTATTTTTGAGACAACTAGGAAAGCTTTATTGTGAACTGGATATTAAATAAAATGAAAGATTGTTGTTAATTTTGTTGGTGAAACACTGACTCTGAGGCCGTGATAGACAATATCCATGTGTTTTTAGGAAATGCATCCTGAAGAGAGGCAGTAAAATTACGTAATATCTGGGATTCATTATAAAATCATTAAAAAATAAATAAATTTTAAGAAGAATATAGCCATGCATTGCTTAACGTCCATGATCTGATCTGTGAAATAGGATATTATGTGATTTGGATGTTGTATGAACACCATATTGTATACAGGCAGTCCCTGGATTACGAACCAGTTCCATTCCTAATTCTGTCTGTAAGTGGAATTTGTACATAAAGCAGAATAGTTAGGTATGGTTCATATCTAATGTCAGTTAGTCAAATGTTTGCCTTAGTAGATAGTATATAGTGTACTTTTGTATGCATAAAAAAACATTAAAGAAACACTTCTAGATACATTAAAACTTTAACATAATAATACAGTAATAATAACACTTCGATGCACATTGCAGAGTAGTGCCCATTTGTTATATTGAACCATTGTATGTACCTTGAATTTTTAACATAATAGGCTTTATGGGGTTGGTTCATAACTACGGGTTGTCCTTAAGTTGAACATTTGTAACCTGGGGATCAAGGTACTGCGGCCTGTGACTGCAGATGAAACAAATAGGATAGTCTTGATAATGGTTGAATCTGTTATCCCATATGTGGGGTTTATTGTGCTATTCTCTTTAATTAAGTTTGGATTTGAATTTGTCATAAAGAAATCTTCACAAATATACATGTGGATTCTAAGGACATAAATCCACCATTCTGGCTGGGTGTGTCTGGCTAAATTCTAGGAATCTAGGTTTGGAACTTGGGACCCAGGTGATACAAAGACAAATAATGCCTGCCCATATTTTTAACAACATGACTGAGTTGCGGAGGCTTTACTGATAACTTCTGTGTCATGGACACTGAGAAGCAGCCATAAACCCTTGAAGAGTCTCGGGTCTGACTCAATGACAGCTGCTGATCAGATGACCAGGGTCCATGTGAAAGAGAGCTGATGGGAGTCGTGATAGTTAAGATTGTGTGCCAACTTGGCTGGGCCATGATTCTCAGTATTTTAATGTAATCACTCCCATGATTCAATATACTGTGAGTAGCCAATCAGATGAAAGGGAGTCTCCTTGGGGGTGTGGCCCGCATCTGTATATAAGCAGATATTCTGGCTTTTTGCTCTCTCTGGATCCTGTGGCTGCTTCCTGTTGTCTCATCTCCCGTCTTTGGGACTTGAGCTGTCAGCTTATCTGCCGAACCTGGGATTTGTCTGTGAGTAGGAGCCCTGCTCTCTGACCTGCTGATCTTGGGCTTGCCAGCTTCTGCAGCTGTGTCACTTGGAAGAGGCCCTTACCCTGATCCATGGACTTGGGATGTTCTAGCCTCTACAATCACGTGAGCTCTTTCCTTGATATAATCTCTCTCTCTATATATATATTTATACACTTTACTGGTTTTGCTTCTCTAGAGAACCCAGCCTAAGACAGGAGTCCACCACCCTTATTTCTGAAGGCACAAATTTCCCAGGTGAAAAGCAGAGGATGACATGTTTTTATAAAGATGTTGGAAATCCATAAAGTTTATGTTAAAAAAAAAATAGAAGGAAGGCAGGCTCTTTCCTTTGCCTGACATTCCACAGACTGGAGATGTGAGCCCCTTTCGCCTTTCTTCTCCTTCCCTGGGTGTCTGTACCATCAGCTGTTTTAACATCTCTTCATGCTCACCTAGAGTTTCGTTTGTAGAATTTCCCTTTGGTGTGTACTCTTACAAGTAGGGCTTCTGTTACTTCACACTAACCTCATGTCCCACCTATTTCCTGAGCTGGGCCAGGACGAATTTGTGTTCCAGGAACAGCTGACATGCAGCACTGTGGATGGACTGCTGACACAGAAATACACACCTGAGTCCCCAGGCTCTGTGGACTGGATCTCCATGCTACAGGGCGAGTCTGGGGGGCAATGAGCTGAATATTGTTCATCGGGCATTCCTGATTTATCAAGAGCTTCTTCATTCTGAAAGCTAATAAAGAAACTTGAGCTCTTCTCCCAGTTGCTGATGATACCAATGAACAGTATTATGTCCTGTTGTGGGTACACAGTCCATCATTGCTCTCTGTTCTTTTGCTTTGACCAGCTGTCCTGGAGTCTGGGTGACCTCAGTGTCCATGGAGCCTGTGAAGGAAGGAGACAGAAGCTGGAGAACAGCCCAAGAGGAGCCTGATGTTACAGCCCCAGGAGGAAGCCCTGACCCTGGAGTCCATCAAGGTCAACAGGACTGACCTGCTCCCAGGAAACACAGGACTGTCCGGCAGAGAAATGTGGGGCCCATGCTGGTCAGGAAAGGCAGGGCTGGTGGCTTTTTCTCTAAGGCTGCTCATCCCCATTAGCCACCTCCTTGTGATGTGGTCACCTCCCACAGTCTTCACAGCTGCTGTGGGCGTGAGTCACAGTCATTTCACAGGTGAGGGAGGGGTCTGTGGTTTAGCAGGTGAAACAACTACGGTGAGTTTTAGCCTGCGTTCCTTTTGCTTCCCTGACTCTGCTCTTTATGTTTTCCAACCACCTGCACATTATTTATTGATTTCTTTTTAACTTGTCCATCTATCTGTTCCCCTTCTACTTTCCATTCCATATCACGTCTTTAACTATCCAGCCCGGTGTATACGAAGCATAGCTTCTATCACACTCCTAAAGTCACATAGGATCTACTTTACATTTAAAGATAAATATTCAAGTATATAAAGTGATATTTATTACACTTAAGCACTGGATATAGAGAAACAAGAACATGAGTACTTTGCCTGAACTAATCATTTTAAAACAGAGATTATCGTGAGGTTTAAGCCCTGTGCCACACGCTCAGATTTCATCAGTCTTTTTCCACCCCCTCCAGGTAACCCTCACCTAAAGTTCAGATTTGTCATTTGCTTGCTTTTCATTTAGTTTTAGCACTTACATGAGAATCTTCAAAATATATTTTATTTAATTTTATATGTTTTTGGACTTTTATCTAAATTTGATCATTCTGTTCATATTTCCCTTGATATGTTCTCTTTTATTGAGTATTTTACCTGATTCATGTTGCATATATTTTAGATCATTCATTTTCACTTATACTTACCATTCCGTTGTATGAGTTTGCTAGGACGTGTTACCCAGTCTTATATTAATGCTGACTTTTTCCCTGGTTTCAGCTACTATACGCAGCACTGCACTCTTGTACCTGTTCTTCTCACGTATGTGCAAGAGGGTCCCTTTATGTGAAAGGGAAGACTGAGTCTTAGAGTCAGCCGGTCAAGTTTGCATAATAACAAAACGTTTTCTAAAGTAAGTGACACAAAGCAGTAGTCTCCCAACAGTGCAGGAGAGCTTGCAAATGCTCCACATATAGGACGGCAATTGCTGTTTTACACCCTTTTGACTCCGCCTGTCTATTAGGTTAAACTCTTAGCAACCCTTAGGGAATCGACCCAGTGTCAATGGGTTTAGTGGTTTTATTAGTAAGTTAAAACTGTGGATCATAGTCATTATAGTCTGCATCTTTCTGATTGCTTGAGAGGCTGAACATATTTTTATAGGCCTCTAGTGCTTTGATTAGAGTTCCTGGATGGTGTGCGTACGGTTAACAAGGTTAGCAGCTAATGAAAAGGGTGAGGGTTCAAGTCCAATCAGAGGCACCTGGGAAGAAAGGCCTGGCAATCTACTTCCAAAAAATCAGCCATTGGAAACACTATGGAGTGCCATGAGTTGGAGTCAACTGCACTGCTACTGTTGTTCCCCCCACATAATAAGCACGTTATTTGCGTTTGCCATTATCATTTTCTGGGCTATGCTTAGCTGTGAGATCTCCAAGCTCACATTCTAAGCCACGGAGATTGAGGAAGTCAACAATACTTCACGGAAAATCAGACGTTTCGTTGATATAGGATTGCGCCAGCTAAACAATATTTATAATTTTCCAGCACTGAGTTGAAATTTATACACTTAGTCATACTCATTGTATAACACAGGTCCTTCCCAAGAGTCTTAGATAACTGAAAATGGAATAACAAATTAAGGAGTTCTTAATGAATTCTGTTATTTTAGAAGATCAATGTAAAATAAAAAAATCCAGCAATCAGTGGACGCCTGTAATAAAAGACATATTTGTGGTGAAACTTTGGTTGGGAATCCTTGGTCTAGAAACTGATGCTGCCCCCTCTGGAAGAAAGGAGAACACTCACTGTTTGTGTGCTCGCATCCCTATGTGTGTGTGCATGTGTGTGTGCATGCGTGTGTGTGTGTGTGCGTGTGTAAGTAAAACTGAGAGAGAAGGGGGGGCAGAGTGTGAATGAGAGGAAGAAGGGGAGAGGAGAGGAAAGGAACTGAGGCCAGGATGCAAAATGACAGCCATGAGGAGGTGCAGAGGTGTGGGTAGGACCTGGAGAAAGAATGTTTGCTGACAAGGTGGCTTCCATAGTGGTTCTCAGCTTCAGGTCTCCATCAAAGCTCTGAGGTACAGGGTCTCGTTTCTTACAAAGGGGATCTCAACCTTGTCTGTCCTGGATCCCTTTGTCAGTCTGAGGAATCCTGAGAATCTTCTCAGAAGAATGTTTTAAGTGTACTAAGTAGAATATATGCTATTACAAGGGAAACCCACTATTTTGAAATGTAGTTACCAAAATATATTTTTAAAATTTATGATATGTTTACATACGTACAACTTTAAATTTCATTTAGTAAAATATATCATGGTTTGTCCTAAGTGCCATGATTTCTTACAGTGATAAGCTTAACTTACGTTTATTTAAGGTAGTATAATATGCAAATACCTATGGCTTTCGTATCAATTGTAGTATGATATAAAAATATCTGTGATTTCTATTAGTGACTTTGTCACAGGCTGTATTAATACTGTTGTGGCTTATTCCCTACACTTACCGCAGAAGAAAACACTATATATCATTTAGATTAATGAAAATAAAGATGTTTTTCTCATTCAGATTCACAGACCCCTGAATTCCATCTATGTTCCCCATGGTGTCCATGGATCCCAGGTTAAAACTTTCTCACTTAGAAAGGAATATACTTCGTGCTGGAGGTCATGGACATGGTGCTCTAGGAGGTTCCCATATTCTCAGAAATACTTTGCCTACATGTATCGTTTTGTCAGATAGTCTAAGATGTCTTGAATGAAATAAAGAAATGAAAAAAAAATTTAAACCTCTTCTTCAGACTTTCTTACCTATGGAAATTGTAACAATGACATGTACTTACCATGATTGTATCCTAGCCCTCGTATTAGGATATGATTTCTGTAATCTATCTTTGTATCCACCATCTTCATTATCATTCACCTCCATCACTTCCCATGTCATCACCATCATCATCATTTCGCCTGTGTGGTCCCTGAGGGGTGTTATTGGAATACAAATAGTGGCCACATGGTGTGATAGACACATATGCCCTTGTATGGTAGATCAGGGTTTTATGCAAAGAAACCTTGTGATTATAAATAATATCCCTAAAGGGAAATCACAGGAAGGTCTATATAATGCCTCACAGTAGTAAATGTCACCAATTCTGAGACATCTCAGGTCTCAATAAATAGCAATACAGACTTAATTCTGGTTGACAGCATTTGAAAAAAGTCTACTGCACTTACTCCCATAGCGACTTTATAGGACAGAGTAGAACTGCTCTAGGGTCACTGTCATGGATTGAATTGTATTCCCCAAAAATATGTGTATCGATTTGGCAGGGTGATGCACAGTTCTCAGTGTTGTGTAGTTGTCCACCATTTTGTTATCTGATGTGATTTTCCTATGTGTTGTAAATCCTATCACTATGATGTTAATGAGATGGATTAGCAGCAGTTAATTTGATGAGATCTACAAGACTGGATTGTGTCTTAAGCCAGTCTCTTTTGAGATATAAAAGAGAGAAGGGAGCAGGGAGATATGAGGACCTCACAGCACCAAGAAAGAAACACCAGGGGCATAGGGTGTTCTTTGGACCCGGGGTCAGTGCACTAGGAGGCTCCTCTACCAGGAGAAGATTGATGAGAAGGACCTTCCTTCACAGCCAACAGAGAGAGAAGGCCTTCCGCTGGAGCTGACACTCTGAATACGGACTTATAGACTACTAATCTGTGAGAGAATAAACTTCTGTTTGTTAAAGGCATCCACTTATGCTATTTCTGCTATAGCAGCACTAGATAACTAATACAGTCACTCTGAGTCGGAATCGACTCCACAGCAACGAGTTTGGTACTGGCTTGAGATCATTGTTGTATTCGCTATTAAGCAGTGTCATGTTTCAGAGATAGCACAAAGTAATAAATAATAAAAAAGGTAGTATTGGTTAAGTACCTTTTCCCATACTTTAGCAAACGTCATAGTTAGCTCCCGTTCCAAGCATTCTCTTGTTATTATAATATTGCACATCAGTAGAAGGGAAGGGCTGGTGAATCTGAACGCACATAAGATTTATCTGAATGTACAAATTATAGTTTGTTGTTATTGTTGTTAGGTGCCGTCTAGTCAGTTCCAACTCATAGCGACCCTATGTACAACAGAACAAAACACTGCCTGGTCCTGAGCCATCCTCACAATCATTGTTATATTTGAGCCCATTGATGTAGCCACTGTGCCAATCAATCTTGTGGAGGGTCTTCCTCTTTTCATTGACCCTCTACTTTACCAAGCATGATGTCCTTCTCCAGGTCTCTCCTGATAAAATGTTCAAAGTACGTGAGATGAAGTCTCACCATTCTTGCTTGTAAGGAGCATTCTGGCTGTACTTCTTCCAAGACAGATTTGTTGGTTCTTCTGGCAGCCCATAGTATATTCAATATCCTTTACCAACACCATAATTCAAAGGCATCAATTCTCTGGTCTT
This sequence comes from Trichechus manatus latirostris, assembly GCF_000243295.1. Taxonomy (NCBI): domain Eukaryota; kingdom Metazoa; phylum Chordata; class Mammalia; order Sirenia; family Trichechidae; genus Trichechus; species Trichechus manatus. Next base: position 5,880,177 of record NW_004444029.1, read on the forward strand.
CCTTATTCATTGTCCAGCTTTTGCATGCATATGAGATCATGGAAAATATCATGGCTTGGGTCCAGTACACCGTATTCCTCAGAGTGACATCTTTGCTTTTTAACACTTTAAATAGGTCTTTTGCAGACCTATATTACTGTTTAAACTATGGAAAGAAACAACTGTTTTGTATGCCCCTTGTTCAAAACAAACATGTGATTACGTATATTAATGCTTTTGTTGTTGTTAGGTGCCACTGAGTCAGATCCCTCTCCTAGGGACCCCACGTACAACAGGATGAAACACTGCCCAACTGTGCTTCAGCCCATTGTTGCAGCCACTGTGTCATTCCATCTCCTTGAGGGTCCTCCTCTTTTGCTATGACCCTCCCTGTACTTTACTAAGTATGAAGTCCTTTTCCAGGAACTGATCCCTCCTAATAACTTGTCCAAAATATGTGAGACATAGTCTCACCATCCTTGCATCTAAGGAGCATTCTGGTTGTACTTCTTCCAAGACAGGTTTGTTGGTTCTTTTGGAGGCCCATGGTATATTTAATATTCTTCGCTGACACCACAATTCAAAGATGTCAATTCTTCCTCAGACTCCTTATTCATTGTCCAGCTTTTGCATGCATATGTGGCGATTGAAAACACTATGGCTTGAGTCAGGCACACTTTAGTTTTCCAGGTGACATCTTTGCTTTTTAACACTTTAAAGAGGTCTTTGGCATCAGATTAGCCCAATGCAACACAGTTTGCTGTCTTGACTGCTGTTTCCATGTTGTTGATTGTGGAGCCAAGTAAAATAAACTCCTTGATGACTTCAATCTTTTTTCCATTTAACATGATCTTGCTTACTGGTCCCCAGCTGTGAAGATTTTTGTTTTCTTCATGTTGAGGTATAATTTATACTGAAGGCTTTGGTCTTTGATCTTCATCAGTAAGTCCTTTTCACTTTCAGCAAGCAAGGTTGTGTCATCTGAAGAACACAGATTGTTAATGAATCTTCCTCCAATTCCGATGCCTTGATTTTCTTCATATAGTCCAGCTTCTGGTGAAAGGCTACTACCCTGACGCACACCTTTCCTGACTTTAAACCACACAGTATCCACTTTTTCTGTTCAAACAACTGCCTCTTGATCTATGTTCAGGTTTCTCATGAGCACGATTCAGTGTTCTGGAATTCCCATTCTTCCCAATGTTATCTATAATTGGCTATGATCCACACAGTTGAATGCCTTTGCATAGCCAATAAAACACAGGTAAACATTCTTCTGGTATTCTTTGCTTTTGGCCAAGATCCGTCTGACGTCAGCCATGATATCCCTGGTTCCATGTCCTCTTCTGAATTCGGCTTGAATTTCTGGCAGTTTCCTGTGGATATACTGCTGCAGCTGCTTTTGAATGATTTTAAGCAAAAATTTTACTTGTGTGTGATATTAATGGTATTGTGTGATAATTTTTGCATTCAGTTAGATCACCTTTCTCGGGAATAGGAATAAATATGGATCATTTCCAGTCAATTGGCCAGGTAGCTGTCTTCCAAATTTCTTAGCATAGATGAGTAAGCACTTCCAGCTCATCATTCGTTTGTTGAAACATGTGAACAGCAGTGGAACATTGTCTGATATAGTGCCGGAAGATAAGCCCCTCAGGTTGGAAGGCCCTCAAAAGGAGACTGGGGAAGAGCTGCCTCCTCAAAGTCGAGTTGACCTTAGTGACGTGGATGGGGTCAAGCTTTGGGGACCTTCATTTGTTCATGGGACATGACTCAAAATGAGAAGAAACAGCTGCAAACATCCACTAATAAGTGGAACATGGAATGTAAGAGGTATGAATCTAGGAAAATTGAAAATCGACAAAAATGAAATGGAACGCATATTAGTACCAGGTATAGCTTAAGAAAAATTGAGAGGCTGTAGTTTAGAGTGTCTTGGTCAGTCACATCAGTTCGTAAGTATGACTGACCAATAACACCTCTCCACACTAAAATGTCCCAATTTTGTTAAAGTTCAGTTAGTCTAGGTATTATAATGAATGTGTGCAAAAAACTAAAGAAAAACCAAACCCATTGCCTTGAGTCAATTCCGACTCATAGTAACCCTACAGGACAGAGTAGAACTGTCCCATAGGGTTTCCAAGGAGCAGCTGGTGGATCCGAACTGCCAACCTTTTGGGTAGCAGCAGAGCTTGTAACCACTTTGCCACCAGGGCTCCATGTGTGGAAGCATATATTAATTCAATAATAATAATCAATCAGTAATCCAACGATACCACTTATTGATCATTGATAAAAACAGCCAACTTGACCATTCGTTGTTCACCAATAATTAATCATCAATAATGACTGTCAACTGTGCCAACTGCGGTGTTAAGATTTTATCTTAGAATACTGATAGATCTTTACTCAGGTTTGACAGCACACACTCATTTAGTTTATTTTAAGGTAGTCATGGCAAGGCAGTCAGGTAAGACCTCATAACATTTATTTAAGACCAGTGAATCAGAATTAACAATTATAATTACATTGTTGGTTCAATAGTTTGAATCCAAATATTTAGACTTCAGGCTTCTACTTTCAGTATGAGGTCTCAGGAGGGAGACTAAACCAGAGCTCAAACTCGGAAGAAGTCCCTGGTGGCTAGGGTTCAAGGTCGCCGGCTGCAGGCAGAATCTCAGCATGCTCTCCGTGTGTGTTCCTGCCTTGTCTTAGTGAGTGAGCAGAAATTTGGGGTTTATATGTAAACTTCTCACCTTGGCTCCACAGGACTATGGCCAGTGTGATGTAACAGACTAGTGTGTTGTCATTTCTCCGGGGTTACGGATTGACCGAACAATCCGTTTTTTCTTCAATGTTAGAGATTAGGGAAGTTGTTTAGGTTTTTATCTCAAGGCTAGTTTACAAAGATTAACTATGTTCTGTCTTCTTTTGTCACTGCACGTCAGGTTAAAGTCAACTTAACTTAAAGACTGTTTATCAGATTCTTCACATACTTGTATGTTTCCATGTCTATGTTCAGAAGTGTTCTAAACAACTTTCTTATGATTTATAAGTTTCTGATAACATATTGGAGCCCTGGTGGTGCAGCGGTTAAGACTGCTAATTAAAAGATTGGCAGTTCAAATCCACCAGGTGCTCCTTGGAAACCATATAGGGCAGTTCTATTCTGTCTGTAGAGGTACTATGAGTCAGAATCAACTCAATGGGAAGGGGTTTGGGTTTGGTTTTGAATGACTTATACTTCATGTTAGGTAGCCTCAAAACATATTTCTGTTTCTAAGTTTATATTATGAGTTCTTGTACCTAGGTATTTTGAAAACATAATAGTGTATTATAACTTATGGGATTTGATATCATTATAGAAACATACAGAACATCCTGATTAGAACAAAAACCAAATGTGAAAAGATATTTTTGAGACAATTAATGAAGTTTGATTATGGATGGGATATGAAATGAAATAAAAAATCGCTGTTAGTTTTGTTAGATAAAATAATGACTCTATGATTATAAAAGACAATGTCCACAAGTGTTTTGGAAGTGCATACTGAAGATAGAGCAGTAAACTTACAAAGTTTCTGGGGTTTATTTCAAAATAATTTGGAAAATAAATTCAAAAATTACTACACCAAACAAATATGATGAAGTCTTGATAATGGTTGAATTTATTGATCATATGGGGATTTATTGTACTATTCTCTTTGATTTAGAGTAGAACTGAATGTTTTGTAATGAAATATTGCCCCAGATAAATGTGGATTCTAAGGACTTAATGGAAAAATTCTCCCTCCATGAGTCTGGCTTTATTGAAGGAATCTGGATATTTAACCCGGGTCCCAGATAACAAGGACAAAAGTGATGGCTTCCATATTTTTAGCAGCATGACTGAGTTGCTGAGAGTTTCCTGCTCAGTTCCTGTGTCACTGACACTGTTAGAAGCAGGCATTCACCCTTGAAGATCTTGGGTCTGACTCAATGACAGATGTTGATCAGGCGACCAGGGTTCATGCGAAAGAGAGCTGACGGGAGTCCACCACCCTTATTTCTGAAGGCACAGCTTTCCCCGGTGACAAGCACAGGATGACATGTTTTTATAAAGATGCTGGAAATCCATGAAGTTCATGTTAGCAAAAAAAAAAAAAAAAGAAGAAGAAGGAAACCAGGCTCTTTCCTTTTCCTGAGATTCCACAAACTGGGGGATCTGAGCCAATTTTCGTCTTCCTTCTCCTTGCCTGAGTGTCTGTACCACCAACTGTTTTTAACACCCCTTTCTGCTCACTTAGAGCTGCATTTGCACAATTTCCCTTTGCTGTGTGCTCTTTCAAGTAGGGTTTCTGTTACTTCCCACCAACCTCATGTCCCACCTATTTCCTGAGCTGGGCCAGGATGGGTTCGTGTTCCAGGAACAGCTGACATGCAGCACTGTGGATAAACTGCTGGCACAGAAATACACGGCTGAGTCCCCCAGCTCCGTGGACTGGATCTCCATGCTGCAGGATGAGTTTTTGGAGCAGTGAGCTGAAAATCGCTTATCAGGTAATCCTGATCCATCAATGGTTTCTTCATTCTTCAAGTAAGCCAAAAACTTGAGCTCTTCTCTCAGCTTCTGACGATACCAATAAACATGAACGTGTTGTTTTATAGGGACACAATCCATCCTTGCTATCTGCTGTCTTGCTTTGACCAGCTGTCTTGGAGTCTGGGTGACCTCAGTGTCCATGGAGCCTGTGGAGGAAGGAGACAGAATCTGGAGAAAGCCCAGGAGGAGCCTGTGTTGCAGCCCCAGGAGGAAGCCCTGACCCTGGAGTCCAACAAGGTCAACAGGACTGACCTGCTCCCAGGAAACACAGGACTGCCAGGCAGAGAAGTGTGGGAACCATGCTGGGCAGGGAAGGCAGGGCTGGTGGCCTTTCTCTAAGGCTGCTCATCCGCATCAGCAACCTCCATGTGATGTGGTCACCTCCCAGAGTCTTCACAGCTGCTGTGGGCGTGAGTCACAGTCATTTCATGGGGGGAGGGTAGCGAGGGGGAGCTGTATTTTATCTTGAGTAGCAGGTGACACAAATAGTGTGTTTTAGCCTGCTTTCATTTTTCTTCCCCTTCTCTGCTCTTTCAGTATGTCTATTTTAAACCATCTATAGTATATTCTTTGCTTTTTTAACTTGTTTATCTGCCTCTTTCCCTTCCCCTTCTCCCTTGCATGTCAGGTAATGGATAGTACAGCTCTGTGTGTATCAATCATAGCTTTTACCACGGTCATGAAGTCATCTAGAAGATACTTTACACTAAAAGTTAAATATTGAATCATATAAAGAAATAATTATTACCCTTAACGAATGGATATAGAGAAACAAGAAAATAAATAACTTTACCTGAACTAAACAGTTTAAGAGAGAGATTATTGTGAAAAGTTTTAAGACCCTGTGTCACTCTTATAAAAACTATTCCATCATTGTTTTCCTGTAATCTGAAAATTCAATTCATCATTCCTTTGTTTTTCATTTAGGTTTAGCATTTATATAGGAATCTCAAAAATTTATAGTATACAGTTTTGCATGATTTTGGACTTTATCTAAGTTGGGTCTGTTGTTCATATTATTTCTGTGACATGTTATTTTTTATTTAATATATCTGTGATATAATTTATGTTGGCTCATCTATTTTAGTTAATTCATTTTTGCTGTTTCTTAGAATTTCATTGCATTAATTTGCTAGAATGTATTATCTATCCTTCTGTTAATGCATTTTTTCCCCCAGGTTTTTGCTACCACAAACAGCACTGCACTCTTGTACCTGTTCGGCACACGTATGTGCAAGAGGCTCCATTCACCTGGAAGGTGGTTCCGAGTCTTAGAATCAACAGTTCAAATTTGCCTAATAATAACAACAGACCATTTTCCAAAGTAAGTAATGCAAACAAGTAGTCCCACCGACAGTGCAGGAGAATATGCAAACGCTCCACATTTAGGAGTGCAGTTTGTATTTCTCATCCTTTAAATTTTGCCGGTCTACTAGAGTAAAACTGTATCGCACGGTAGTATACCCTTGCATTTTTGTTATTTATAGGAAGATTGAACATATTTTTATATTTATAGGGTGCAAGTGTTCTCTGGAAACTGCCTTTTGCCCATATTTCTTTTCACTTGATTAGCTATTATTTATTTTTAACAACTCTTTATGTCTTCTGGATACGAAAACTCTCTGTTATATGTGTGGCTAATATCTTTCCTATTTTGTGGCTTGTGTAATCACACTATGATGCTTTCTGGTGAGCACAATTTCTTAAAGTAGTGGAATTTGTTATTCTTTTCTTCTGGGTATGCATTTTTGTGTTTTTTTTTAAATTAATCTTTTCATAGCTCAAGTTTATAAAACTATTCTTCCATATTATTTACTAAATATTTACCATTTTCAATTTTGCGTGTAAGCATTGAATAGATTTAGATCTTATTTTGCTTACACTGTGTTGTTGTTGTGGTTAGGTGCCATCGAGTGTGTTCCAACTCATAGTGACCCTTTGTACAGCAGAAGCAAACATTGCCTGTTCCTGCGCCATCCTCACAGTCCTTGTTATGCTTCAGCCCGTTGTTGCAGCCACCATGTCAGTCCATCTTGTTGAGAGAATTCTTCATTTTTGCTGACCCTCTACTTTACCTAGGTGATGCCTTCTGCAGGGGCTGTTCAGATAACATGTCCAAAGTGTGTGAGATGTAGTCTCACCATCCTTGCTTCTAAGGAGCATTCTGGTTGTACTTCTTCCAGGATTTAAGGTCATTTTAAAAAATCTGTTTGGATTACCATTTGTACCAAAATAACTTATTGCATATTCCATCACTCCCCCAAATATCCCAGAACCCTGTCATAAGTGAATTTTCTATATATTTATGGAACTAGTTTTTACATTACTATTATTTCTCATTGGTCCATTTGTCTAGGCCGCTTTGATTATTTGGAAACAATAGTCAGTAGGACAAGTCCTTTCACTTGTACTTCTTCAAGATTATCTTGCCTGTTGTCCCTGTTTTCCACATAAATTTTAAATTCTTCTTGTCAAATTTGATGAAAGAAATATCTGTTCTCGTTGTTAGTATTGGATTGAATACATTGATAATATTATACATCATTGCAATATTTTAATACCCGGTGTGCTTATTCATGAACATAGTCTATTTCTCCATGTATTTCAGAATTTTAAATTATCTTTGTAATTTTTAAAAATAATATCTCCATTAAGATTGTAGTTATCATTTAACGACAATTTTTGTGTACTTTATATTTTATATCTTATGTCACTTTTGTAAATGTTGTCTCTCTCTCTTTAAAAAAAATGCACCTTCATTTCGACATTGATATATGCAAATAAAATTAAGGGACATCTTTTGTTCGTTCCCAATTTTAAAGAGAGTGGTTTTAATATTTAGTCATTGACTCATTAGAATGTTGAGGTGGGGGAGTTGTATTATAGCAACCTTTTATCAGTTTAATGAAGTTTGCTTCTATTCCTTGTTTTTTAAAATAGTTCTAATTCCTGAATGATATTCAATATTATTTTTTGTTTTGATACAGCTGTTGATAAAATAATGCTTTTTTATTCTATAAGATGTCAATGTGGTGAATTGCATTAATTGATAATCTGAAATTGACATAACCAACTTTGCATTATTATAAGAAAGCCATCACTGGGTGAGGAATTATCTTTTTCACACCTTGCTCAAATTGATTGCAATATCCAGCTTAGGAGTTTTCTACTTCTTAAGCATGTGAATTGCTCTCAGTACCTTAAACACTGAGTAGCAACATGGGCTCGGGTATTTTAATTTTTGCCACATGTAGCCTTAATTAAGTACCTCTGACTTAAGGAAGACATAAACATAGATAAAAAATACAATATATGAAAGTAAAGCAGAAGAATAAAGGAAACTAAAATAGAAATAAAATCCCAAGACAATCAATATGTAAATCCAAATCATGCCAAGAAACCCAAAGAGTTAGATGCCTCAAACTGCAAGGTAAACAGGCTGATCATTACATCGGACACACTGAGCTATTTCAGAAGTTGCACCCCCGTGTCTCAATGAGATCCATAGACATCTACTTTTTCTTCAGTGTTAGATGTCATCAAGCGACGTTTTCTATACGTAGATCCAACGTAAAAGCAGTCCCTTTTTTCAGTTTCCCTCCACTTTCCTGGGGGCCAGTGCTGCCAAATGTTGTAAACATCCCCTTCTGCTCAGGTAAGAACTGTCATTTACAGAATTTCCCTTGGTGTGTGCTCATTCAAGTAGGGTTTCCGTTACTTCCCGCCAACCTCATGTCCCACCTATTTCCTGATCTGGGCCAGGATGCATTTGTGTTCCAGGAACAGCTGACATGCAGCACTGTGGTTTGACTGCTGGCACAGAAATACACGGCTGAGTCCCCGGGCTCCATGGACTGGATCTCCATGCTACAGGGCGAGTTTTCGGGGCATTTAGCTGAAAATCGATCATTGGGCATTCCTGATTTATCCATAGCATCTTCATTCTGAAAGTAAATCAAAAACTTCAGCTCCTCTCCCAGCTTCTGACGATACCAGAAAACATAAGCGTGTCCTTCCATAGGGACACAATCCATCTTTGCTGTCTGCTGTCTTGCTTTGACCAGCTGTCTTGGAGTCTGGGTAACCTCCGTTTCCATGGAGCCTGTGGAGGAAGGAAACAGAAGCTGGAGAAAGCCCAGGAGTAGCCTGATGTTACAGCTCCAGGAGGAAGCCCTGACTCTGGAGTCCAAAAAGTCAACAGGACTGACCTGCTCCCAGGAAACACAGGACCGCCAGGTAGAGAACTATGGGGCCCATGCTGGTCAGGGAAGGCAGGGCTGGTGGTCTCTCTCTAAGGCTGCTCATCTGCATCAGCAACCTCCCACGGTCTTCACAGCTGCCAGGGGTGTTAGACACAATTATGTCACAGGCTAAGGGAGAGGCCTTTATTTTAGCAGGTGAAACAACTACGGTGAGTTTTAGCCTGCTTTCCTTTTGCTTCCCTGACTTTGCGCTTTAGTATATGTTTTCCAACCACCTGCACGTTATTTATTGATTTCTTTTTAACTTGTCCATCTATCTGTTCCTCTTCTACCTTCCGTTCCATATCACGTCTTAAACTATCCAGCCCGGTGTATACGAAGCATAGCTTCTATCACACTCGTAAAGTCACATAGGATCTACTTTACATTAAAAGATTAAATATTCAATTATATAAAGTAATATGTATTACACTTAAGCACTCGATATAGAGTAACAAGAACGTGAGTACTTTGCCTGAACTAATCATTTTAAAACAGAGATTATCGTGAGAAGGTTTAAACCCTGTGCCACACTTTCAGATTTCATCAGTCTTTTTCCACCTCCTCCAGGTAACCCTCACCCAAAGTTTAGATTTGTTATTTGCTTGCTTTTCATTTAAGTTTAGCACTTACATGAGAATCTGCAAAATATATTTTACTTAATTTTATATGTTTTTGGACTTTTATCTAAATTTGGTCATTCTGTTCATATTTCCCTTGATATGTTCTTTTTTATTGAGTATTTTACCTGATTCATGTTGCATATATTTTAGATCATTCATTTTCACTTATACTTACCATTCCGTTGTATGAGTTTGCTAAGACGTGTTACCCAGTCTTATATTAATGCTGACTTTTTCCCTGGTTTCAGCTACTATACGCAGCACTGCACTCTTGTACCTGTTCTTCTCACGTATGTGCAAGAGGGTCCCTTTATGTGAAAGGGAAGACTGAGTCTTAGAGTCAGCAGGTCAAGTTTGCATAATAACAAAACGTTTTCTAAAGTAAGTAACACAAATCAGTAGTCTCCCAACAGTGGAGGAGAGCTTGCAAATGCTCCACATATAGGACGGCAATTGCTGTTTGACACACTTTGAACTCTGCCCATCTATTAGGTTAAACTCTTAGCAACCCTGCAGGGAATCCACCCCATGTCAGTGGGTTTAGTGGTTTTGTTAGTAAGTTAAAACTGTAGCTCATAGTCATTATGCTTGCAATTTTCTGCTTACTTGGGAGACTGAACATATTTTTTTATACTTATAGGCCACTAGCGCTTTTTATTGGAGTCCCTGGGTGGTGTGCATAATCATTAATATAATTGACAGCTAACTGAAAGGTTGGTGGTTCAAGTCTACTCTGAAGAACCTCGGAAGGAAGGCCTGGCAATCTACTTCTGAAAACTCAGTCACTGAAAAGCTTATGGAGTGCAGTTCTACTCTGACACATGTGGAGTTGCCATAAGTTGGAGTCAACTCCATGGCAACTTTTTTTTCCCCCACATATAATAAGCACGTTATTTGTGTTTGCCATTATTTTCTGGACTATGTTTAGCTCTGAGATTTCCAAGCTGGTGTTCTAATCCACGGAGACAGAGGAAGTCAATAATATTTCAAGGAAAATCAGACATTTCCTTGATATAGAACTGTGGCAGCTAACCACTATTTACCGTTCCCACCAGTAGGTTGAAATTTATACACTGTGTCATTCTCATTATATAACACAGGTCGTTCCCAATAGTCTTAGATAACTGAAAATGAGATCACAGATTAACTAGTTCTTAGCGAATGCTCTTTATTTAGAAGACCAATCTAACAACAACAAAAAAAAGTGAACAATATAAGGACCCCTGAAATAAAAGATGTATTTATGGTGAAACTTTGGTTGACATCCTTGGCCTAGAATCTGATGCTGCCCCCTCCTGGAAGGAAGGCAGAAGACGCACTCACTTGCCGTGTGCCTGAGCTTCTGCGTGTGTGTGCGCATGTGTGTGTGTGCAAGTAAGATGGACAGGGAAGGGGGGGGCAGAGTGAGAGTGAGAGGAGGGAGAGGGGAGAGGAGAGGAATCAAGGTCAGGATGCAGAGTGACAGTCACGAGGAGGTGCAGAGGTGTGAGGAGAACCTGGAGAGAGAACGTCTGCTGGCAAGGCTGCTTCCGTGGGGGAATCAGCTCCAAGCTCTCCATCACATCTTCGAGGTTGAGGGTCTCATTCCTTATACTGGGGTCTCAACCTTGTTTGTCCTAGACCCCTTTGTCAGTCTAATGAAACCTAAGAAACTTCTCAGAAGAATGTTTTAAATGCATTAAGTAGAATATATACTATTACAAGGGAAACTAACTATTTTGAAATGCAGTTACCAAAATATATTTTTAAAATTTATGATATGTTAATATATGTACAACTTTAAATTTCATTTAACAAAACGTATCATGGTTTGCCTGAAATGTCATGATTTCTTAGCAGTGATAAGCTAACTTGTGTTTATCTAAGTTAGTATAATATGCAAATATCTGTGGCATCCATATCAATTGTAATATGATACAAAAATATCTTTGATTTCTCTTAGTGACTTTGTTGCAGGCTGTATCAATACTACTGTGGCTTATTCCCTACACTTACCACAGAAAGAAGTGTTATATTTCAGTTAGAGATTAGTGAAAATAAAGATATATTTTTCCCATTTGAATTCTGAATTCCATCCATGTTCCCCATGGTGTCCACGGATCCCAGGTTAAAACCTCCTTACTTAGAAGGGGACATGATTCATGCTGGAGGTCATGGACATGGCTCTCTATGAAGTTCCTATATTCTCAGAAATACTTTGCCTACATGAGCAATTTTGTTAGATTGTCAGTGATGTCTCGATTAAAATAAAGAAAGGAAAAACGAGTTTTAAACCACTTCTTCGGACTTTTTTACCTGTGGAAATTGTAACAATGACATGTACTTACCATGATTGTATCCTAGTCTTTGGACCATGATATGATTTCTGTAATCTGTCTTTCTATCCACCATCTTCATTATTGTCACCTGCATCATTACCTACATGCTCATATCATCATCATCATCATATTGTCTGTGTGGTCCATGAGGGGCGTTATTGGAATACAAATGGCAGGCACATGGTTTGATAGACACATACTCTCTTGTATGGAAGATCAGGGCTTTATGCAAAGAAACTCTGTAATCATAAATAATATCCCTAAAGTCGAATTACAGAAAGGTCTAAACAATCCCTTACAGTACTAAACATTACCATTTCTGAGACATCTTATGCGCCAATAAATGTAATACAAACTTAATTCTGGTTGACAGTATTTTAGAAAATTCTACTGGACTTACCCTCATAGCAACTGTCTTAAGCTGGGTTCTCTAGAGAAGCAAAACCAGTAAAGGTTATAAATATATATATATATATATATAGATTTATATCAAAGAAATGGCTCATGCAGTTGTACAGGCTGGAACGTCCCAAGTCCGTAGGTCAGGATAGAGGCGTCTCCTGATTCACGTATCCGCAGGGGCTGGCGAACCCAAGATGGGCAGATCAGAGAGCAGGGTTCTTGCTCACCGGCTTCGAAGATTAATAAATCCCAAGATCGGCAGGCAAGACCGCAGGTAAGCTGCTAGCTCAAGTCCCAAAAAACAGAGATCAGGAAACAGGAGGCAGCTGCAGGATCTAGCATGAGCAAAAAGCCCATGAGCCTTGCCAGAATGTCCACTTATATTTGATGCAGGAAGGAAACTCCCTTTCAGCTGGTTGGCTACTCACAGCAGATACCATCATGGAGTTGATGACAACATCATACGACTGCCAAACCTCTGAGAATCATGGTCCAGCCAAGTTGACATACAACCTTAACCATCGCAGCAACTCACAGAGACCGTATAGGAGAGAGTAGAACTGCTATGGGGTCGCTGTGAATTGGAATTGACTCCACAGCAACGGATTTGGTACTGGACTTAAGATTCTTGTTGTATTCACTTTTAAGCAGTGTCATGTTTCAGAGATAGCACAAAGAAATACATAATAAAAAAGTGATATTGGTTAAGTACCTTTTGCTATACTTCAGCAGATCTCATAGTCTGCTCCCCTTCCAAGACTTCTCTAGTTATTACAATATTGAATGTCTCCTGAAGGGGAGGGGCTGGTGAACCTGGATGGATATAAGACTTATCTGAATATACATATTATAGTTTGTTGTTGTTGTTCTTATTGGGTGCCATCAAGTCGGTTCCGACTCATAGCAACCCTATGTACAACATAACGAAACACTGCCTGGTCATGTGCCATCCTCAAAATCATTCTTATATTTCAGCCCATTGTTGCAGTCACTGTGTCAATCCATCTGACTGAGCGTCTTCCTCTTTTTCGCTGACCCTCAACTTTACCAAGTATGATGTCCTTCTACAGGGGCTGGTCCCTCTTGATAATATGTCCAAAGTAGGTGAGATGAAGTCTTGCCATCTTTGCTTCTAATGAGCATTCTGGCTGTACTTTTTCCAAGACAAATTTGTTTGTTCTTCTGGCAGTTCATGGTATATGCAATATTCTTCACCAACACCATAATTCAAAGGCATCAGTTCTTCTTTGGTCTTCCTTATTCATTGTCCAGCTTTCGCACGCATATGAGGCAATTGAAAGTACCATGGCTTTTGTCAAGCGCACGTTAGTCCTCAAAGTGACATCTTTGCTTTTTAACACTTTAAAGAGGTCTTTTGCAGACCTATATTATAGTTTAGACTCTTGAAAGAAACATCTATTTTATAAGCCCCTTGTTCAAAATTAAAATGTTATACTTTTATTAATGCTAGGTACAGCCAAAAAAAAAATGGAAAGGTTGTGTTTTAGAGTATCTTGGTAAGTAATACACTAATTTGTTTGTAAGACTGACCAATAGCATCTTTCCATACTAAAAAGACCCAATTGTATTCAAATTCAGTTAGTCTAGGTATTACCATATATGCAAGCATATATTACTTCAATAACAATAATCAATCAGCAATCCAACTATGCCACTTGTTGATCGTTGATAACAATAACCAACTGTGCCATTTGTTGTTCACCAATAATCAATCGTAGATAACAACTGCCAACTGTGCCAACTGTGGTGTAAGATTTTGTCTTAGAAAATTAACAGAGAGATACCCAGGTTTAATAGCATAAACTCATTTAGTTTATTTTAAGGTAGCCTTGGCGAGGCACTCAAGAAAGACCTCCCAACATTCATTTAAGACCAGTGAATCAGAATTAACAATTAGAACTACATTGTTCTATACTGAGAATCCAAATCTGTAGACTTAAGGCTTTTATCTTTTCTCTGGGGTTACAGTTCAGCTGAATGACACATTTTTTTCTTCAAGGTTAGGGATTAAGGAGGTTGTTTAGATTTACTTCTCAAGGCTAGTTTACAAAGGTTAAGTATGTTTTGTCTTCCTTTGTCACTGCATGCCAGGTTAAAGTCATTTTAATTTAAAGATTGTTTACCAGATTCTTCACATCTATGTTTCTGTGTCTGAGATCAGAAGTTTTCTAAATAACTTTCTTATGATTTACAGGTTTCTAATGCCTTACTGGAGCCCTGGTGGCACAGTGGTTAAGGCTGCTAATTAAATGATCAGCAGTTCAAATTCACCAGCCGCCCCTGGAAACCCTATGGCACAGTACTTTTCTGTCCTATTGGGTGACTATGAGTCAGAATTGACTCAACAACAACAGGTTCTGAACGACCTATAGTTAATATTAGAGGGGCTCACAATATATTTCTATTTCTTTTTTTATTGTGGTTTAAGTTTAAATTAGGTTCTCATACCAAAATTTATACACACATTGTTATGTGACCCTAGCTGCTCTCTCTATACTATGACAGCACACTCCTTTCCACCCCGGATTTCCCGTGTCCATTCAACCAGCTCCTGACCCTCTCTGCCTTCTCACCTCGCCTCTGGAGAGGAGCTGTTCATTTAGTCTCACGTATCTACTTGAGCTAAGAAGCACACTCTTCACGAGTATTATTTTATGTCCCATAAATCCAGTCTAATCTTTGTCTGAAGAGTTGGCCTCAGGAATGGTTTTAGTTTTGGGCTAACAGAGAGTCCGGGAGCCATGTCTTCTGGGGTCCCTCCAGTCTCAATCAAACCATTAAGTCTAGTCTTTTTACTAGAATTTGAGTTCTGCACCCCACTTTTCTCCTAGTCCTTTAGGGACTCTGTTGTGTTTCCTGTCAGGGAGGCCATTGGTGGTAGCTGGGCACCATCTAGTTCTTCTGGTCTCAGGCTGATGGAATCTCTGGTTTATGTGACCCTTTCTGTCTCTTGGGCTAATGTTTTCCTTGTGTCTTTGGTGTTCTTCATTCTCCTTTGCTCCAGGTGTGTTAGGACCAATGATGCATCTTAGATGGCCATTTGCTAGCTTTTAAGACCCCAGATGCCACTCACCAAAGTGGGATGCAGAACATTTTTTTAAATAAACTTTGTTATGCCAATTGACTTAGAAGTCCCCTGACAGCATGGTCTCCAGACCCCCCGCCCCTGCTGCTCTATCCCTCGAAGTGTTTGGTTGTATTCAGGAAACTTCTTAGCTTTTGGTTTAGTCCAGTTGTGCTGACTATAGTTGTAGTGTGTGTTGTCCTTCCCTTCATCTAAGATAATTCTTGTCTACTATCTAGCTGATGAATAACCCTCTCCCTCCCTCCCTGTACTTTTAACCATCAAAGAATGTATTCTTCTATGTTTAAACCTTTTCTTGAGTTCTTATAATGGTGGTCTTATACAATATTTGTCCTTTTGCCAGTGACTAATTTCACTCAGCATAATGGCTTCCAGATTCCTACATGTTATGAGATGTTTCACAGATTCATTGTTGTTCTTTATCATTGTGTAGTATTCTATTGTGTGAATATACCATAATTTGTTTATCCATTTGTTTGTTGATGGGCACCTAGGTTGTTTCCATCTTTTTACTATGATGAACATGCTGCAGTGAGCATGAGTGTGCATATATCTATTCGTGTGATGGCTCTTATTTCTCTAGGATATATTCCAAGGGAGTAGGGTTGCTGGATCCTATAGTACTTCTATTTCTAGCTTTTTAAGGAAGCACCAAAATGATTTCCAAAGTGGTTATACCATTTTACATTCCCACCAACAGTGTATAAGTGTTCCAGTCTCTCCACAACCTTTCCAACATTTATTATTTCATGTTTTTTGGACTAATGCTAGCCTTGTTGGGGTGAGATGGTGTCTCATTGTAAGTTTGATTTGCACTTCTCTAACGGCTAATGATCGTGAGCATTTCCTCATGTGTCTGTTAGCCGCCTGAATGTCTTCTTTGCTGAAGTGGCTGTTCATACCCTTTACCCATTTTTTAATTGTTTTTTTTGTCTTTTTATTGTTGAGATTTTGCAGTATCTTGTAGATTTAAGACTAGACGCGGATTAGATTTGTTGTAGCCAAAAATTTTTTCCCAGTCTGTAGATCGTCTTTTTACTTTTTTGGTGAAGTCTTTTGATGAGCGTAAGTGTTTGATTTTTAGGAGCTCCTAGTTATCTAGTTTCTCTTCTGGTGCTCGTGCATTGTTACTTATAGTTCATATTGTGTTTATGCCACGTATTAGGGCTCCTAGCACTGTCCCTATTTTTTCTTCCATGATCTTTATCATTTAAGACTTTATATTTAGGTCTTTGATCCATTTTGAGTTAGTTTTTGTGCATGGTGTGAGGTATGGGTCTTGTTTCAGTTTTTGCAGATAGATATCCAGTTATGCCAGCACCATTTATTAAAGAGACTGTCTTTTCCTCAGTTCACGGACTTTGGGCATTTGTCAAATATCAGCTGCTCATATGTGGATGAATTTATGTCTGG
Source organism: Trichechus manatus latirostris (assembly GCF_000243295.1). NCBI lineage: Eukaryota > Metazoa > Chordata > Mammalia > Sirenia > Trichechidae > Trichechus > Trichechus manatus. The sequence goes on from NW_004444029.1 coordinate 5,896,841, forward strand.
CTTCTCAATTCTATTTCATTGGTCTATGTATCTGTTGTTGTACCAGTACCAGGCTGTTTTGACTACCATGGCGGTATAATAGGTTCTATAATCAGGTAGTGTGAGGGCTCCCACTTTGTTCTTCTTCTTCAGTAATGCTTTACTTATCTGGGGCCTCTTTTCTCCATCTCATTAAAAAATGCCGTTGGAATTTGGATCGGGATTGTGTTGTATCTGTAGATCATTTTGGGTAGAACTGACATTTTCACAATGTTGAGTCTTCCTATCCATGAGCAAGGTATGTTTTTCCACTTACGCAGCTCTCTTTTGGTTTCTTGCAGCAGTGTCTTGTAGTTTGCATTGTATACAACTTTTACGTCTTTGGTTAGATTTACTCTTAAGTATTTTATCTTCTTGGAGGGTATTGTAAATGGTATTGATTTGGTAATTTCCTCTTTGAAGTTCTCTTTGCTGATGTAGAGGAATCCAACTGATTTTTGTATGTTTAGCTTGGCTCCTGAAACTTTGCTGAAATCTTCTATTAGTTCCAGTAGTTTTCTTGTGGATGCTTCGGGGTTTTCTGGGTATAAGATAATATAATCTGAAAACAGAGATACTGTTATTCTTCCTTATCAACTTGGATGCCCTTTATTTCTTTTTCTACCCTAATTGCTCTAGCTTCGACCTCCAGCACAATGTTGAATAAAAGCGATGATAAAGGGCATCCTTCTCTGGTTCCTGTTCTCAAGTGGAAGGGTTTCAGACTCTCTCCATTTAGGATGATGTTGGCTGTTGGCTTTGTATAAATGCCCTTAATTATATTAAGGAATTTCCCTTCTATTCCTATTTTGTTGAGAGTTTTTATCATGAACGGGTGTTGAACTTTGTCAAATGCCTTTCTGCATCAATTGAAAAGATCATGGGGTTTTTGTCTTTTGTCTTATTTATGTGATGGATTACATTGATTGTTCTAATGTTGAATCATCCCTGCATATTTGGTTTGAATCTCACTTGATCATGGTGAACTATTTTTTTGATATGTTGTTGAATTTTTTGGCTAGAATTTTGTTGAGGATTTTTGTGTCTATGTTCATGAGATATATTGGTCTGTAATTTTCTTTTTTTGTGGTATCTTTACCTGGTTTTGGTATCAGTGTTATGCTGGCTTTATAGAATGAGTTTGGGAGTATTTCATCCTTTTCTGTGCTCGACATATCTTTAGTAGTAGTGATGTTATCTCTTCTCTGAAAGTTTGGTAGAATTCTCTAGTGAAACTGTCAGGGCCAGGGTTTTTTTGTTGGGAATTTTTTAATTTCACTTGCAATCTCTTCTTTTGTTATATATAGGTTTATTAAGTTGTTTTACCTCTGTTTGTGTTAGTTTAGTTAGGTAGTGAGTTTCTAGAAATTTGCTCATTTTCTCTAGGTTTTTCAATTTGGTAGAGTACAATTTTTCATAGTATTCGGTTATGATTCTTTTTATTTCAACTGGCTCTGTTGTGATATAGCCCATCTCATTTCTTATTTGGGTTATTTGCTTCCTCTCCTGTTTTTCTTTTGTTCGTTTGGCCAGCGATTTATCAATTTGTTGATCTTTTCAAGGAACCATCTTTTGGTCTTGTTAACTCTTGCAATTTTTTTTTTCTATTCTTTATTTCATTATATTCTGCTCTAATTCTTCTTTCCTTTTTTTGGTGCCCAAGGGCTTCTTTCGCTGCTTTCTTTCTACTTGATCCAGTTGTAGGGTTAATGTGATTTTAGCCTTTTCGTCTTTTTGGGTGTGAGTATTTATTGCTATAAATTGACCTCTGAGCACTGCTTTTGCTCTATCCGAAAGGTTCTGGTAGGATGTGTTTTCATTCTCATTTGACTCTGTGAATTTCTTCATTCCATCATTAATTTTTTCTATAGTTTTTGAACAAGGCGTTGTTCAGTTTCCAAGTGTATGATTTTTTTTTTCCCTTGCTTTTTGTGTTATTGATTTCTACTTTTATGGCTTTATGTTCAGAAAAGATGCCTTGTAATATTTCGATGCTTTGGATTCTGTTAAGTCTTGCTTTATGGCCTAATATGTGGTCTATTCTGGAGAATGTTCCATGTGCATTGGAAAAGAAAGTATACTTGGCTGCTGTTCTTGGAGTGTTCAGTATGTGTCTATGAGATCAAGCTGGCTGATTGTAGTGTTTGGATCTTCAGTGTCTCTATTGAGCTTCTTTCTGTATGTTCTGTCCTTCACTGAAAGTGGTGTGTTGAGGTTTCCTACTATTATTGTGGAGCCGTCTATCTCTCTTTTCAATGCTGTTAGAGTTTGTTTCATGTATTTTGGAGCCCTGTCATTGGGTGCATAAGTATTTATTATGGTTATGTCCTCCTGCTGTATTGACCCTTTAATCATTATATAGTGTCCTTCTCTGTCCTTTGTGGTGGATTTTACTTTAAAGTCTATTTTGTCAGAGATTAATACTGCCACTCCTTGTCTTTTTTGAATGTTGTTTGCTTGATATATTTTTTTCCATCCTTTGAGTTTTAGTTTGTTTGTGTCTTTAAGTCTAAGGTCTGTCTCTTGTAGGCAGCATATAGATGGATCATGTTTTTTTATCCATTCTGCCACTCTCTTCTCTTTATTGGTGCATTTAGTCCATTTACATTCACCGTAATTATTGATAGGTATGAGTTTAATGCTGTAATTTTGATGTCTTTTTTGTGTTGTTGATAGTTTCTTTGTTCCTCTTAATTTTCTGTGCTGAGTCTTTTTCTTTATGTATTTTATTTTCATCTTTTCCATTGTTGTTGATTTTGATTTGCCGAGTCTTTACGTTTTTCTTGTTTTTTATTTTGATGTGTAAGATTGTTAGTGTTCTTTGTGGTTACCTGAATATTTACCCTTATTTTTCTAAGTTTACACCAGTCTTTTATTTCTTCATATCATCATGACTTCCTCTCTATATGAAAGATTGATGACTACATTTTTTAATCCCTCTTTTTTGTTTTAATGTTGTCAACTTTTACATATTGACATCTCTGTTTCCCTATTTTCAGTATTTCAGCTTTGATTTATTTTTGTGACTTCCCTATCTGGATTGATATCTGGTTGCTCAGTCCTGTGTTCTACTCTTGTGTTGTTATCTGATGTGATAGATTTTCTAACCAGAGTACTCCCTTTAGTATTTCTTGTAATTTTGGTTTGGTTTTTGCAAATTCCCTAAACTTTTGTTTATCTGGAAATGCCTTAATTTTGCCATCATATTTGAGAGACAGTTTTGCTGAATATATAATTCTTGGCTGGCAATTTTTTTCCTTCAAGGATTTATATATGTCATCCCATTGCTTTCTTGCCAGCACGGTTTCTGCTAAGTAGTCCAAGCTTAGTCTTATTGACTCTCCTTTGTAGATGACTTTGGTTTCTCCCTAGCAGCTCTTAAAAATGACTTTATCTTTGGTTTTGTTAAGTTTGATTATTGTATGTCCTGGTGACTTTCTTTTGGGATTTACCTTATGTGGGGTTCGGTGAGCATCTTGGATAGATATGTCTTCATCTTTCATGGTATCAGGGAAGTTTTCTGCCAACAAATCTTCAAGAAGTTTCTCTGTATTTTCTGTTATCCCTCCTGTTCTGTTACTCCAGTCACTGGTAGGTTATTCCTCTTGATAGAGTCCCACTTAATTTTTAGGGTTTCTTCATTTTTTTAAACTCTTTTATCTTATTTTTCCTCAAATAAGTTAATGTCAAGTGCTTTATCTTCAATCCCACTAATTCTGACTTCTATTGCCTCAATTCTGCTCCTGTGACTTTCTATTGAGTTGTCTAATTCTGAAATTTTATTGTTAATCTTCTAGATTTCTCATTGCTGTCTCTCTATGGACTCTTGCAGCCTGTTAAATTTGTCATTATACTTTTCTCTAATCTTCTTAAGTTCATCTATTGCTTTGTCTGTGTATTCCTTGGCTTGTTCTGCATTTTGCCTCTTTAAGAGTTCTGTATATTAATCTTTTGTATTCTACCTCTGGTAATTCCAAGTAGTTCCCTTCCTCCAGAAGGTTTCTTGATTCTTTGTTTTGGTACCTTGCTGAAGCCACCATGGTCTGCCTCTTTCTGTGATTTGATATTGACTCTTGTCTCTGAGCCATCAATAAGTTATTATATTTATTTATTTTATGTTTGCTTACTGTGTCGTAGTTTCCTGTTTTGTTTTGTTTTAATACGCCCAAATAGGCTTCTTGTGTGAGCTAGTTTGATTATTGGCACCTTTGAAGCTCTAAAGTACTGTCGCCAGGTGTTTAGATGCTTTCCTAAGTATGTGAGCCCAGAAGTCTGTTTAATTTTCTTGTATGGATTCAGCTCAGGTGTCCAGGTAGGTGGTCACCAAGCGTGTGGTGCAGGCTTTCACCTACAGTCTTAGACAGGCATGGGTAATTGGTGTAGGTACAGGTATCTGGCTGCACTAGGGGGTCATGCACTGAGCAACGCAGGATGCTGGCAGCTGCCCCTGAGTGTGTGGGAAGAAAGTGTGTTCCTGTTCCCTAGAGTGCATAGGTGGGTGAGTTTTGCAGCTGGACTATGAGCACCCAGTGCTGTTGGCTGTAAGGCCTGGGAGGCACCACTTATTCTTGGGCCCCTGTAGTGGGTGGCTAGGTGGTGTGGGTAGAGCCAGCAGTCCTAACGCCCCTGATGTGGGTAGGTGAGGGTAGAGCAGTGTCAAATGTCATGAACATGCCACTTCCCCATATAGATGATACAGTTAAAGTTAGACTTCAGGTATATACCCCGTTGTACTGTGGTAATGAGGCCCTATGCTGTTGAAGTGGGCCCACACAGGTCTATGCAGGGGTGAAAGATATTCAAAGTCCATGGACCCCTTATGAAAGGGGCTGTGCCTACCCGGAGTTCCCAGCTTAGGGGAGTTGGCAGATTATTTTTTTCCTGTTTGTTAGTTTGTTCCCTCTCCAAGGCCAGGAGAATGGCTCATGGTGCATGACGGGTCCTACTTCCAGCCTGGGGAACTCAGCAATTGCTGATGCAGGCCTGGGACTTGGTGCAGAGCAGGAGAGGGCAAGTAAATTGGAGAGAGGTTTTTCCCAAAGGGGGTGTTTTTTGATCCATGTGGTAGGTCAGATGCATGTACTTATCTTTTGCCATTTGAGCACCACTTTTCACTGGTTCTGGATGCCCAAATAGACTCTCTGCCATTCAGTCTCTCCCAATGTGGAAAACATCTCCTGAGTGCCACTGCTTGCCTCACCTTGTGCACCAGCCAATCAGGCCTGAAGGGTGCCGGCTCCCGCCAGGTCAGGTCTGGCAACTTCTCGCTGCTTCCAAACCATCTCTCCCTCCCCCTGCCACTCAGTCTGATTATTCAGCTTTGTCTTTGATGTTCAGAGCTCCTAGATTGTCATATACAATCGATTCACTTGTTTTTTCATGTCTTTGTTGTAAGAGGGACCACAGGAAGAGTCTGACTACTCCACCTTCTTGGCCCTGCCTCCTAATCATGTCCTTTTATAGGGACACAATGTATCTTTGCTTTCTGTTATTTTGCTTTGACCAGCTTTCCTGGAGTCTGAGTGACCTCAGTATCCATGGGGTGTGGGGAGGAAGGAGACAAAAGCTGGAGAAAAGCCCAGGAGGAACCTGATATTGCAGCCCCAGGAGGAAATCCTGGCCCTAGAGTCCAACAAGGTCAATAGGACTGACCTGTTCCCAGGACACACAAGACCACCAGGCGAAGAAGTGTGGGGTCCATGCTGGTGAGGGAAGGCAGCACTGGTGGCATTTCTCTAAGGCTGCTCATCCCCATCAGTCACCCCCTTGTGACGTCTTCACCTTCTACAGTCTTCACAGCTGTTGTGGGTGTGAGACACAATCATTTCATAGGCTGAAGGAGGGGAGCTATGTTTTAACAGGTGAAACAACTAGTGTTCATTTTAGTCTGCTTTTATTTTTCTTCCCTGACTCTGCTTTTTACTATATATTTTCAAACCACCTACACATTATTTACTGATTTCTTTTTTAGCTTGTCCTTCTGTCTCTTCCTCTTCCACTCTACGTTCCATATTATGTAATAAACTGTCCAGCTTGGTGCATAACAAGTATAGCTTTTATAACACTCCTAAAGTCATGTAGAATCTACTTTACATTAAAAGATTAAATATTCAATTATATAAAGTGATATTTATTACACATAATCAGTGAAGATAGAGAAACAAGAACATGAATACTTTGCCTGAACTAGTCATTTTAAGAAGGAGATTATTGTGAGAAGTTTTAAGCCCTATGCCACTCTTTCAGATTTCATCAGTCTTTTTCCACCTCCTCCAGGTAACCATCACTTGAAATTTAGATTTGTCATTTGCTTGTTTTTCATTTCGTTTTAGCACTTTCATAAGAATCTGCAAGATATATTTCACTGAATTTTGTTTGTTTTTGGATTTTATCTAAGTTCGATCATTTTATTTATACTTTTCTGTGATATGTTCTTTTTTTATTCAGTATTTTATCTGTGATACTAGTTCATGCTGTTGCATATATTTTAAATAATTCATTTTCAATAATACTTAGCATTCCATTGTATTAATTTGTTAGAATGTGCTATACAATGTTACATTCATGGCCACATTTTCTCCTCCTTTTAGCTGCTACAAACAACATTGCAATCTTGTATCTTTTCTTCATACATATGTGAAAGAGGGTCCCTTTACCTGAAGGGGAAGACTGAGTCTTAGATTCAACAGGTCAACTTTGCATAATAATAACAAAATGTTTTCTAAAGTAAGTAACACAAATCAGTAGTCTCACAACGCTGCAAGAGAGCTTACAAATGCTCCACATATGGATGGCAATTGGTGTTTTATACCCTTTAACTCTGCCTATTAGGTTAAACTCTCGGTAACCCTGTAGCGAATCGACTCTATGACAATGGGTTTGGTGGTTTTTTAGTAGGTTAAAACTGTAGCTCATAGTCGTTATACTTTGCATCTTTCTGATTATTTGGGAGAATGAACATATTTTTATATTTATAGGCCACTAGTGTTTTGCTTGGAGTCCCTGGGTGGTGTGCATACAGTTAACATGCTTGACAGCTTATCAAAAGCCTGGCAGTTCATGTCTATCCAGAGGTACCTGGGAAGAAAGGCCTGACAATCTACTTCCAAAAAAATCAGCCATCAAAAATGCTATGGAGTGCCATGAGTCGGAGTCGACTCCAGTGCAACTATTTTTTCTCCCCTCCCACATAATAAGCAAGGTATTTATTTGTGTTTGCCATTATCATTTTCTTCACTAAGTTTAGCTCTGAGATTTCCAAACTTGTGTTCTAATCCACAAAGGTTTAGGAAGTCAATAATATTTCAATGAAAAGGAGACGTTTCCTTGATGTAGGACTGTGCCAACTAACCAATATATTTTTTTCCAGCTCTGAGTTGAAATTTATACACTGAGTCATACTCATTGTATAACACAAGTCCTTCCCAAAAGTCTTAGATAACTGAAAATGGGATCACAGATTAAGAATTTCTTAATGAAAGCTGTTATTTTAGAAGACTAATGTTAAAAAAAGTCTAGCAATTTGAGGACATCTGTAATAAAAGATACACTCCTGAGGAAAATTTGCTTGGGATTTTTGGCCTAGAAATTGATGCTGCCCTCTCCTGGAAGAAATGCAGAAGACACACTCACTTTGTGTGTGTGTGTAGGTGTGCATGTGTGTGTATGTATGTGTGTAAGTATGAAAGAGCGAGAGGGACACAGGACCATGAGGCAGAGAAGCGTGGAGTCCATGCTGGTCAGGGAAGGCAGGCTGGTGGCCTTTCTCTAAGGCTACTCATCCCCATCAACAACCTACTCGTGACGTGGTCACCTCCCATGGTCTTCACAGCTGCTGAGGACATGAGACACAAACACTTCACAGGCTGAAGGAAAGGCCTTTATTTTAGCAGGTGAAACAACTAGTGTGAGTGTTAACCTGCTTTTCTTTTTCTTCCCTGACCCTGTTCTTTCACTATATATTTTTAATTCACCTACACTCTATTTATTTGCTTTTTTACTTGTCCTTCTGCCTCTTTTTTCCTCCTCTCTTTCTTTCAAGTAGTGAATAGTACATCTCTGTGTGTATCCATCATAGCTTTTACCCTCTTCCTAAACTAGTATAGCAGCTAGTTTACATTAAAATTTACATACTGAATTGACAAACTAACATTTATGAGAAATGCACAATGTATATAAAACCCAATGCCGTAGAGTCGATTCTGACTCATAGTAACCCTATAAGACAGTGTAGATCTGCCCCATAGGGTTTCCTAGAAGTGGCTGGTGGTTTGAACTGTTGATCTTTTGCTAAGCAGATGAGCTCTTAACCACTGCGCCATCAGGGCTCTGCGATATATATAGAAAGACTATAACATGAATACTCTTGCCTGAACGAATCAGTTTAAGGAAGAGATCATTTTGAGAAGTTTTATGTTCTGTGTCACACTCCAGATTCCATTAGTTTTTTTCTACCTCCTTCAGGTAACCGTAACCTGAAGTTTAGATTTGCCATTCACTTGCTTTTCCTTTAGTTTTAGCACTTATATAAGAATCTGCGAAATACATTTAATTTTGTGTGTTTTTGGACTTTATCTACTACATTGGGTCATTCTGTTCATTGACTCATAGAGATGATATGTACAACAGAGCAAAACACTGCCCAGTCCTGAGCCATCCTCACAATCATTGTTATGCTTGAGCCTGTTGTTGCAGCCTCTGTGTCAATCTAGCTCATTGAGTGTCTTTCTCTTTTTTGTTGACCCTCTACTTTATGAAGCATGATGTCCTTCTCCAGGGACTGATTCCTCCTGATAACAATTTATATATAATATCCCTTTAATTTTGCCAATCTATTAGGGTAAAATTGTATCACACAGTAGTTTAACCTTGCATCTTTCTGATTACTAAGGAGATTGAATGTGTTTTTACATTTATAGTCCACTATTGTTTTTAGTAAACTGCATTTTCCCATATTTCTTTTTGGGTGATTATTATTTATTTTGGCAGTTCTGTATGTATTCTGGATACTAAAACTGTGTCAGTTATATGTATGGATAATATCTTCATTTCATGGCTTGTGCTGCCACTGCATTTATGATGCTTTCTATTGAGCACAACTTCTTTGTTGTTTTGTTTGTTAGGTGCCATCAAGTCGCTTCTGACTCATAGTGACCGTACGTGCAACAGAAAGAAACCCCTGAGGTCAGTGGGGAGTGGGCAGCTCCAGCAGGTGAGGAAGCACCCAGGCGTCTCCAGCACCTAGTGGAGTTGAGAAGAAGCTGTATGTGGTGTGGTGACCTGCCAGCGTCCTCCACCGAATCGTGTTATAGCTACACCATTGTCCAGACATTAATATGGATTGACAGTCACCTTGTCAACCTTCCTAGCTGCACTCATGGGAGTGTGCTCCTAAATCTCTGTCCTAAGTTCTCTGTCTTTCTCAAGGCACATTTGCTTATCGAGGGATCATATGCACTTTCCTTCTCCAGCTGTGCTAAATGTCCCTAGTTTCTCTCTCCATTCATATCCATTCTCTGAGTCCATAACTTGAACATCCAACTGATTCCCACATACTTCCAGTTGGATTTCTGTCCCAATGGCACCTGGTCTCAAAGTAAATCATGGTCTCCCCCCACTTGGTCCTCCCAATTCACCCAACTCTAGTAGTCATCTCCACCACCTTCCTGTCTATTTACTCTCATGTCTAATCAGTTACCATGCTCTTTTGATTGGACTGCATAAACATATTTTAAATCCCTCATTTCCCTGTATTTCTACCACCACCGTCATCATCCTAGCTAAACTTAAGCGTACAAGATCCCTGTGCCGGTCGGTAGGAACCGGTGCTGCATCCAGACCTGCCTTTCCCAATCCTGCTGACTGTTAGAGACCCAGCCCACATCCATTCTTTGGATGAATATGGCCACACCATTGGCTGTAACCCAGTTCAAATTTGTGCTCTGTTCTCCTTGAACAAAGACCATCAAAGAAAACCCTAGAGCATTTCTTCCAGAGTTTTGATGATCTAAATGTGCATTTCTTTTTTAGGTGTAGCACTTTCCTTCTGTGCTCATTCACTCTTGTCAGTGTACGTGGTGTGGCTCCGTGGTTTGCTATTGCTTATAGTGTGCTTAAGAACACTGTTGTGTTCATGCCTTCCTATGTGTGTATGTGAGTCTTTCCTGGGTCTAACCTGAGAGTGAGCTGCTGGGTTATGAGGTTTAGAAATGTCTGACTATATGAGATAATGCCAAACTGTCCCCAAATTGTTTCTATCACTATGCTCCCACCAGTGATGTGTAATTGATTCTTTCAATCCATACCCTTGCCAACATTCAGTATTGTCAAACTTTTCATATTTTGATAATTGTTATGGATTGAATTGTGTTCACCTCAAAATATATGTAAACTTGGCTAGGCCATGATTTCCAGTATTGTGTGATTGTCCACCATTTTTTCATCTGATGTGATTTTCCTATGTGTTGTAAATCCTACCTCTGTGATGTTAATGAAGCAGGATTAGAGGCAGTTGTGTTAATGAAGGAGTACTCAATCTACAGGTTTATGTTGTATCTTAAGTCAATCTCTTTCAAGATATAAAAGAGAGAAGTGAGCAGAGAAACAGGGGGACCTCATACCACCAAGAAAGTAGTGCCAGGAGCAGAGCATGTCCTTTGGACTTGGGGTCCCTGTGCTGAGAAGCTCCTAGTCCAGGGGAAGATTGATGACAAGGACCTTCCTCTGGAGCCAAGAGAGAGTGAAAACCCTCTCCTGGAACTCACTTCCTGAATTTGGATTTGTAGCTTACTAGACTGTGAGAGAATAAACTTGTTTTTTGAAGCCCTCCACTTGTGGTATTTCTGTTATAGAAACACTAGATAGCTAAGACAATAATCCTATGTATATAAACTTACATATCATTATGTCTTCTTCCCATTTTCCTGATCTCAATGAAATTAAATATCTTTTCTTCCATTTATTGGTCGTATATGTTTCTTCTTCTATTAAATGCATGTGCATGTCTTTTGCTCATTTTCTACTGGGTCATACAAGATTAGTGGTCACTGTAATTTTGGTTTCCACTAGGAAAAGATTTTTTCTGCAAGCGCCTACACTCACTGCTCCACTTAATGGCGTCTGGCTTCTGACGGAGCTTTCTAGGTCTTTAGACAAGTCATATTGTTGGAAGTCTTCCTTACATGCTCTTCTGCATTCTCTCCCCTTAGACGCCTCTCTCAAGAGGCAGCTTAGCCAACACCTTCCCTGCACCTGGTCTTACCTGTCCGTTCATCAATCAAAGCACTACGTAGTCATCATAGAAATGCTCTCATGAGTGAAGCTCTCTGCTTAGCTGATTTATCCCTCTTTATCTCAAGGGCCCAGCATGGTGACAAGACATTGTCAAATAGTCTTGGAAAGCCAAAGCCTACACTTAACACAGAAAATACAAGTATTTTATAGACGTGTCTTGGGATCTACCTATAGTGAATTTTTCCAACCATATTTTCCATGATTAACATGTGGCAGAATCAGGACTACCATCCAGGTTTTATAATTTTCAGTCCAGGGATGTCGCTATGTGGGTGGTCACTTTATAGACCTAGCACCATGCCTGTTTTCTGGATCTCACACATGTGCCCCTAACTCCATACTCAGATACTCTCTTTCTATACACAGACACACATATATGCTGTATACATACACACACACACACAATCTCTCAATTTTTCTCTTTACACACATACACACACAAAATACACATACACCATCTGTCAATCTCTGTACACACACACACACAAAATACACACAACCACACACTTCACAAACACACATACTGACAGGTGTCTCAGTTCAAGGATCTGTGGTTTCCTACCCTGCACACTGCCTTCCACAGGGCCCACACACCCATGGGGAGCAGAAAGGGTTGGCCAGGTAGAGGTTCTTGCTCAAGTCCCTGATCTCTGCGCAGCACTGTGTCACTGGCACCACAGAAGTAGAGGCTGCTGTCCTCGGCCTGTCCACTGGTCACTGTCAGTGTTGAAAATGTGAGGTTTGGGTGGCTGATGGGGAACTTGGCCTTGGTGAAGCCTTGCTCGTAGGTAACGCTGGAACCCTGGTTAGAAGTTGCAATCAGAGTGAAGCTCTGTCTCGGGGGCTGGTGATACCACAGAATCGTCCAGGCCTGGATGCCCGTGGAGCGGCACTGTATCTTCACCGAGGCCCCGCTCTTGCAGATGGCTCTGCTTGGGTGTTGAGAGACGAGCGCACCCAGCACAGGGCCTGGAGACACAGAATCCAAGGGTGAAGGGCTGAAGGCCAGGGGTCCGATGTGATCCAGGCAGATACCTTAGCCTTGCCCCTCACTCTTCCCCAGCTCCAAGGAGCCCTAATTGTTCTGTGAAATCTCCCTGTCCTACTTCCCAGGATCACAACCCCATCCCCTGACTGGAGAACTCTTACCTCGCCCTTTAGCTCTTGAAGAGCACGGCAGCTACTTCTCCCAGCCACACACACACACACACACACACACTCACACTCATATACAGTTACACACACATTTGTATACACACTTGTACACACACACTTATACATGCACTCACATATACACTCATACACACACACTTGCACACACACCTGTAACACACATACACAGTCACAGATGCACACTCACTCACACATACCCACATACTCATACATACGCTCATACTCATATACGTAGTCATACACGCACTCATTCACACACATACTAACACACATACATATTCATGCACTCATACACACTCACACAAACACACACTCATACCTACACCCTCCCCAGCACCTAGGCACAAGGTGGCACATACCGGGCCCCACGAGCAGAAGCAGCACCAGCATCCTCCAGAGCTGGCCTCTCACCACACCATCTCCCAGGAGATTGGGACCCTGCTCTTCCTTCTTCTCTGCAATGCCAGGGGCCCTCCTGGGGGGGATGCTCTGATCTGCCCCCTGGTGGTGACCTCACCAGTGGTGCAACCTGCATCCATCTGCCAACTGTCAGAGAACCAGGCATTGCTGAAAGGGCACTCAGACTTTCTAATCCGGCTTCTAAATTTATAAGAGATAGGCTGAGACCTGGAGCTTTGGAATAGCTTACCCACCTTCATATGGGGTCGCCATGAGTCAGAATCAACTAGACGGCAGCTAAGAACAACAGTTCAACTTTCTTAGCCTTATATAAGGGAAGGGGCGTGTTGTGTAGTGAATGATGTTATTGTCAGTTCTTGGCTTCTGTGCAATGTTCTCAAAGTTGTCAGACCAAGACATATCGTGGTTGTTAATCATGACACCTACTGAAATCCTAGGCTGGAGGTGCAGTGATTCTTCATAACTGTGATGAGGAAAAGGAGACTGGTGGTGCAGTGATTAAGCACTTGACTGTTAAATGAAAGGTCGGCAGTTCGAACCCACCAGCTCTTCTGGCAGTCTGTTTCCATAAAGATTACATTCCAGAATACCCTATGGGTCAGTTCCACTCTGTCCTATAGGGTCTCCATGAGTCACAATTGACTTGATGGCAGTGGGTTTCGTTATTTTGATGATGACGCCACTCCTTCATTTTCTAAATGCAGCATTTACTTCACGACTATGGCATGATATGTACTGATGAGGTTGACCAAGAAGTGTTTATTGACCATTGTCTGCATGTCTCTGGGTGAAGCAACTTGGAGACTCAAGGAGAATTAATTCTGATTGTTTTACTGTAGTGGAAGACATAGTTGAGTATTGGCCATTAGAAAAGGGTTCTAGGAGATTTAGGGAATTCCTTTCTGCTTTGGGTGTGCTGGACTACTTGTCTTGCAGGATTACTCCTGGAAACGAAGAAAGAGCCTGGAGGACTTTCTCGAAAACATTTTACTTTCATTTTTTTTTTTTTAATATTTTATTGTACTTCAGGTGAAGGCTTACAGAACAGATAGTTTCTCATGTAACAGTAACACACATGCTGTTTTATGAC